>NC_081418.1:83808266-84108266 GCF_949786415.1 Peromyscus eremicus | reverse complement strand
AACTTGTGCTGCCCGTCATTTCTAATGAGGGCAGTCAGTAATCAAAAGTACTGTTACTGTGATTAGGACATTGAAAAGAACCTAAGTGTGTGAGAAGGTGCAGAGCTATTACAAGAAGGTAACCTGAATTATCAGTATATGAAAAAATCAGTGTGGGTTTTATAAAGTTGTTTAAAACCCTAGTACAAAAACGCTCTTCAGAAAAAACGAAACAAAACCATAGTGTCAGGGAGATGGCTCAGTTGAGTAAAAATGTCTGCTGCCAAGCCTGATGCCCCGAGTTTAGTCCTGAGAAACCACATGGTGGAAGGAGAGAATAATTCCCTCAGGTTGTCCTTTGAACTTTCTGTATAAAGTGTGCTATGAGTGCATAGACAACCAAACCCACACTAGTGTGACAGCAGGTTAAGTTGGCTTGTAGATCTTTTTAGTATAGCTCTGGAAAAATTGAAATAAACGTTTAGGGATTCTTTCAACCCAGCTTCATCATTCTTGAGGTTCAAGTTGATAAAACAGCTAGTTTGCTTAAAATTAATTACATAAAATTCATACCGTTTTAGGAGTTATATAACTCCCAAGAGAAAGTGAATATTCATAACCACGTATCTGTTCTATTTATTCTTTTTGAGTCATCGGTTCTCACAGCTAGCTTTTGAAGCAAGTCATTTTAGTTTCTGTGAAGAGGGAATGAAAATCGTAGTTGAGTAAACACATGGCAGGTATCTGAGTGAGCTCTGGAGTCCAGCGTTATCTCACTGTGCTGTGCAGCTGCCCCTTATCTGGACTAGCACATGTTGCCATCGATTGTGGGTCAGCAGCCCATCAGGATCTCGGGGTTGTGCCCACCACAGTTGCCTGTGGACACAAAGACTCTGGAGGAAGATTCTGTTCCCTTGCTCCATTTAGGGACTACAGCGAAAAATAGTTTTGTTTTGAACATGAAAATGGAGGTGCTGGCCTGGGTGGGTGTAGCCCGCTCTGCCATGACTGCACCAAGTCTCATTTAGAGGAGGTCTTCTAGCTAGCCCCTTGTTCTCATCTAGCATTGGGAAGACAGTACGCTGACTCACACTTGTGAGTCTGGCTGTTGAATTTGGTGGTTTAGGTTGCCAAAATGGTTTTTTGTTTGTTTTTAACAAAGAGCAAAACTTTGCTAGTTGTTCCTTTAATTATCTTCTTATAGAAGAACTTTTAGCTGAAATAAAAATGGAGAAGAATACGCTTTCTTTAGGAATGTTGACTTTTTTATTAGAATTCAGTCAAATGGTTGGTGTTCTCTTCAGAAACTTGATGTTTCATTTCCTTTCTCTTCTTTTCTAGCCCCAGCCCGGAAGTCAGTTTTGACAGACCCTGATAAACTCAGAAAGCTACAGCAGAGCGGAGAGGCCTTTGTTCAGGATGACTCCTGTGTGAACATCATGGCCCAGCTGCCCAAGTGCCGTGAGTGTCGATTAGACAGCCTGCGCAAGGATAAGGACCAGCAGAAGGACTCGCCGGTGTTCTGTCGCTTTTTTCACTTTAGGAGGTGAGGAAAGTGTCTGAGGAAAGGCTCAGGTGATCTGGGCTCTGTTTGCATACTTTTTCTTCCTGTCAACAGGAAATCTAGAATGTAGACATTACTATGTGTTTGGCAATCTAGAACTTAACTGTGTATTATTCTTTTACACCTTTTTTCGTATATCCCAGGCTGGACTCAGATTCCCTGTATAGCTAAGGATGACCTTAAACTCCTAATCCTTCTCCCTCCATTTCTAGTGTGCTGGGATTTACAGGCATGCAGAAACCATGGTTGGTGTATGTGGTGCTGGGGATGGAAGTAACCCCAGTGCATGCTAAACGCTCTACCAACTGAGCTAAATCCCCAGCCCTCAGTTTATATATCTATATCTATATACCTATATATAGATATTTATATATATCTTAAAAACAAAACAGCAAAAACCCATATTACAAATTCTTTTCAGATAATTGTCATAGAAAAATGCAGAAGTTTCTGGAAAATCACTATAGGTAACTTCTTTTTACAGTGCGTTTTTAGTGCTTGGTCAGAAAGTTTGTTTGGGCACACCTAACCAAGTTGGTGTATTGCATAAACTGTTGAATCTTTACCAAATCATAAGAAGGAATATTTTGATCATATATCACCATATGCAAATATTTTGGAATTCTGTCTTGTATGCATTCGAACTTACTAGAGTGGTTGTCTCAAGTGGTCATCCCGTGCCCACATCTACTTTGAAGACATATCTAGCTGTAGCATCGCTGGGTTAGCTGAGTGTTAAGACTGTCTGCCAAGCTGCTCTGCAGGAAGGGTACACCGGTGTCCAGGCATACTGGCAGATCAAGCATGTCTGTCTGTCCCTCTGCCAAGATGGAGAGAGGCATGTGAATAATTTCTTGTGTTCATTTTTTTCTTGCATTCATATTTGTTCACATTATGTAGTTTGTTGACTTTTCTCTTTGAGTGTTACCCCTATTCTGTTCCATGCCTATTTAAATCAGATTAACAGTTGTTAATCATTTGTCAGGTAGTACTGTAGTAAAATAAAGTGAAACCTAGAGAGACCAGAAGAACTTAATCATTAATAAGCTGATGTTTTAAAAGTAGACAAATAAAATTGCTGTTTCTTTTCCTAAACCAGTATGTTAATGATGCTCCCCTCCTCCAGATTGTTCACAATTAAAAAATAGTTTACAGAATTATACTACAATGACATAGATAACATGTCAATGTTTAACTGTTCAGCAGCTATATATAATTTAGTATTAAAGCCCTCTTAGCCTTTAAATTCTTAGTCATCACTTCTGATTGGTGTCTTACTCTACCAGTGGAATTATCTTGCTTCTGCCATTAGCATATACACTGTACAAGAGCATGAGGTGAGGTTATGGTGACCTTTTCATACGTGTGAAGTAGACTCTGTTCATCTCCAGATTACTCCCTTGCATCCCCTCCTTTGATCCCTCCCACTTCACAAATAATCCCTCTTCTGCTTTGATGTCTTTTCTTTTTCAAAGTTAGGTTCTGCATATAAGAGAAAACCTGGTGGTTTTCTTTTTAATGCTTACAATTTTATAGACAAACTTACATATTTCTACTGTACTACTTAAAAGTTAGATTCATTTTATTCAAATCCCTTTGTCCAGAGTGAAACAACTTTGTTTTCTGTTGTTGAGACATGAATGAATGATGTTCTGGGTGTAAATGAAGGTTAGGTAGGACAGTTTCTCATTTGTGATATTTTTCATGTTCAGCTAGTTTTCATTATAAACAAGTTTTGTCTTGGTCTCTCTCTCTGTTGTCTTTGTCTTGTAATCTATTTGAAAATAGAATTTTAAATGTAAGTTGAAAAGTTACTGCTGAGCTAGATTAAATGTACAGGTCATTTAGACCATTTTAGAGGTCTTACTATGGTCTGGGAAAATGATATTCAAGTATCATTGCATATAGCGTGTGCAAGTAGCTTTCACACTGGCTTATTTAGTAAACTGGGGGCATTTCAGACACTAGCTTGCCCCATTTGCTTCCGAGTCATTGCACAAATATGGTAATGTGTGTAGCATTTAGAGCTGCTGTCATGTGCACATGATGCATTTCTGAATGACTCCTGGCCCGGAAGAGCTTCTTGATAAAGTTAGTTAGAATCTACTTCCTCTCAGAATTGTTTCTTTTCCAAATAAGTGTGTTAAGATGTACACATATTTGTACTTCCATGTGTTGCGGAGAAACCACAAAATGTTTTTTGTTTGTTTTCCTTTTGTTTTTTTGTACTGGTGATTGAACCTAGAACTTCATGTGCTAATGAGCAAGTACTCAACCAGTGAGCTACATCCCTAACCCAATCTTTACTCTTTCATAGTTTAGAGCCGTGCTCACTAAGTTGTGCAGGCTGGCCTTGTACTCGCTCTAGCTAAGTCAGGACCTGAACTTGTGATTTTCCTGCCTCAGCGTAAATGCTGGAGTTAAGAGGTGTGTATCCACATCTAGGTGTTGTGGCTGTTTCTGGTTTGGACTCTTGTCAGTTTGAATCTCCTTTGGATAAATGGAAATCATTTTGCATTTGCTATACAGTTCCCGGGGACTTGTCTTTTATTTGCTCTGTACTCTTGAAGAGGAGAGAGAGAGAGAGAGAGAGAGAGAGAGAGAGAGAGAGGAGAGTGAGTGTGTGTGTGTGTGTGTGTGTGTGTGTGTGTGTGTGTGTGTGAAAATAATGGCTGCATTATGACATTTTCATACACTGGAATTGGTGTTTCTTGACAAGGTTCTTCTGAAACTTCCTTGTGTCTCTCATAGACTCACAGAATTTAGATAGTTAATCATTGCCCAGCAAAGAAATTGAAATCCCCCAGCAAAATGTTAAAGGCTGTCAGTGTTTGACCCTAATAGACCCTTTCAAGCTCTTGATCTTTACATTTGCATATAAAACCTTAATTAATCCCTTGTTAACCATTCTCTAGTTGCACCTGTCTTTCTTGCTTCTGTAGAATATTTTGCTGAATTTAGCTGTCTCCCTTTTCTTACAAGGCAAGCTTAGTTACTACTGTCTCTACCTGAAGTCAGCTTTCTTTACATTAGCCCTGCCAAACTCAGAGTCAGCACTTTCTCCTGTGACTGTCATGATGTTTATCATATTCTATGTCACTATGTGTTTTATGTCAACTTCTTAATGCTTCCAGCTACAAGTAAAATGTTAGGTTTAAAAAATATTCAAAGCTAATCCATATCTTCTCAAAACATCCAGATATTGGTGTTCTGAGAACGTGTTCTGTCTACCAGTGTACTTCTTAGGTTCTGAGTTCCAGCTTCATGTTTTTTTTGAAAAGTTCTGGAAGCTCCCACTGTAATGCACCTCTAGGGTGCATGTGGACAGCAGACACCCCTCAGATGTGCGTGGTCATAGCTTCAGGGATGGCACAGAGCCCTTCCTTCCTTGCTGGCATCAGTCTTGAAGCGATACTTCTCCTGGCTCGCTGGGTGTTGGTTGTTGGTTCACTTCTTTTTATTTGTTACTGTCTTTGCTGCTAAAATCCAAATCTAGTAGGTAGAGATTGTCTCTGGAGACTATAGGATAACTTGGATTGATTTCAAAATAGACATCTCTCTCACATGCCTTATTTGTCTTTCAGGAGAAAAACATTATTATTATTATTACTATATTTTACTTACTTTAAAGTCTTTCTCCGTCACTAGCAAGTAATTGCCTGACATTAGCCGTGAAGAGTACAGAAGACCAGGAGGGGCTTTGTTGGTTGAAATAGTTTTTATGTAGTAGGTCGGTCCAAGTTATAAATCCATCTTGTGTGTTTTCCCACTTCTAGGTTACAGTTCAACAAACACGGTGTGTTGCGGGTAGAAGGCTTCTTAACACCAAACAAGTACGACAGTGAAGCCATCGGCTTGTGGCTGCCTTTGACTAGAAATGTCATGGGGACTGATTTGGACACAGCAAAGTATATCCTGGCCAATATTGGGGACCACTTCTGTCAAATGGTCATTTCTGAGAAGGAAGCCATGTCAACTATTGAGCCTCACAGTAAGAACATCTCTTAGGGGGTAGGATGTTTGAGTCTAACTTGACTTTTGTTTCTTCATAACACCTAATCCCAGTTGCTCCGACTGCATTTTCACCAGAAGCCTGGGTGGATGGTATAGTGAGGTTGTACTTTTCCTTTTGTAACAGGTTTCTTCTGAGCTGTGCTGTCTGTGGGCTTGTTGTACGACAGTTAGCAAAGGAAGAGCATTCTGTTTTTGTTTTGAAAGGTCAGTGTGAGGTGGTAGTGACATTTGCACAGCCTCACCAGCTGTGTAAACTCACCAGAAGAAGGTGAGACTTCACATTGGTTACAGACAAGAGAGTCTTAATTCACAGTACAGTTTAAAAACAGTAAGAGTGGACAGGCATACCCTAAGCCTTCCCGAGTCCCACTGTGCGGGGCTAGGTCCCATAGAGAACTGGGTGTGAGAGTGGAACCAGCTTAGATGGAGACAGTTGTTCCCACATCAAGATCTGAAGGGATAGCTGCTAGTTCAGTGTATGACTACCCTCTACTCTTCAAGAGCACTGCGTCACTAGTGCAGTCTAGTAAGCTTAGTGGTCAGTGTTGGTGACAGAAGAACTGGGCCTCCTTTGGTCACCTCAAGGTGTAGGATGTCTGGAAGGATAACTTTTTTTTTCCCCCTTTCTGCATAGTCTGGAGAAATGAGGTAAGGTATCAAGCCAAAAGCACCATGGGACTCCTGTCTTATAAGTCTCATGATTTCTTCGATTGTTTTTTCTCCCCCAAGTGACTGAAAGACAACAATAGTGTCTACCATTTTGGATTTTGAATAACCAAGTGTGTTTGAATGACAGTGTCTATTCATTCTCAGAATTTTGCTTGTACTTGCCATAAACAAACTGAAGCTAGCTTCAGACAAAATACTAGATTGATGTATTTTTCAGGACTTCGAAAGATTTATATATTTTTGTTTTCTGTGTATGAGTGGCTTTGCCTCCATCTATGTAAATGAACTGTGTGTGTGCACTTGGTGCTCAGGAAGGCCAAGAGATCCCCTGGAACTGTAGTTAAAGATGTTATAAGCCACCTAAGGTCCTCTACAAGAGCAGAAAGTGCCGGGCAGTGGTGGCGCACGCCTTTAATCCCAGCACTCGGGAGGCAGAGGCAGGCGGATCTCTGTGAGTTCGAGGCCAGCCTGGGCTACCAAGTGAGTTCCAGGAAAGGCGCAAAGCTACACAGAGAAACCCTGTCTCGAAAAACCAAAAAAAAAAAAAAAAAAAAAAAAGAGCAGAAAGTGCTCTTAACTGATGAGCCATCTCTGTAGGCCTGTTCCTTAGATTTAAGGAATAGGATCCAGAAGTGTGCCTGGGGATCAAGAGCTCCTGGGGCTGCTGGAGTTACTCTGAAGGAAGGAGCAGCTTTAGAATTAGGCTTCCGTCTATGTGTTCAGAAGTCAGCGGTCTTATTACACTTTTTCTCTGTGCTCTGCATAGGATAAGTTTCTCATGTGCACTGATGGGTTCCTTCTTAAACAGATTTGGGTAAAAGTACTCTATGTAAAGAAACTTCTTACATGACTGCTCTTATGGCAGTCCACCTCTGACTGCAGTGCATAGACACTTGTTCTATGCACAGAGAATTGTCTGGTAAGAGTATAATTAAAGAATCCTCTCTTTGAAAACCTACACGTGGTGGACCTTTCTTTCTTGCTTTTGTGATCATCCTGTTCCTCTTTCTTATGTAACAAGCTGGTTGCATTAGAGAAGGAAATGAAATGCCATGAATGATATTGAAAGATAGCACCCTACCAAAAAGGCCTCCCCTCAATCTTGATAGTAAGAGTAGGTGTCCACTCTTAGACTGGACAGGCATGCTGAGGGCTTCAGGGGAGCTTTGTGGGACAGCAGCATCTGTGAGGAAGTTACAGGTCAGTGGGAACTCTGGACCCAGGGAGGACTTCTACCCCCACTTATGTCTGATTTCAGAAACCTTCTGTATGTACCTCAGCAATAAATGGCTTATTGATTTTTTTGCAGGACAGGTTGCTTGGAAGCGAGCTGTCAAAGGTGTTAGAGAAATGTGTGATGTGTGTGACACAACCATTTTCAACCTGCACTGGGTGTGCCCTCGGTGTGGGTTTGGAGTGTGTGTGGATTGCTATCGGATGAAGAGGAAGAATTGCCAACAAGGTGAGTGTGAACAGACTTGAGTCTCCTCCAGCCCCTGACATACTGGACTTAAGTCTTTTGTTGGCTTGTGGTTGATAGGTTTGTGAAGCACTGGGACTCTAAGGTTTATGGTAAACAGTTAGCACAAGTCCATTTTTTGCAGGTGCTGCCTACAAGACTTTCTCTTGGATAAGGTGTGTGAAGAGTCAGATACATGAGCCTGAGAACCTGATGCCCACACAGATCATCCCTGGCAAAGGTATTTCCTGTGAGGCATGGCCACCACACCCCCATCCCCACATACACACACACAATGGCACACACCTCATTTTGGGTAGCTTACAAGGGTTTCAGTTTAGTTTTACTAGGTATAGTGTGATTGCATGCTAACTTTTAGTATTGTCCTGAAAATACTTAGAAAACGTTTTAAAATGTCCCTGCACTTTTTAAGGCCTCGGGGACAGCTTTGTAGAAGGAAACAAAGTGTGCACTTGAGGAAGGCAGGACAAAAGGGAGGATGGAGCATCATGCTACCGAGTAAAGCAGTCTTATGGGAAAGTCATTTTCTGCTCTGTGGAGGGTGAAAGTGCACAGTACCTGGCTTGAACTACTTGCCTCTGTCCTGTTTCAGCCCTCTATGATGTTGGAGACATTGTGCATTCTATCAGAGCAAAATGGGGTATAAAGGCCAATTGTCCCTGCTCCAGCAGGCAGTTCAAGCTCTTCTCAAAGCCAGCCTTAAAGGAAGACCTGAAACAGGTACTGTTGCTTACTGCTTAGGTCACTGTCCTTGTCATTTGTCTGTGTTTGAAAGGAACATAAGGACAGCAGTCACTCTGGGGAGAGGCTTCATTCTTGCCTGTGACAGTTCAGCGTCTCACTCACTCTTCATATTACCTGTGTACTCATCTGTGACTTCTTAGTATTTTTATCCCTTGAAAAGCAAAAACATAAGGTTTAAATTTAATTCTTGTATTTTACCTATACAATGTCGGAAGAATGAAAGGAATTGTTGAAAATGAACCCTCTATGCCCAGTGCTTGACTCCGCATGCCTCTTCCTGGTGGTATTGTTAGGTTAGCATCACACCTATCCTGAGCCTCCTTCCTGCCCTTCTCCAGTCGTCATACTGTAGGTTGTGTTCGGGATTCAACTCTTGTGCATTTTCTAAAACTACTTACAGAGGGCAGCCTGGGCTTAGACAGCTGTGATGCTTGGTGCCAGAACTAAACTTGAGTTCTTTTTATTTGTTTTAAGACGAGGTCTCTCTAGTCCTGTCTGGCCTAGAACTGGGTATGTAGACTGGGCTGGCCTCACACTGACTGAGATCACCTGCCCTCGCTTCCTGGCGCTGGGGTTAAAGACTTGGTGAACTTGAGTTCTTTGCTGCCATTTGTCACTGGCTCTCACCCACTGGCTTTCATTGCTTCAGCCTGCCTACAGTAAGAACACAGTGGTAGAAAGTCCTGGAGGCTGCATAGATAGCCTGAGTGAGGCACATCACAGAAAGGAAGGGCCAGAACCACCACAGGAATCTCAATAGTCTTTTTTTCCTTTCTGATTATTTGTGTAAACTCTGCAACCAGGTGACAGAGTAAGTGGTGTGTTCTTCCCAGTTGTTTGTGTTGGAGCGGTTCATCACATTTAAAGCTTAGTCAGAAGAGAATCCCATCTGTGTGCTGACTGCTGAGCCCCCTCATTTCAGTACCCACCTCATCTGTTGACTTTGTATGCATGTTCTGAGTGCCTGCTCTGGGTTCTGGCTGAGTTCCCAGGGAAGATAGGCACAGATCAATCATTTGAAGCCTCTTGGTATCTGGGGCCATAGGAATGTGTGCAAGCCTGTCTGGTGAGTGAGTGAGGCAATACCAAAGGGTGTTTGTTACCACAGCTTGTGTTTTCATTAGTACTACGTGAACGCTAAAAATGGAAATTTCTGTCTTGTCGTTATTGTTCTGTGTTATTACCAGAAGGTTGCTCCAGTCACACAGCCGGGGCTGTTGGATGACTGTGTCAGCTGTGTGTCAACTGTTAGGGGAGAAGGTAGAAGAAAAGGAAAATGCCAGTCTTCAGTTTACACCTAATTCTGCTTGTACACTTACAGACATCCTTGTCTGGAGAAAAACCAGCTCTTGGAACCATGCTCCAGCAAAGTTCCCCTGTGTTGGAGCCGGCGGGTGTGGGTGGAGAAGTAGCCTCCAAACCAGCCAGCAGCGTGAAGCCCGCCTGTCCCGCCAGCACCACATCGCCTCTAAACTGGCTGGCCGACCTTACCAGTGGGAATGTCAACAAGGAAAACAAGGGTGAGTGCTTCCCACCTTCTGGAGTACATGAGTACAATCACAGAGAGACTGAGCAGCTAACACTGCTGTGAGAACAGGACTAGGAGTGTTGCATCATGGGAAGTGTTCCTCCTATTATCCAGGTACAGGTACATGGCATTCATAAGACTGTTTATGCAGCACCTGAGAAGGGAACTTTACCTCCTCATCGAATTTTGGTGAAGTTGAAATCATTTTGGCAAGAATGGAGTGGTGCTGAGACTTTTTATCCTTCCTCCTGACATAGCATACATTTATAATAGTGCATTCTAGGTACTTTCCCCTTGTCCTTACCTCCCTCCTACCCCTGACAGTCCTGCCTCTTCCCTTCAAATTTCTTTCAGTGACTTTCTGTTTTGTTAGTTACAGAGTTTAACTAGGACTGTCTATATAAGTCATGGGTTTGAAACTAGCTGTTAGAACCTAGTTAGCTCTCCAGTGTGTGCTCAACTGGGTACTATATCTCCCTCTCTACTAGAGTCTTTAGTTCATCAGTGAGTGTCGGGGCCCTGGTGAAGTGCCCTACCCCATCCATAGCCAGTTATTGGGTGGCCTGATCTGTGTGGCCAGTGCCAGTAGGGGATATAGGCTGTGATTCATGGATGGCTGTGTGGTGTTTAGATGGCATTTTGTAGGCCTTCTTTCTCCTTATTTTCTGGTTCTTAATTCTTTGTGCTCCCTATTCCTTCTGTGTGTCCTGATCCTTGAGGAGGTCTCTGGCTTGTTTTAAGTGATGGTTCACTTGCTGTCCTGTCTTGTCTTAGTCTCAGTATGCTGTCTTTTCTTACGTCCTTGTCTCAGAATGGCTCGAAGTAAATACAAAGACATGGGCTTTGGAATCAGATAAAGTTAGACAAGAATTTAGGTAATTTTGCTTTCTGGAAAGAGAAAAATTGCAAATCAGTTCTTTCATGAAGACATCTTAAAATTTTTCTGAATCAGATCTGATATTATAAATAATTTGTATGAATGGCCATACTCAGATATGTTCATATAATTGAACATCTAAAAGTTGAAGAAGAAAGCCATGTGATGAGAGGTAGAAAAACTGAAGTTTAACACCTGTAATTTTTATGGAACTCTGAAATTGAGACTAGAAGAGAATATCATTAAGGGTTTCTCCAGAAAAAGTGCTCACAGCAAGCGTTATAAATAATGATTTTGGGGGTGTGGTGGGGAAACACCTCACTATGTTATTCAGTTTGGTCTTCCATTCCTGCGCTTAGTTGATCCTCCTACATCAGCCTCCTTAGTAGCTAGGACACAGGTGGATAAACGCTACACTTGTCTTAACTTGTTTTGAAATTGTTTTAAGAGATTCCTTGTACTTGGGAATAAGATGAAGGTTCTTATTGTTCGAAGCACTCTGTTGGGAGTCCTGGCCAGTGTGATAACGGCATACACGCTATTCTTAAAATACCATTTATGGTGCTGGAGAGATGTAGGCCTTCAGAGTGCTTGCTGCCTTTAGAGAGGACCTGGGTTGATTCCTAGCATCCTCATTCACTCATCCATACACTCCCAACTTCTGGCTTTCATGGGAATCAGACACATAAGCAGTCAAAGCACCCACATCCATAAAATAAAAGTAAAAACCATGTGTGGTTTTCTGGTTTCCCCTGCGTATTTGATTCTGTTTTGAACTTTTTTTTAAAAATACAATGTATTTATTTTTATTTGCAATGGTGTTTTGCTGCATGTACATAGACTGTGTGAGGATGGTCAGATCTTGGAGTTACAGACAGTTGTGAGCTGCCTTGTGGGTGCTGAGACTTGAACCCAGGTCCTGGGAGAGCAGTCAGTGCCCTTAACCACTGAGCCATCTCTCCAGCCCCTTGAACTCTCACCTAACACACACTGTTAGTGTTGATCCTTGTAGAGGGTTTTTCTTTGTTTGCTTTTGTTTTGTTTTGTTTTGTTTTAGGAGAGGGAGCTACACCCTGAAGCCATCCTATTAGGGACAAACAGGGAGTTTGCCTTGAATACACATCTGGATATTTTGTTTTTGTTTTAGAAAAACAGCTGACTATGCCAATTTTAAAGAATGAAATCAAATGCCTTCCACCCCTGCCCCCTTTGAACAAGTCCAGCACGGTCCTCCATACTTTTAACAGCACAATTTTGACACCTGTGAGCAACAATAATTCTGGTTTCCTTCGAAATCTCTTGAATTCCTCCACAGGAAAGGTATGTGCTTGTTTTATTATTGGTACCCCTTACGAAGTTGAGTAGAAAAAGTAGTGTGAGTCATGTGTCACCATAGGTGCTCCGCAGGCTCCTAGGGATGCGATGGGCCCTTTTTTTCCAGCTACTTTCACTTTCTTAAACCCAGGTGTGCAGGTGTGTGAGTTGAGAGCTTGCCTCTTCTTCTGGGTTCTCTGATTGGTCTCTTGTGAATATGTGATATGTGTTCGTCGTCATCGTACCATTGTAGAGACATAGAGATTTTTTTTTCAACAATAGAGAATGGCATAGTTAAGATTTGTGTTCTTTATCAAATTCAGACAGAAAATGGACTCAAAAACACACCCAAAATCCTTGATGACATCTTTGCCTCTTTGGTGCAAAACAAGACTTCTTCTGATTTACCCAAGAGGCCTCAGGGGCTGACGATCAAGCCCAGCATTCTTGGCTTTGACACGCCTCACTACTGGCTGTGTGATAACCGCCTGCTGTGCTTGCAAGACCCCAACAATAAGAGCAACTGGAATGTGTTCAGGGAATGCTGGAAGCAAGGGCAGGTAAGAGTGGCCTCTGCCCCCCCAACCCACCCCCACTTTCCTTCCTTGGTGGTGTCTATTTCCTCTCTTCCTGGGTTTGTGTGTTTGGGGTGGATGTGGCTGCGGCTTCCTTGTATAAACCGACTCAGCTGCACTCTTTCCCACTCAGAATTTGATTGCTTTTAGCCAGCCATTTCTTGGGGTTTGATGGGAGACAGGCCTGAGTGACCTTGTGTGATCAACCTCAACAGTGAAAGTGACTGAGAAACTGTTGGGATTTGAGAGATTTGACAAATGCAATTTCAAAAGAAGATCACACATCCCCCTTTCGTGGATTAAAGCCTGTGCTTGGGGGCTGGGGAGAGGGTCAGTGGTTAAGAGCTGCTGTTGCTGCAGAGGACCTGAGTTAGTCCCCAGCCCCATGATTGGCTTGCAGCTGCCTGTGTCACCATCTTCCAGCCTCAGGTGTCCCTGAACACGGGGCAAGACAAGCACAGGCACACAGATAGACATGGAATAAACCAAACTCTAAACAGAACAACAAAGCCCTGTGCTGAAGGCAGTTCTGCATGTGCCACGACCGTATAATGTCATCGTGGAATCGGTGTGTCCTCGCCTGTGGTGCCTGCTCTCAAGGGTGGCTCCGTTGGCTCTTCAGTTGTGGGTGATCCCGTCACAGTGTTCATGGCCTTGTGGGTAACACTTTTTGGCTTATATGTCATGTTCATACATACCCAGCCTGGTGTTGTGCCTTGGGGGCTGTCAGAAGAGTGATCCTTTCTCCTAGCAGCGTAATTAATAATCCAGGGATTCTTAACACACGGCAAGAGCAAAGCATGTAGCAGGTGGATAGTGAGGATACAGCCACTGGAAGCTTGGAGGACTTAGCTGTCATTTCAGCAGCTGAGACTGAGGACAAGCTGCTCAAAGAGGGCAGAGCTGGTAGAAGTCAGACTTACATCTCCTCCTCCTTCCTTTAGCCAGTGATGGTGTCGGGGGTGCATCACAAATTAAACACTGAGCTCTGGAAACCCGAGTCCTTCAGGAAAGAGTTTGGTGAGCAGGAAGTGGACCTAGTCAATTGTAGGACCAATGAAATCATCACAGGAGCCACAGTAGGAGACTTCTGGGACGGATTTGAAGATGTTCCAAGTATGTATTATAAAGATCTTTCAAAGAGGTTAAGGATGTGTAAAGAGGGGACATGGGAATAGCAGGAGCCTATGGATTCAGGACTTCAAAATTTGCTGTATCTTTCTTCTCTTTGTTTTTACAAAGTTTATGCATTTGAACTAGCCTGCCACTGGTGGTGGTACTAGTATAAGAGAGCAATTCTGACTAAACCTGACCTGTATAGTCCAGAAGATGGGCATAGAGGACACTAATAGGCCCTCTTGTCCCTGAACCTTAGGGAGGTGGGCTCAACCTCTTTCTGAGTAAAACAAGCTGTTTCTGTTTCATGCCGACCTTAGGAGATTGGAGATTGCTTTTGAGCCCCCTTCCCCCCAGGGTTCTGATTGTGCAGGAAGGTGGTGGGTAGTTGGGGTGGTGCTGGTACTTTCACAACACTTAGAAGAAACAAAATCAGGGTTCCAGGGACAAGTTTTGTGTGTTCAAAAACAGGAACCCAGTAGGTCTTAACTAGCAGTCTTTATTTTGCTCTCTCCAAGGTATAGTATAGCTTTATTTCTTGAAGCCATAAAAATGAGAGTTGGCAATTGGCAAGAGGGAAATAGCATTGTACAGATAAAATACTCTATTTGCAATATTAAGGTATAAACTAACTTAACATTTTTTTGTTTCTGAAGTATGAATAACAATTCCTTTATTCTGGTTAATCTCAAGACCGTTTGAAAAATGAAAAAGAAAAAGAACCAATGGTGTTGAAGCTTAAGGACTGGCCACCAGGTGAAGACTTCAGAGACATGATGCCTTCCAGGTAGGCTTCAGGTGTGGCTGAGCTAATTCTGTCTTTTGCTTGGTAATAACAGTCTCTCCAGTAGTGGGAAAGTAGTTTTTATGAGGTGTAAGACAGCTTCATGGTTTTATTTGTTCTGAGATATACACACACACATATATATTTATATTTATATTTACATTGTATCTGTACCTTTAGGAGATAAGTATATTTTTAAATGAAATGGAAAGGTGTAATGACTTTAGATCTGGCTAATGAATGGTCTGCATATTTAATATGGAAGTGCCCTGCCCTGAAAACTTGAGACTGGGTTTCAGGCAGTCCTGGGATCACACACTAAGACATCTGAATTGGTAGATCCATTTTCTCGGGTTAAGCGTAAACCCTTAGAAAGGAGCCTCATAACTAAGGAGTAAAGTGTCAGCCTGAGTGCTAGCTCCCCTCAGGAAGTACATATCAGCTCTGTAGCCTGAAACATTCCAGATCATTTTGACACATCCGTGTAGCACAGGAAAGACGACATCTGTTGGTGACTGCTGTAGTCTAGATACCAAGGCTAGCCCTCGCTGTCTCCGATCTGCTCTTTTGTTGAGAAGGGGACAAAGGAAGTCCTAGAGTACTAGAGTAGAAAATCGACCTTGCTCTGCAAATTCTTGGTTTCCTGTTCTAGGTTTGATGATCTGATGGCCAACATTCCACTACCCGAGTATACCAGGCGAGATGGCAAACTGAATCTGGCCTCTAGACTGCCAAACTACTTTGTACGGCCAGACCTGGGCCCCAAGATGTACAATGCTTATGGTAAGAAGGAAATGTCTAATTGAACATAATGGAAATGAAACAAGGTATTTGTAAAAACGCTTAGATTGAGAACAGCCAGACACTGCCTCAGGTCTTGCACATTCTTTCTTGGTCACATGTACATGTATTTGCTTTTTTGCACAGCTGCAGTTTTAAGGCAGATTGCAATTTTATGTTTTTCTGTCTTCAACATCAACTTTAATTGCAGAATCTTTACATTGTGTAGTCATTTGAATCTTGGTGATATCTAGGTCCGTTTTGCTAGCCTTTTCAATTCTCAATATTTGTTTTTAACATTTCTGACTTTAAGTATTTTAGCAGCAGGTAGATCTGTTCCTCCCAGACACCGATAGGTGGCACTGTCTGCAAAAGCTTTCCCTAGGAAAAAACTTCTGAGACTCCTTAGGATTTGGAGCGGGAGGTAGTTGTGTAATCCTGGTTCCATTCAAGTTGAGGCTGCCTCATTTAGAGGCTGGTTTCAGTATCGTAGGTTGAGCAGGAGTCAGTTTATCTTGGTTTTGTTACAACCCTTCATTTTACCCAGTATGGCACTGGCCAAAACAGCCTGCAGTCCCTGGCTACCATTCTCTTTGGACACTCTTCCTCCCAGCTCCACCCTAAGTCTCCTGTCCTCAGTCACTGTCTTTGAGGTCTGTGTTTATCGCTCTCTCATCTTTATAACTATCAAATATGTTTCTGGGGCTAGAGAGGTGGCTTAGTGGTCGGAGTGCTTGCTGCACTTCCGGAGGACCTTGGTCAGTTCCCAGCACCCCTGTCGGCAGCACACACTGCCTCTAACTCCAGCTCCAGAGGATCTCATGACCTCTGACCTGTGGGTACATGCGCACATGTGACACATACTCAACACAAACTCATACACATAAAAATGTTTTCAAGAGAGTGAATCTATTTTTTTGTTTGTTTGTTGTTTTTTGTTTGTTTGTTTGTTTGTTTGTTTTTCCGAGACAGGGTTTCTCTGTGTAGCTTTTGCACCTTTCCTGGAACTCAGTTTGGAGACCAGGCTGGCCTTGAACTCACAGAGATCCACCTGCCTCTGCCTCCCAAGTGCTGGGATTAAAGGCGTACGCCACCACTGCCCGGGGAGTGAATCTATTTTTTGTCATAGTATTGTTTATAGCCTGCTTTTGAGCTTTATGTTAAGTAGAATCTGACTTTGAAAATACTCTATGTGGTCATACGGAACTGTTTCATCTTATTTTTGACATGTTAATTGCTTTTTAAGCCTATGTTTTATACTTTTTACCATAGGAGTATCTTTGAACTCATTGAAAACTTCAGTGTCTAGTGCAGAGGCTCATATGCACCTCATCCAGTGTAAACCACTGTCAGCTGTTGTTCCGGTTGTTTCATTGTGTCTCCCCTTTATATTAATTGTTCTTTTATCATTGTAAAGCACATTTCAAATTCCATGATGTGAAGCAAATATCTAAGGCTTTACCTGTTCCTAGGGCTGGTGTTTCAGCAAGGTGGAAACAAAGTGTAGCTGGCTTCTAGGGTCCCAGGTTGGCACAAACCCACCACCCCTCAGTTGTAGCCTCCCTCAAATGGCAAGCACTAGCAAGCCAGAAATGAAACCTTTCTGAGACTACCAGGCCTGTGCCTGCCATGCTTTAGAGGGAGAGTCCTGGTGTCAGAAGTACCCAGTGGCCACTGAGCAGGGCAGCTTTGTCCTGTGGATACATTGTGAGCACTGCCGGGGACTCAGTGTGCTGAGGAGTGTCCCCTCCTACTGAGTGGAGCTGCCTGAGGTTGCACTGTGTGTGGAAGCAACGCCCAGTGAACTCCTTGAGTGAGCTGAACTGATGTCTTTTGTCTCTGAGCCTCCATTGGTTATGAAGCCAAAGCTTGACTTTAGCTGTTTCTGGAAACGTCCTTTGAGCAAATCTTTCCTGCAGGTTGCTTCACTACTCTGATCCCTCACTTGTGTTCTTGGTTCCAAGTATCCTGGTACACTCGGGCATTTTATTTTTACAGGATTGATCACTCCTGAAGATCGGAAATATGGGACCACAAATCTTCACTTAGATGTATCTGATGCAGCTAATGTTATGGTTTATGTGGGAATTCCCAAAGGACAGTGTGAGCAGGAAGAAGGTAAGGTCTAAAACATGGAAGCTGGGCTTACTGTCTGAGTGAGGACCTGGGGTTCACACTTGCTTTCTCTTCCTCTAGAAGTCCTTAGAACCATCCAAGATGGAGATTCTGATGAACTCACAATTAAGCGATTTATTGAAGGAAAAGAGAAGCCAGGAGCCCTCTGGCACATATATGCTGCTAAGGACACGGAGAAGATAAGAGAATTCCTTAAAAAGGTGTGTTTCTTACCCTGTGCCATGTGAGGAGAGCATAAGAATAGAAATACTGTAAATTACCACATGATGCAAATCCATATCAATTGGATGGGCTGTCAGTAGTTGCTAAGAAACCAGGATTCTAAAAAGAGGAGGACTTGTCTTCTGTATTTGTTTTCTATGGTAATGCACTGGGAGGTTTTTGTTCTGTCTTCAGTTGAGTTTGTCTGATCATCTCCTGGCTTTTTTTTTTTTTTTTTTTTTTTTTTTGGTTTTTCGAGACAGGGTTTCTCTGTGTAGCTTTGTGCCTCTCCTGGAACTCACTTGGTAGCCCAGGCTGGCCTCGAACTCACAGAGATCCGCCTGGCTCTGCCTCCCGAGTGCTGGGATTAAAGGCGTGCGCCACCACCGCCCGGCCTGGCTTTTTTTTTTTTAATACTGCCTTGAAAATACGGGCATTTCATTAGTTCATGAGTCAGTGTTGGGCCCCAAGCTCTCATGTTCTCAATACATCACTGAAATCTATTGGTTTTGTTTTCAGTTGGTGAGAGACCCTGCTTTAGAGCGCAGCAGTTGGGAGGACTCTGCTGTTACTGTGTGCTCTAGAGGGCAGCAGGAGTTGGGAGGACTCTGTCTGTCACTGTGTGCTGTAGAGGGCAGCAGAAGTTGGGAGGACTCTGTCACTGTGTGCTGTAGAGGGCAGCAGGAGTTGGGAGGACTCTGTGTACTGTAGAGGGCAGCAGGAGTTGGGAGGACTCTTGTCACTGTGCTGTAGAGGGCAGCAGGAGTTGGGAGGACTCTGTACTGTAGAGGGCAGCAGGAGTTGGGAGGACTCTTGTCACTGTGCTGTAGAGGGCAGCAGGAGTTGGGAGGACTCTGTGTACTGTAGAGGGCAGCAGGAGTTGGGAGGACTCTTGTCACTGTGCTGTAGAGGGCAGCAGGAGTTGGGAGGACTCTGTCACTGTGTGCTGTAGAGGACAGCAGGAGTTGGGAGGACTCTTGTCACTGTGCTGTAGAGGGCAGCAGGAGTTGGGAGGACTCTGTCTGTCACTGTGTGCTGTAGAGGGCAGCAGGAGTTGGGAGGACTCTCACTGTGCTGTAGAGGGCAGCAGGAGTTGGGAGGACTCTGTCACTGTGCTGTAGAGGGCAGCAGGAGTTGGGAGGACTCTCACTGTGTGCTGTAGAGGGCTGCAGGAGTTGGGAGGACTCTCACTGTGCTGTAGAGGGCAGCAGGAGTTGGGAGGACTCTGTCACTGTGCTGTAGAGGGCAGCAGGAGTTGGGAGGACTCTGTGTGCTGTAGAGGGCGGCAGGAGTTGGGAGGACTCTCACTGTGCTGTAGAGGGCGGCAGGAGTTGGGAGGACTCTCACTGTGCTGTAGATAGAGGGCGGCAGGAGTTGGGAGGACTCTGTCACTGAAGTTGCAGGATGTTAGGTGTAGGTTCTTCCTGGCACTGGAAAGATGGACCTTTCTATCTTAAACTCAGGCTGCTGCTTACAAACCAGGGATATTTGACTGACATTCGCTAGTCATACCTGAGTCATAGAAACATTCCTGGCCCATTTGTGGTCCTGACATCAAGTAGGTCCTTTAATCGCCAGTTGCTAGACTTCTAGTGTTTCTGTTAAAGATTGACTCTTTGACCTCCTGGTCACCATATTCCCTTGATAATGTCACTTTTTTGAGTATGCTTTTCCAGACACTGAACGTGGAATAAAGAAGTTTAGTCTGTGTCTTTGAAACTGTTTCATAACTCAGACTAGTAAGTGTTTATAGACCTTCAATAAGTGCAAGACAAGTTGGCTCATAAGGAATCTACTTACATTTAAAAATTGGACTTACACTATTGTCCAAGAACATATCCAGACTGTCAGTAACAACAGCAGGCAGGCCAGGTTTCCTCTGATTCTGAATCATTCTGTCCATGTGTTTGAGTGCCGTTTCCGCCAATGGGAATGCAGAGCTTGGTGGCGGCCGGATGTTATTGAGTGCTTGTATTTTGGGAAGGGAAAACACCCTCTTTGGTTCTTGGCATTTGCTAAGTTGTACTATTTTTAATGTATTGTGTAGGTATCAGAAGAGCAGGGTCAAGAAAACCCTGCAGACCACGATCCTATTCATGATCAGAGCTGGTATTTAGACCGATCACTAAGAAAGCGCCTGTATCAAGAGTATGGAGTTCAAGGCTGGGCTATTGTACAATTTCTTGGGGATGTGGTATTTATCCCAGCAGGAGCGCCACATCAGGTCAGAACCAGTTATTATTTCCTATTTATTGCCTTTCTACTGTGAAATTGTGGGTTTGTTACAGCTGTGGCTTGGTGTTTTTCAGGTTCATAACTTATACAGTTGTATCAAAGTGGCTGAAGACTTTGTGTCTCCAGAGCATGTTAAACACTGCTTCTGGCTTACTCAGGAATTCCGTTATTTGTCACAGACTCATACCAACCACGAAGATAAATTACAGGTAAAAATAGCACCAGTTCCTGGTACTTGCTGCCTATGGCTTCATGACCAGTAGTGACCTTATAAGAGTCAGTATACTTGGCTGTATCACAGTTAGAATAGTGAACCAGCTTTCTGTCCAGTTGAGTGACAGAGCTACAAGCCCAGAGGAAGCCTCACCCTCGTCATAGGCACTGAAAGTCTTCAGTAGTGAAATGGATAAGGACTTTTGGTCCCTGGCTTAGCCACTAACCAGGGGTCTGGAACACAGTGCCTGGCCTTTAGTGCTGTGGTGTTTCTGTCACAGCGATAGAACAGGACTGAGTGAACACTGGGATCAGAAGGGGTGTTTTCAGAGATGTTGTTTGAGTGCTAACGTCAGCAGACTGTGTGCTGTGGCTCACCTGCGGTCCCGGCTACTCTACTCCAGAGGCTGAGGGGGATTTTAGGGTTTGAAGCCACCCTGAGCTGTACAGCAAGACCACAATTCAAACCCAGTTAACAGTGAATTAATGCATATTGCTTCATGTTTGAAAACTACAGTAATTGTTAAAGTCTGATTGACCAAAACCAGTTAAGGGAAAAAAGAGCTTTGTAAGTTCTCCAGAGAAGGCATGGATTGTATGTATGTGGCATACCAGTCTGTGGGAACCAGGACCCTTGGCATTACGTGTTGAGTATTGACTTCAGTTCTGAGAGAGTAAAAAGTTGTGATTGGCGAGGTTATTCTTAGTGAGGGATTGGAGGTTTACCGAAGCAGTCATCTTTTTCTTCCATCTCTAGGTGAAGAATGTTATCTACCATGCAGTGAAAGATGCAGTTGCTATGCTGAAAGCCAGTGAAGCCAGTTTGGGCAAACCTTAACTCCTCTTTGACATTGGAGATGAATTATTGGCAGCTGATCAAACTCTTCAGGCAGGCTTCCTGTGGACTTTGAGATTTCATGTTACCTCATCTTCTTTTTTAAAGTACACCCGACTTGCAAGGGTACTGTCTCTATCTAATGTATATTTCTAGTGTTTACAGACACTAAGTGTGTATATGTAGTAACTATTTACAGACCACGCATCCTTATACTGTGACTTCACCTAGTGCAGATCTTCTACCTAGCTGAAGACCTGTTGGCTCTGAAACAACACTTGCAGTTATACCCCAGCTGTTTGTTTGGACAGCTCATTCAAATGGATTTTTTAACTACTAGGGATCACTGCTGAGTTTAATGGGGTTTTATTTTGTTTTATGTTCGTTGGAGCCCCTCCCTCACCCACTAGGGTCCAGAAGAGCACCGGAGGGAATGACAGCTAATGGTGCAGTTCTGAATGTACTGCATAGGACGGCGTTATATAGCGGAAATAACTACTGTATAATTCTTGGGGTTAACCATCTCTAGTTAATGGAATTTTAATTTAAATGAAGCTTTGCTAATTTTAAGTGGTAAGCATTTTGCATTAAAATATTCATATAATACTTCGGCTTGGTTCACTGGCCTTTTTCTGTGTTTGCACACCTTCTAGAAAATGTAGGCCTAAAATATTGGTGCGGGAGCCTTTCTTAAAAGCAAAGAAATAGGTAATCACCATTTCTTTTGTGACTAATACAACAGCACTGATGTGTCCTGCTTTTGTGAAGAGCCACCACGTTTGGAAATTGGAACTAACCAAAACCCAGACAGTGACTGGTAACTGCACCTGAACAGTCCTTGTCTGTCTTCTGGTCCTGTGTGTACAAAGGAGGAAGCGGCAGTGTTGGATGGGTTAGGACAGTTGGACCTAAAATCCCCATCTCCATGAAGGGGCAGCATTGGTGAAGAAGACACCTTTCTGTGGTCCCTCTCTTGGACTGCTGTAACTGCAGAAGAAATCTATTCATCAGTTAAGTAGACAAGGCCTAGAGTGCAGGCGTTAACCTGGGGGCTGAGTGGGAGGTCAGTGAGGAATGTCTAAGTCTATAGGAAGTTTTCTGAGGATTTCTTCCAAGCTCTTGTGTAAATTTGGATCTAGAATGTGCATTGTTCCTTAGAAATCAGCCATGCCAGAACAGTAGAGGGGGGAAGCCACATTCAAGCCTGCTGTAACAGGTCTCCATACAGGATTACAGGAACTGTTACTCAGCCAAATTTCTCTTAATAACAGAGCTAAGAAAGGCAAGAGCCAGCATGAGCTTTCACATCCTCCTATACCCCTGACAAGTTTGATTCTGGAGTAAGCTAATCCTTACTCTGAAGTCTTTAGTATGTTCAAAGAAGAGTGTAGGAAATGTGTCTAAGAGATGTCAGAATGATCACATTTGGAAAAAAGCTGCATGTAACTTAAAATGAAGCAGGATAGAAAGTCAGTGAGAGGTGGTGAGATGGCCCAGTGGTTACATTAAGGTGTTTCTCAGAACCCACGTTAGTGTAGGAGGGAAACCAACTCCAGTTGTTTCTGGCTGCTTCTTCACATAAACCTTGGCACACATGACCTATATCAATTAAAACAATAATAATAAAAATATACAAGAGTAAAGAGTTATGCAAATTAGATCATTGGAGGGAAAAAAACAATGTGATAGAACACTGAATATCAGAAAACAAAGAAGATGCTAATTAATATGGAGGACAGAAGAATGTTTAGTGACAGAATTGGTTGTTCAGAGGTATTGATTTTCCGGTATTTGACATGTCATCAGATTGAGAAAACCCAACTAAATCAGTGAGGATATAACTTTAAAATGTAGCAATAAATTTAAACTAGGAGGCTGGAGAGATCCGAGTCTCATTATGAAGTGCTGGACCTGAGTTCAGGTCCCCAGCACAAACACAAACCTAGACATGGCCATTGGTACCTGTAGTCCAGATCCCTGACCACAGCCTAACCAGCTGCTGAGCTTCAAAACTAGTGAGAGACTCATGACAGAAAGTAATTCAGACACTGGGTATTTGAAATGATCAAATAGATGGGGCCAGAAAGCACTTGTTCCTATGGAGGCCCAAAGGGCTGCTTACAACTGCTTGTTGAGATCCAGGGACTCTGATGCCATTTTGTTATAATTCCCACAGGCATCTGGAATGCACATGAAATACTAATGAACTTTTTAATCAGACTTTTTTAAATTTAAAAAAGTGGTACACAACAATTGAGGAAGACACTCAATACTGACTACACTACACAAAATAAATGTAACCTAAAAATGGTCCCTAATGATGCCCCAACGTACTTTTCAGTTCTATCATTTGCATAAGTGATCGCTCTTCAGTAGAAACCATGCCTCCAATGTTAGTAAACGGACTAACATCTAACTAAAGCCATCAAGTAAAGAAAAAAGTCAGAATAGAAGCTAGGTATTTGGAACTGAAATATGAAAGTTCAACTCCTGAAAAACAGTGATTCAGTTAAAATAGTACTGGGAATTTATAGCATGAATTAGCCAGAGTGCTCCATAGAAACAGAGCTAGCAATATATAGGTTAAAGGAGTATTAGCCTGGCTTACAGGCTGTAGTGTGCCATCCAACAATGGCTGTCTTTCGACAGAAAGGCCAAGAATCTAGTTGTTCAGCCACGAGACTGGATGCTTTTGCAGTCACAATATGGAGCTGAAGTCCTAGAGAATTTCTGGAGAGCCGCTGGTCCTCAGTCTGCATTGAATTGTGAAGGAATTGGATGGATTACTGGACTCGGCAACAGAACACATGGACTTGCCAGTGAGAGTGAGGCTAAATATACAAAGAGCAAAACCGTGTTTACATCTTTTTTATTTGGACTGCCATCAGAAGGTGGGACCCAGATTTCGGGTAGGCCTTCCTGCTTTAAATAATCTAATTAAGGAAATCCTGCACAGGCCAGCCCAGCAACTTGGGTTTTAGTTGACTTCAGCTGTAGTCAAACTGACAACCAAGATTTGCCATCACATACCTATGAGAAGACTTCACCAAACTTGGCAAAAATAATTATCAGTGATACAATAATGAATATTTAAAAGTAAGAAATGTATTGTTTGCAAAGATTAGAATTGTTAAATCTCTAAAGACTTTTTTTTTTTTTTAAAAAGTGACAACCTTCTGCTTTTATGGATAAAAGTTAAGAGATGTTGGAGACAGCCTGTTAGGCGTGCTTGCCTTGTACAAGGCCCTGCAGAACAGCTGCTGTCTGGAGGTCTCTTCTGGCCTAATCACTAATCACCCCAGTGACTCAGTAGAACAGGGACTTGCTGGAGCTGGTGTGAATGAAGATGAAGCTACTGACCCAGGAATCTCAAGATGCAGAAGCCACAAAAATATGGCAGCTAAGTTGATGCTCTGAACTGAAGGAAAATGCTTGTAGAATACAGCTAAGAATTAGAATACATACAGGCCTAAACCATTTACTTATTTTTGTAAAGAGATGGAAAATATTTAAAGAACTAACCCAGGAGAAAAATTGCCAAGACAGAAATGACTCAAAGCTGACTAAATATGTCCTCTACTTCTCAAAGATAGCCTTGACTGGCCTCGAATTCAAATCCACCCACCTCTGCCTGCCAAGTGCTGGGACTAAATGTGAGCCATACATCTGCTCATCTTGTATTGGCTAACGCTGTGTTCTCCAGCTGGGCACGTTATAAAGAACAGGGTTGTTTAGCTCAGTTCCGGAGGCTAAAGCCATGACCTCGTTAAGGTTTCATGGGAGGTGGCAACCAAGACAGTACAGTGCATGGAAGAGGGAGAGAATGTGAGCCAGTGCCATGGAGAAAGACATTAACAAAGCAGACAAACTTCTTGAAAGCCCTGTGGATGTAATGTCAACCTCGCAAAGTATAAAATTACAAGTCAACACTACTCTTACGAATAAAAAGAAAAAATCCTAGGTGAAAATATTGGTAAGTTCAAATGCAACAAGATGTTAAAACTGGGATGACAGAAAAATACATGCAAGACCAATTTGATATTAGAATATCCACATAAACTAGTGACAGTTTACACTTTTTTTGGAGACAGGGTTTCTCTGACTCTGGCCATCCTCGAACTTGCTCTGTATAGATCAGATCTGCCTGTCTCCCAAGTCCTGGTACTAAAAGCATATGCCACCTCCTCCCCGCTTTACACATTCTTTTTGAGACGTTACCAAACTACAGTTGAGGCTGAACACACCACTGTGAAAAAGTACACACACTCCACGAGCTGGTGAGATGGGTCATGGGCAAAGACACTGGCCACCAAACCTGACGACCTGAATTCAATTCCTGGGACCCATTTGGTGAGTGGAGAGAACCATGTCCTGCAGATTGCCCTTTGACCATCATAATATGCCCACACACATACACAAAATACATTCCAAACTAGAAACGTAAGATTTGTTGCTGTGAACAAAAGTATACAATTAAGTGGCAATACACCGCTTTGTGTGGTGGACACTAGTACTTCTTCATCACTCCACACAGAAGCTCTGTACCCAGCAATACCCTACCCCTTTGAGACTGTCTCTACAGCTCCAGCTGTCACACAACTTCTAAGTAGACCACAATGGCCTTGAACTCGGATCCACCTGTCCCTGGAGTGCTGGGATTAAAGGTGTGTGCCCCTGGCCCAGCCTTCCCTTTCACCTCAGCCCCTTACAGCCTCTGGTACATTTCCTCCTCTTTTCTCCCACCTCCTTAGCTTTAAGTTACTGTCTGGTGTCATGTTAGCCTTGAGGACTATGCATTTCCTGCAGGGGAGATGCAGAAGCACTAAATGTTTAGGTTTGTTTGTTTTGTTTTGTTTTATTCTGAAGGAACTGTTTTGCTAGATTTCTGTTTTTTTTTTTTAAACATTCTAAAAATGTTATCCTACAATCTCCTGGCCACGGTGGTCTGTTAACAAAAAATTCTTGTAAATCTTACAGAAGACCCCTCTACCTACTCTTTGGCAGCTTTAAAGATTCTTTCTTCTGTGGCCTCTGCTGTCACATGTCCCAGTATGAGTCCCTTTAGAGTTTAAGAGTTTAGCATGCTGTTGTGGGACGCTCTGGAATGAGCACTCTGACACCAGAACGGATGAGGTGTCACCAGTGGGCCAAGGCCAGGATGGCCCTGAAAGGCCTCGGTGCTGCGTCCAGTTGGAATTCTCATTGTATGCTCCAAAACCACAAGCTGGGGCGGGCAAGCAAGCAAGAATTATCAGGTTATTAATGGCAGTGATCCATTGTTTTAGCTCTTTCTCCAGGGCATTCTGTTCCAGGTAGCAAGTGAAGTCATGCTTGGCAGGAGGCAGTATAGACAACGCTTTAAGTGAATCACTGTATATACATACATACACACACACATATATACATATACACACATATATACACACACACACACACATATATATACATATACACACATATATACATACATACATACACACACCCCAATAAAGCAGTATCTAGTAGTTGGTCTTCTCTACCTTACTCTTTCAATGCTGTGACTTTGTTCTTCTTGAAAAGTTTTTACACTACTTGGGAGGGTTTCAGGCATTATTTCTTCAAATACTGTGTCTGTCCTGAGACTGCCATCTGTAATGTTAAGCTCAATGGGTACACACTCCAGACTGTTGTCTTTTCAGCAAAATACTTGAGCATAGAAAACAGGATAATAAAAGCTTTTGAAGTTTTTTTTTTTTCCTCTGCCTCTGACAGAGGCAGCTTGGCTGTGAGATGGAGAGGTGGGGCAGGGGTGCAGGGAAGGTCTCAGCCATCTGCCTAGGGTGCAGTGCGCACACTTTGGGCTGGGGCAGGGGTGCAGGGAAGGTCTCAGCCATCTGCCTAGGGTGCAGTGCGCACACTTTGGGCTGGAGAGCAGCTATTTCAGAGTAACTGTTTAAAGTGAGCGAGCTAGGGTTGTACAGTGGTAATTTAGGTGCTCTAGGATGGGATCATTTTATTAGGCACCAAGTGGGTCCTGATGGGATGGCAGAAAAACCAGTATTTCTGTTATTGCATCTGTTATTGGGATAGAGGAGGGACAGATTGCAGATCCGAACTGCTTCCCATGATGCCACCAAAGCATATGAGGGGAAAAAGAAATACATGGCAAACAGCCAAAAATTGCTCTGCTCAGCAGGAAAACAGGAATGTGAAAACATGATCTGTTCACTGAGTGCTTGGAAGACAGGCTGCCACTGTCATCTACCCGGCTAAAGTTTGATTATCAGCAAACATACAAACTAAAGTGACCAGGGAAATGGGCAAGCTAATGCCAGTGTCACCTTGTAAAGAAACTTGGGGCTCATTATAAAGCATGCGGCATCATTGCAACACATCAGTTCTCCACAGATTTCAAATTATTTTTGGAATCTCAGTAAATTAAATCTAAAGTTTATATCAAGAAGCAAAAGACCCAGAATTACCAACATAACTTTAAAAAAAGAAGAATACCAGGCCTGGTGGTACACACCTTTAACCCCAGCACTCACTCCAGAGGCAGAGGCAGGTGGACCTCTGTCAATTTGGGCCAGCCTGGTCTACACGGCAAGTTCCAATCCAGCCAGGGCTACATAGTGAGAGCCTGTCTCAAACAAGTCAAAGGGTGATATGACCTGACTGAGAATTACTGTAAGCTGCTTTGGCCATCAAGACACGTTTTGTGGCGCTGGGAACTGAATCCATGCTAGGTAACTGTTCCACCATGGAGCTACATCACTAGTCTTTGGTTGACTGACTCGTCTGTTTGCTTGAGTTAGGGTCAATATGTAGCTCAGGCAATCCTGCTGTCTTTGCCTCCAAGTGCTAGGATGGTGTGTGCACATGTGTCTCTCACACATGGCTTGGGGTGGAAGAGGGGACAATAGAACAGGGAGCCCAGAAGAGCCACACAATATAACTGATTGGTTTTGGGAAACGAAAGTGCACCATGTGTTCCTTTATCATTTGAGACCAACACCTGACGAAATCAACTCAAAAGAAGAAAGATGACTCTTAGCTCAGCTTGAGCCCAGAGCTGGTGGGCCTTCTCTTTTTCCCTTTCACTCTGCATATGCCCCCAGGTACGGGAGGTAGGTCTTCCCCCTTGGCACTTCGCTCTGGAAATGCCCAGTAGTGTCTCTCAATCCAAGCAGATAAGATAACCACACACACACACACACTATATATATATATCCATATATATATGGATATATATGGATATATTATGTATGTATATATATGGCATATATATATATATATGGCAGACAGTCTTTCCAATGAATGATCCTGAACTACTGGATATCCACATGCAAAAAAACAACAAACCTACACACAGACTTTTATAAACATCTTCATAAAAACCTTTGTAAAAATCAACTGAAACTGGATTATAGACCTCAATCTGAAACACAACACAAGGGCCAGTAAGCTGCCCCAGTGAAAAAACATGCTTACCTCCAAGCCCAACTGCCCGAGTCTGATCCCTAGAGCCCATATGGTGGAAAGAGAACCAACTCCTACAAGTTGTCTTCTGACTTCCAAATGTACACTGTGGCTCACACATCCCACCACGATAAACACATGTAACTAAAACAAGACAAACTACTAGGTAACACAACATTTAAATCATCTTTGTGTGTGTGTGTGTGTGTGTGTGTGTGTGTGTGTGTGTGTGTTGGTACTTGAGGATTAAACCCAGGACCTTGTACATGCCAGGCCAGTACTCTACCACTGAGCTACATCCCCTGTATTGACACTTTTAAAAAACAAAAAACACCAAAGGCATGATATACAAAATAAATAATTGAGAAGCAGGGTTTTATTAAAAGTAAAAAACGTCAGCTTTGAGCAACTGTCAACAATGAGTGAACAGACCAGAGAATAGGATAAAATCTGATAGACGACTGGTCCAAAATACGGAAGAGGACCTTAAAGTTGAGTGATCAGAAAACAATCCAGTTTATAAAATGAACAAACACCAACAGTGGAGAAATACAGGTGGCAAGCTGGGCATGGTGGCAGAGCAGAGAGGTCATGAGTTCAAGGCCACTATTTCAACATTCTCAAACAAAATACAGAAAAGGCGAGTATAAAAACAGATGCCCAGCAGACTTCATCGGGGATTACAGATTAAGACAAGGTACCAACACAACAGAAATCCCTCATGACAAATGCTGCCAAGGATGCAGAACGGCAGAACTCTTCCTCCTAGGAGGTGGACAGTGTGTGCTACGCAAGGCTGGTAGAGCCTCTTACAGCCCCAAGTATGTGCTGACCACATGTCCTATGGTTGAGCTCCCTGGTATCCATAGGAATTAAAAACTCACACACAGGAAAACTGCTGCAGACATTGCTTCAGGTTTAGTGATAATCCCCAAACTGAGGGGCAGTCCAGATGCCCTTCAGGACAAGTTATGGTTCTTCCAGAAAATGGAATGCTGCTCACTGAGAAGAGCTGAACAATCAAGTCACGAACTCACACAGAGGAAACTTAAATGCTCATTAGCACATGAGGGAAGCTAGCCTGAAAGGCTGGAAAAGGAAAACCCACAGAGATAGTCAACAGGCCAATGGATGCCACGGGATCAGGGAGGAGGGGGTGAACAGAGCACATAGGGTTGTTTTTGGGTAACAAAGCCATTCTGTACCACGATAATGGTGGACACAGGCCACTGTACATTAGCGTTTGTGACTTCAGCAAACAGCTGTTCTCATCTGTGAAGACTGCATGAGACCAATTATGCCAAAGAGCTTTTCAAACTGTCACATGCACAGTGCAACTGCCAGGTTACTTCTCAGTGCATCTAAAGCATGTCGTGGTGTGTATGTTTCAATGCATAACCAAAACTTCTCGCTCGTTAGCTCTTCATATTCATGGTTAGGCCATGTCCCTGTGTGCAAGACACTTGGCTCCAAGCGAGAATGGGGGGTAAGAGTCCTGATCCCAGAGCTGTCTGTTCCACATGACACTTGCCATGGGGAGGAATGACTAACAGCTGCAAAGCTACCCATGTATGCACAGGTGCGTTATACAATTCACCAGCCAACACAGCACATTACCAACATCCACTGGTTAAACAGATGACAACTGCCAGAGTGGCCCCCAAACACTGTCTGAAGATCAGGACCAGCAGCTCCTGAGCAGAAGGCACTTCTGCTGAGCTCCCATGTTCTGACGCCTAGTGACGGCACCTCCTCTTTCCAGAGCCAACACTGAGACATCTGGGAGATCAACACCTTGAGTTCATTGCACACGACATCTACTATGAGACCAAGAGCTAAAGTAGAAGTTTATTGACATCCATTTACGTAGTATTTTACACATACACACCAGTAGAGAGTCCTCAACATTCAACTGACTCTTCTAAGAACTGCTTCATGAGAAAATGCGTTTCTTTGCCCTCCCCCAAGAAAGATACTTCTGCTATTTATGATCTTGAAAATAATGCATTTGATTACACCACCTTCATAAAAACAGTCCTTAAGACCTCTGCAAACAGTGAAGATATACGAGCAAAGAACCCTCTCCAAAATGCAATGCTTCACAACAGAGGTGTAGTGCAAGAGATACAGGAAACCGGGACTCCCCGGAGGCTGTGCCCACACCTAGAGGAGGGCACCATAGAGCTGAGGCCACAACTGGGTGGCCCTAGCTTCGGAGTGTGGCCAGCCGGGACTGCATGGCCTCCAGGTCCTCTTCATCCTCCTCATCCTCTCCCTCTTCTGAGGCAGCCATCGCTCCCATAGGTTCAGGCTCAGGAAGGGCGTCGGTTACTTTACTGGGTGCTTTGCCCAAGGCTCCTAAAGAGAGAGTGAACAGCTTAAACACACTTCCTAAGAACAAGGTCCTCGGTCTTCCCAGCCTCCTCTCATTCAAGGACCGCAGTCCAGCTGCTGTCCAGAGTGGGAATTTGCTTCCTCTGACTGCACATCTCAGCGGAGAGAAAGAACAGTGCAGATGGACAGACGGACTTGTTACGTTGCCCTGGAGTGATTCTGCCTCAGTCTCCCAAGTAGCTACTACTACAGGAGTAATACCACACCCACCCCTAAATCTTAAGAATTTTAATGTCTAGACTATTGGGCAAGGTGCTGTATACTTGAGTCCACATACTTGGGAACAGAAGGGTTACTTTAGCTCAGGATTTTGGGGCCATCTTGGGCAAAATAGTGGGACCTCATCTCAAAAAAAAAAAAAAAAAAAAAAAAAAAAAGGAATTCTAAAGTTCCTAGTTTAAATTTTTAAATACTACTGATAATCTAATTTTTAATTTCTCTGAATGAAGTTTAATTGTTGAAGCCAGACTGGGTGGCACAGGCCTCTAATCTCAGCTAACTGGAAGCTCAGACAGGAGGACAGAAAACAAGGTTTACCTAGGCTACAGAGTGAGGTTCAAGGCCAGCCTGAGCAACTTAATGAGCCCCTGTCTCAAAATACAGGCTGAGAAGACAGCTCGTGTCGACTGCTTGTTTGATGTGTGGGAGGCTCCAGGTTCAATCCCCAGTGCCACAGGAAACAAGGTCAAACAAACAAGCACATTGTTAGGCAGGTGTGGGGTGCACACCTGTAATCCCGTATTCCAGATGAGGCAAGAAGAGGGTTTGAGACCAAAGAGAGACACTTCAAAACATCAAAACAAATCCAATAAATAAAAAGTAAAAGAAAAATGTGAACTATTTCCAAATTTTCATAAAATATTTTCTCAAAATACCTTTTTTCCAACAATTTAAAACAAATAAAAATTAAATCCCACCATTTTATTAAGCATAAAATTCAGAAAACCCAGAATTAAAAGTTATAAAGCTCCCAGAAATAACTATTTTTGTTTATTCCTATATTTAACAGACATGTTTTATTATACTAAAGTCGAGTCTATACTGACTCAAATTCCAACAGCTGTTTTCAGCTAATGTGAAGATCAGAAACTAAAAATCCTTTGTTTCTTGAAAACTGGATATTGCTTTACTGTACACTCCTTAGGAAATACCTTGCATACTCTAACACAGGACAAATGCAGATGGAGCCAGTGTGACTGACCGGGAAGGGGTGAGATGGGGAGGGTTGGAGGGCTCTCCTGGCCATACCTGCTGTGATTTCAAAGAGGATTCTGTCGATCTCCATTTCTGCTGCTTCTTCCATTTCTTCCTGGTCATCCATGCTTTCAAATGTATCCTCTAACATTTCCTCTATGATTCCAGCCTGAACAGAGAACAAAAGGCCACCTCCCTCAATGTTACATCTGTTCCCAACACCCCTGGACAGCAGCAGCAGGAGTTCTAGTCTCTCTGAGTCTAGGCCACTTTGCCCGGGTGACAAGGAAGACAGGTGGAAAGGAAACCCTGGAGGATGGCCTCTCTGCAGACAACGACCCAGAGGGAAAGAGTGCTCTACACTCACAGGGCTGGAGCCTGCAGCTACTGGTTCCTGCAGAACCCCGACTATGGCAGCAGTCCTCAGCAGCACACCCCTGAGCTGCTTGGAAAGCAACTGGCCTAACACTGCAAATAGAACCTGAGAGGGCAAGGGTTGAAACGCAGGATGAAAACTGGTTGGAGCCACCGGAGACAACAGGATAACAAAGGCGTGAGCCTGGAGGGACTAGAAAATGCTCAAAAAACATGGCAGCACGGTAGGTCACCGCTGCTGGAGGAGGTTAGCTGCTGGTGGGTGGGTGTGCTGAGTATCAGTCCATCACCAAACCCTGATCACCTCTTCTTCTCAAGTGAAGTCAAGAGTTCCTGACCTACAAAGCAAGGCCAGTCACTTTACTGGAAGCCTGTGCCTGGCAGCCTGGCGGTCAGCCTGCTTTTCAGAAAGTAGCAAGGAGGTGGAGGGATGGCTTGGTTGGTAAAGTGCCACACCACAAAAACTTGGGGACATCTTCAAATCCCCAGAACCCATTTAAAGAGCTAGGCATTGACAGCCCACATGCACCAGCTCTGTGGGAGGGGAAGTGTTTGGGGAGGCAGGGTGGTCTCTGAAGCTACCCGGCCAGCCTGAGGAGCTTCAAGTTCAGTGGGAGTCTGTCTCAAAAAAGCAGTGGAGAGTAATAGAGGAGGGTACCCAATGCCAACGTCTACTTCCACATGCAAATACCCCAGCGTGTGCGTGTATATATACCATCATCCAACAGTGCTCATCCATGTGTGTGCATGTACACACTTTAGAAACAAGGAAATAGCAAGGGACCATTGTGAGGCGCCAACAAAAAGCTCTCCAAAGTCCCCAGCTCCGGATGAGGCCACTCAGTGTCCATTAGCAGAGCAAAGGGTCATTAAAGCACCCTCCCATGTCAGAAAGGGGTCCCAGACGAGCGGCAGAGGGAACCCTAGTGTCCTTGCAAACCAAGAGGCACTGGAGGCAGGGATGGCTGTGGCCTCTGCTCCTGTCCCGGAAACCCACTCACCTGCCACAGCCTTGGTGCTTCCTGACCCAAGGTGACTCTGTGACATGATCTAGCTAGTCCTAGCCCAATTTTAACTCCTTTCCCTACTCAAATGAACAAACTCCTATCATGGTCACCAAGGTGGAGCCCTACAGCCTAGCTAACTGGAAGCTGTTTCGATGCTGGGGTCTACTGTTCAACAAACAGTACTTGGGAGGCTGTAGCATGAGGACTGTTTGTAGCTTGTCTCAAACAAAACCAAACCCTACCGACTAAGTAAAACCAAAAACTCAAACAAAAAAAGGGGATCAATAAATAACTGTTGCTGTGGATGATTGATTGATAAATAAAGTGTTGACTGGCCAGTAGCCAGGCAGGAAGTATAGGCGGGACAAGGAGAGAGGAGAATTCTGAGAAGTGGAAGGCTGAGGCAGGGAGATGCTGCCAGCCACCAGGAGGAGAAACGTGATGGATGTAAGACACCGGTAAGCCACAAGCCACGTGGCAACTTATAGATTAATAAAAATGGGTTAATTTAAGATGTAAGAACAGATAGCAAGAAGCCTGCCACAGCCATTCAGCTTATAAGTAATATAAGCGTCTGTGTGTTTATTTGAGTCTGAGTGGCTGCCAGCCTGGGCGAGACTGGAGATAACTAGCTACAAACTGTTGATTGGTTAAAAGAACTTAGGAGAATCCAAACTGTAACTGCCCTCCTCATTCTGAAGAAAGAGGTTATCATTTATCTACTTCTTCATTTAATCAGCAGTGATTCATCAAATTCATGGCCTGTGTAACAGAGCCAGGTACTGGGGACAAATGAAGAACATGTCCCCACTCTTTTAGAACTGGGTCACTATGGACAGCCTCAATATACACCCGGTCATGTATCACTATTGGCCTCAGTCCCTAGAATCTACAATATACTTTTAGTGTTCATAAAGATCTGAAAAAGATCTGAAAGCTTTGTTTTTGTTTTAATAACTCATTCACTCATATTTTGGGGGCTACCTAAGTTAAAACGTGCAGGCCTGGAGTCACTCCAAGAATTAGGCATCATCTGCCTCTACTGCATAGTGATCTCCAGTCTGAGTACATACCAGATATAAAGGACATGCCCTCCTGATCCATTCCCTGCTAACTGCTATTGTCCAAGGCTCTTCTTTCTAAAGAGCTGAGCCCTGGGCTCTTACGATATTTTTCTATCTGTTCTTCTCCAGCCCCTCCACACCCCCTCTGCCTGTCCCCAGTGCCCAGTGTATGGTTCACATTCACAGATAAAACACTCTGCAATGCAGAAGGAGATCCACACACAGGAATTTGAGTTGTATACTCTTGGTTGTCAAACCACAGGTCTAAACTAAGAAACAGCCCTCATACAAGATGTCAGCTCATGATGAGGGCAGACACACCTGTGGTCCAGCTCCAGACTTATAACCTGAGAGACCTTGGGTTGCCTGGTAGCTTCAAGACTCAATGCCCTATGTAAAATACCCCAAAAGAGCACCTGGAGAACAAGATAGGCCAAACTGCCATGTGCTATCAGCAGTGCTTCATTAACAATGCTCTCCTCTCTTCCCTGGCCCCGTCTGGGGGCCACTAGTATAGTTCCTGCCACACCCTTATCCTGAGGCTGGCAGGTACCTATATACTTTCCATTTGGTTCTCAGTCTCTCCTTTTTGTGGTTAAAAAATGCATCAACAACTACAGCCTGCAGGCCAGATCTGGTGTTTCCTAAACAAAGAATTTGAGCCACAGTCACTTCATTTAAATGCTATCTAGGGCTGCTTTTACACTGACAGGCAAAGCTGAGTTGTTACAAGAATGGCCATCAAAGCTAACACGTGTTTGTTATCTGGCATTGTAGAGAATGCAATCACCTCCCTGCCAGCTTCACGAACACCTTCAGAGCAGACAGTAAAATTAATGTTTCTTTGTCTCTTCCCTCTTGCTGGAGCCCACAGACTACATCACTGGATGTTCCTCCTCTGGAGATCTAGGCATGCGTGGGCTTCTTCCCCACACTTACAATTCCACCCGGTCTCTGCTATGCTTTGCACAGCAGTGGTTTCAACCAGATAACATCTGCTCCTCTTCTCAAAACACTGTGGGAGCAGCCGCACTCTCCCCAGTCACAGCCACGCAGCCGCAGCCCCAGGCGCAGCCCCAGCTCAGAGGACTCTCAGTGGTTTGGAGAAAGCACAACTAACCCAATCACCTTCATCATCTCTTTGGACAGCTCCCGCATGGTGGCCTGGATTTCTGGGATCTTCACAAGACTCTGCATAGCCTTCATCACTTCTGTGCTCTTTTGCAGGGAACCAGCTACTCTTAGAACCGCTGAAAAGGAAAGGCCGCATCACCCATGATTGTTCAAAAGACAGAATGTGCAATGAAAGAGCCCAGCTCAGGGCTGCTCTAGCAGGTGGACTACCAAACTCACCGCCATACCTTTATGATATATTCCTGTGCTAGATATCTGAGAGGTCATTCTTTGAAACTAAGTCCTACCTAGGTGTGCTGAGCAGTTTTATGTCATCTTGACACAAGCTAGAGTCATCTCAGAGGAGGGAGCCTCAATTAAGAAAATGCCTCCATAAGGCCAGGCTGTACACAAGCCTGTAGGTGCTTTCTTAATTAGTGATTGATGGGGGATGACCCAGCCCATGTGTTGGCACCATCCTAGGACTGGCGGTCCTTGGTTCCATGAGAAAGCAGGCTGAGTAAGCCATGAGGAGCAAGCCAGTAAGCAGCTCCCCTCCATGGCTCCTGCCTCCAGGTTCCTACCCTGCTAGAGTTCTTGTCTTGACTTCTTTTGATGATGAACTTTGATGTAGAAGCAGAAGTCACATAAACCCTTTCCTCTCCAACTTGCTTTTTTTTTTTTTTTTTTTTTTTTTTTTTGGTGTTTCATGGCAGCAATAGAACCCCAAACTAAGACACTGGATAGAGTATTATGGTGTGAACTCTCTGAGCAGTAACACCAATGGGCCACTGTGGAGAGTGGTCTGAAGGTCTGCAACTGACCATCAGGGAGGGAGACTTAGTTTGACACCTAGAGACAAGCTGCAAATAAGAGGCAGGTTCTACACTAAGATATGGACCACAGTGGAAAACAGAAGACTTCCAGCTACCCAAGCAGAATCTCCCACCCACTAGATGATGGACAGTGCCTGTTCTGTGAAGAACCTGTTGCTGGTCCTCAGAAAAGTGAGATAAACAGAGGTAAAACGGAGTGAGGTTATGTGGGTCAATATACAGGTACAGTTCCTTGCTAGGAAAAAGCCTTCCGTGGTCTCACACTGTATATCTTCTTTCCAAGAAACTGTCATAAAAATGGCCATTCCTCTCTCGGTGTTCATTATTAACATGTCAAGTAAAGAAGTGAGCAACCCTCCTAATGTGTTATGGAATTTCAAAAGATTTCAAGTTCCTAGAATCACTCACTTACTATAGAGCAAGCTGTTCACTCAAAGCTACACACTTTTCCTGTACTGCAGTACCTGGTTAAGGGAGGAGGCACTGAAAATTTAACTTTGGCAGAATCCAGACCCCAGGAAGCTTTCACATCTGCATAGGGTGAGCTATCTGGGACTGGAGAGCTCGCCCTGGTGATAAGGATGAAGGAGAGCTTGCAGGCTGACCAACCTAGCAACCACCCAGGCCCAGAACCAGGGCTATGAGTTGGCCCATCTCAACATCCACCCCATCAATGATCTGCTGGAGCATGGGAAGGGGCCGGTCCTGCAGACCCAAAGTTGCAGGACCTCCAGTCCCAGTGAGGGCCCAGTATTAATAGTGTAGCAGAAACCAGAGGCCTCGGACCAGACCAATGACTCACTGCAATGAACACTTGCAAGTAAAATATATGAACTAAAGAGTTTACTATGTGACTGACTCACTGTTGTCATACTGCAGCTTCCACAATATTACTCTTTTGTTTGTTCTTTTAAATTTTATTATTTTTTTATTTGGGGGGGATGAGTGGGATTGAGATGCATAATGTGAATTTCACAAAGAATCACTAAAAAGTTAAATAAAAAAAAATCAACATATAAAAATCAGTAGCAGTTCTTTTTCTTTCAGTGCTTCCTGGCTTCTTGCCAGTGTTTTATCTCACCCAAAGCTCAAAGCAACAGGGCCAAGTAGGCAAGGATGGAAACCTCCAGAACTATGAGTCTGGAGTAAAACAAATTGTTTCTATGGACAAATAATGAACCACCTAGAAAGGAAATAAAGAAAACAATCTCATCTACAATAGGATATGAAAATTTAAATACTTAGGAACTTTTATCATAAGAATATAAATTAGTACAACTACTATGGAAAATAATACGACGGCCATCCCTGCTGGCACATAGCTATAATTTCAGCAACTGAGAGACAGAAACAGGAGGATCACCCTAAGCGTGAAGTTAGCCTAAACGTACATGGTGAGTCCTAGGCCACTTAGGCTACATAATAGCCAGGTTATACTGCAAAACTGTCTTTGTTAGGGCTACTATTGCTGTGATGAAACACCATGACCAAAAGCAACTTGGGGAGGAAAGAGTTTGTTTGGCTTACATAGCCTGAGTCATAGTCTACTGAGGGAAGCCAACAGAGGAACCCAGGCGGGGCAGGAACCCAGAGGCAGGAGCTGATGTAGAGGTCATGGAGGGGTGCTACTTACTGGCTTGTTCAACCTGCTTTCTTATAGAACCCAGGACCAACAGCCCAGGCATGGTACCACCCACAATGGGCTGGGCCCTCCCCCATTAATCACTAAACATTAAGAAAATGCCTTACAGGCTTGCCTACAGCCCAGTCTTATGGAGGTGTTTTCTTTTCTTTTTTCTTTTGGTTTTTTGGTTTTTCGAGACAGAGTTTCTCTGTAGCTTTGGAGCCTGTCCTGGAACTTGCTTTGTAGACCAGGCTGGCCTTGAACTCACAGAGATCCTACTGTCTCTGCATGGAGGCATTTTCTTAATTGAGGTTCCCTCCTCTTGGGTGACTATAGCTTGTGTCAAGCTGATATAAAACTAGCCAGCACAAAGAGTCTGTCTCAAAAGACAGACAGCAACAAAACAAGAAACCACAACAAAATGGTATAAAGGTTCTTAAAAACACCGAAGAGCATGTGACCTAGGAACCCACTTGCAGACACACAGTAGAATCAGTGAAACGAGAATGTCAAAAGGGTATCTGAGTTCCCGTGTTCACTGCAGCCTCAAACAACTCACCGCTCATCAACATATGGATGGATAAGGAGAGTTTATAAACCTGTTTGGTTTGAATCTGAAGTGTTGTTCTCCCCACCTCTCCCTTGACTCCCACCCCAGCCCAATCTGCTCTGGCTCATTTTAAATGCTAGATGCCTAGTAGTGGCACTATCTGGGAGGTTCTGGAAACTTTGGGAACTGGGGTCTGCCTGGCAGAAGTGGGCTATTAGGAGAGGGCTTCTGCCTCTGTAAGTTAGATCCAGCCCCGGTATTCCTCATGCTCTCTGCAGCCTCTACTCCAATGTGCTCTGCCCTCCCTACCGTACGGACGGGAATGTCTTCAGGAGTCCAAAGAACCCTGCCATCCACAGGTCAGGGATCTTGGTTACAGTGATACCAAACTAATAAAACAAGAGGATACTACACTCAGCTTTAAAGGGGGAGGAAGTCCTGTCACCCATAACAATACGGATGGATCTGGGAAACATAAAAGTCAGTGGAATATGGGAGACATGGAAAGCAGATGGCCCATACCACCTACATGTATATGCTAATAAAGCTAAAATCACAGACGTGGAGAACAATGGCTCTATTTAATGGTTTCCAGAAGACGCCAGGCACGAGGGACTTTGAAGGGGATAAATGAGTATTTCTGACCAAAGGGTGCCAAGTGCTACAGAGTCAGGAGGAACTGCTTTTGAAATGTATTTTGCACAGTAGGGTAACTGTAGTCAATAATAACATATATTTATATATTTCAAAGTAACGTAGAGTGGGGCTAGAGGCACAAACCAGCACTGTGACAATGTCAAAATTCCAGGCAAGTGAGGTGAATATGCTAACTGACCTAGCAGATCAAAACCACATTTTTTTCTTTCTGTCTTTCTTTCTTTCTTTCTTTCTTTCTTTCTTTCTTTCTTTCTTTCTTTCTTTCTTTCTTTCTTTCTTTCTTTCTCTTTCTTTCTTTCTTTCTTTCTTTCTTTCTTTCTTTCTTTCTTCTTTTGGTTCTTTCGAGACAGGGTTTCTCTGTGTAGTTTTGGTACCTGTCCTGGCATTGCTCTGTAGACCAGGCTGGCCTGGAACTCACAGAGATCTGCCTGGCTCTGCCTCCCGAGTGCTGGGATTAAAGGCGTGCGCCATCACTGCCCCCAAACCACATTTTATCCTGGAAATATTTATAATTATAGTCTGTTAGTCAGAAAATAAATAAATGCATGCCAAGTACATGGGAAAGCATTTCCTTTGAGGTTCTGGACTCACACACATGTGCATGTATATATGTGTATAAAATAAAATAATGTTAGACTAAAACCAAAACCCTGCGGGGTAATTCAGATGGTGCTCTAAAAGGAGCTATGGGGAATACGGGGCTGTGGTCCCACAGGTACGATTCTACCTTTCTAAAAGAATCCTAGAGACGATAAAGAGAACTTGTCTGACAAGTGATGACACACTGTGATTACTCACAGCAAGTAGACAACAGCCACATCCATTTCAAAACCACACAGGAAAGGGAGAAGCTGACTTCCCATGGGAGAACAACGCATGCCAGAAGGAGAGGCACAGTGAGTAGAGAGCCACAGTTGTCCACTCACACATCATCTTCCAGGGGCCAAGGACACCACGAGCCTGTACTATGCATATGCTGCCCCACAGTGTCACCCAGATGGACAGTGACCCCACCCTCTTCTCCTGTAACAATGCAGGTTCTGTATACAGAGAAAGTGGGGCTGAAGCCCAAACCAGGTATGAACATATACTTTATAAATTGCTGCAGTGTTTTTAAATAATAAGCCCATACTCTAGGTCCTTAGGTATGTGCAGCTGTTCTCGAACCTTCGTTGGGAGGTGTGTTTAAGGCTCATCCACTGGAGCCTATGTCAGAGTTTTCTCCTCTTTAAGGATGAGTATTATTTTGTATGTGCATGCTGTATGTCCACAAGTATGTACGGATCTGCATAACCTGAACACGAGGAGGTCAGAAGACACTGGGTTTTCTCTTCTACTGCTACTCACTTTATTTTTTGAGACAGGGTTTTTTCCTGAACATGAAGCTTGCTATTTTGGCTAGGCCTGCTGGCCAGCCAGTAAGCTCCTGGGATCTGCCTGTCTCTTACTGCCCTCCACCCCACACTGAGGTTACACGCGTGAGTGGCCCTGCTCAGCTATTAATGGGTGCTCGGAATTCAAGCTCATGTTCTCTTGTTTGCACAGCAGGCATTCTTACCCACTGAGCCATCCCCCAGCCCCAGGGCTGACTACCATTTTAACATGTGTACAAAACATCCTTTCTCTCTCTACCCACAATGGGCACTTGCGCTGCTTCCACTCCGGCTAAATGAATCCCTAGGAACCTGACGGTACACATGTCTGTTTAAGCCTCTGCTTCCAGTTCTCGAGGACACACCTAGAAGCAGAACTGCCAGATCATATGGGAATTCTGCTCCTGCCCCACCTCTGAACCTCTCCCTTAACTCTTGCCCCCATCAAAACATGCTCATCATCTGTCTTTTTCTGCAAGCAGCTGCTGTCAGAAAGCTGTCGCTTGCCAAGATCTAATCACGTCAATCTATTAATAGCTGACAAGGTTGAACATCACCCACCTGAGGTGGTGCTCCAGCTACATTTTAATAGGAGAACATCTTAAGGGAAAAAATCACTTCAGAACAGTCCCAGGCTGGGGCTGGGATGCAGGACACTGGGGCCAAGACTGACAGACAGTGCTTGGGAGCTCTGGGTATACTATTTTCTTGTTTCCACTCCTAGAATGGAGACTTCCCTCTGCTTCCTTCTTGGGTTCCATCCTGTTATCCCTTAGCTGTATTCGATCTCCTAGCACACACCACTCCCCCACAGCCACTGAAGTCACGGAGCTAGCCCGGTCGTCCCAAGTAGAACCTTCCTGCTCTCAGTGTCCTTCATTAATGGCTCTGCCGTCTTGCAGGCCCCAACGCTCACATCACCTCCTCCAAGGCTGTTTAGTCTGCACCAGGCCTTTGCACTCTGCATCCAGATCCACTCTTCATTCCACTCACTGACTCAGACTCTCATTCCATCGCCTCTCGGGCCGCCAGGCCCCCATCTTCCGCTTCAGACTTCCCTGCACCTGCAGTCTGTACTCACAATAGCCCAGAGTTCTCCATACCCACAAAATGAAGGTAAAATCCCTCAAGCTAACTCCAAGAACTCTGACTCCAACCTTCCTTTCCAGCCCCCCTCTCCAACTTTCTCCGTAGTGTACTCCTGTCAAACTGTCTCCTGAACACAGCCTGAATATTTCAGCTGTCTTCGTGCACTTAATCCTTCCACTCAAATGCCTCCCTCGAGCTCCCCAGAATATCCCACCTTTCAACTCCCAGCGCCCTTTATCTGTCATCACTACAGCATGCACCTCTTGGAGCTCTTTAAAAGAACCAGTCCCCTAACAGCTCTAAAAACAATACTCTGCACCTCACTGCCCCTTCCTCCCAGACACCTCTGCCTCCTGCTCAGAATCCCAACCTCCCAGGGCCTCCTACAGTGCTACAAACACCCTGTTCTCTCTGACCCCAGGACCTTTACACATACAGTCCTCTCAGTTTGGAATACGCTCCCCCCGACCAACACCATACACATGCACTCAGCCTCATATACTGCTTCAGACTTCATGAGGGCCTAAAAGACACCTCCTTGATTCTTACTTCCCCTTAACAGCCTTCTAGTGTCTGTCAGTTTGCAATTATAAACATATATTGATTTGATCAAGCTTATTGTTTTCTTATTAAATTTATTCAAATTAATCACTTCCTAGTCTATTCCTAAAATAATTGTGCTTGTAGCATTCACAATTTCAATCCAATACCAAAAAAAAAAAAAAAAAAAGAGAGAGGCGACAAGAAAAGGAAAGGAGGGAATAGAGGAAGAAAGTAAGGAAGAAAGAACAAATTTTGCTTTTCAGTCTATCTGCATTAAAGACTGAATGGGGCTCATGAAGCCTACACTTAACCAGCCTGAGCCAGCTCTCTCCCCTCAGCCTCCCACTCCTCAACTACTTCTTTTCATTTATTTATGTCTTTGTTTATTTATTTATTTGAAACAGGGTCTCTCTATGTAGTGTTAGCTGACTTGGGACTCTATGCGACCAGGCTGGCCTCAAAGTCACAGGGATCTTCCTGCCTCTGCCTCCTGAGTGCTGGGATTAAAGGTGTACACTACCAAGAATCTGAATATAATTATCATATATATATATATATATATATATATATATATATATATATATATATGAGTTAGGCGGTGGTGGCACATGCTTTAAATCTCAGCACTAAGGAGGCAGGGGCAGGTGGATCTCTGAGTTTGAATCTGGTCTATGGAGTGAGTTCCAGCATAGCCAGGGCTACACAGAGAAACCCTGTCTTGAAGAAAGAGAGAGAGAGAGAGAGAGAGAGAGAGAGAGAGAATATAAGAATAAGAATTAAAAGATCAGTCTGAAAAATCCAACAAATGACTAAAATCACTTTCATAAAAAGACAGTGAAAAGGAAACACACACACACAAGAACTGAAGGGTTCAAGTTCCCAAACAGAAATGACCACAAGAAATAGCTACATAACTCTTCCCTTTAGAAAACCATGGGAGAACAGATGCACTAGGATCTGAGATTCCCAGAGAGAAAGCAGGGAACTAGGTGGGAACACAAGTAAATCAGACAAGAAATGCATTTTTAAGCTAATTGCAGATACCTACTAATCTACCAGGCTACTTACTCTAGTTTTGCAGAGACTTAAAATCTACCATAATAAAGAACTGAAAAGAAAATAATTCACAAAGACTCAACACAGAATCCTTACTAGAACAGATGAAGCTCTTTTGCCCTTACTGAAACCCCTCAGCTTGGAGCATCTTTTCTGATATGCTGGCCCACTTAGACTCACTTACCCAAACACATACTCCAGTTACCCTCAGAGTGCAGTGAGTGCTGTACATACTACCACAGCCTTTCTTTCTTTCTTTTTTTATTTTGTTTTTCTGTTCGTTTGTTTTTCGAGACAGTTTTTCTGTGCAGCCCTGGCTGTCCTGGATCTGACTCTGTAGACCAGGCTGGCCTTGAACTCACAGAGATCCACCTGTCTCTGCCTCCCGGGTGCTGGCATTTAGAGTGTGTGCCACTACCGCCTGGCCAGTCTTGCTTTCTTATGATGGCATCCCCAGCATCTTCCTGTTGGCAGAGAGCTACGTCAAGCTTGAATATGTCATAATTTATCGACTCAATCCCTCACTGAAGAAAGAAAAAAATGCTATCAATTCCCCTACTAGCAATGTCTTTTCATTGTTGGTTTTAAATAGCTACATTTTACTAATTGGATAAATTTTTCTTATATTTACAAATATGTACAGTTACCAAATGCAAAACAAATGAAACATCAAGAAGTTCAAAATCAAACAAATTCACATTAAATTTCATGTGATGCTTCACTGAAACTATTATTTTACAGGTAGGTGATACTGTTGGAAAACCATGTGTCTGTACAAGGTCTTGCATGTTTGATAACACTTTTTCTCTATTAAGATTACTGAAAATTACTGCATTCAATGGAACTTACTTGGCAAGGACATTTATACAGTAGATTGGACTCCACTCTTTTTTTTTTTTTTTTTTTAGGATTTATTTATTTATTATGTATACAGCATGTATGACTGCTGGCCAGAAGAGGGCAAGCATGCCATGCATGGTGTGTGTGTGTGTGTGTGTGTGTGTGTGTGTATGTGTGTGTGTACGCTGGAGGATAATTTGTAGGAGTCAGTTGTTTTATTCACCATGCAGGTCCTAGGGATCAAACTTGGGTTGTTAGGTTTGGCAGCAAGCACCTTTATGCTGAGAGCCTTTGACAGAATGTGATTATCTCATTTCAAAGTACATTTGGGGCTAGGGATGTGGCTCAATTGGTACAGTGCTTGCTGAGGATGCATGAAACTCTGAGTTCAGTCTCCCAGCATCATAAAACCAGGCCCACAGACATAGATTTTTGTGACCCTAGTACTTAAGTGGAAGTAGAGACAGGAAGAACAGAGGTACAAAGTCATCTTCTCCATAAGGAGTTCAAGGCCAGCTTTGGCTACATGAGACCCTGTAATGAAATAACATAGTTTGAATTCTTAGCAGCTTTTTGAAATTCTTATCAGCTTTTTGCTTAATACAACTGCTTAGTCACTTTTTCTTTTGGCTTTGTGGGGAATACTTCTGAACTTGTTCAGAAACTTTAAATGTTTTATGCTTCATTTATCGAACTTTTCCTTTATAAGATTTTATATTTCACTCTGAAAAGATTTTTCCATTTCAGCTTCTTACATTTTAAACATATTTCCTTCTAGTAATTTTGTGAATTTATTTTTTATCTTCAATGTTTGATCTACTCAGAAATTATTTTGGTAAAACATAAAGTATAGGTTCCTAAAGCAGACTCAAATGTAGAATATAATTTTCTGAGTCAAAATTTAAAGTAAAAAGTTTCATCCGTTATTTCTGAGTATGAGAGTCTGTTAGCTGCCAAGTATTAGAATTTCTAGGATGACAACACTTCATGTGCACAACAGGCAAAAATACCCTTGAAAACCAGAAGCAAATGTACTGAATTGAAACAAAAGGAAGACGGTCAAGGAGGGTAAGGCAGGAAAATCAGGAGTTCCAGACCAGGCTAAGTATACAATAAGACTCTGTCTCAAAAACAACCACCACTAACAAAAATGACACATTCCAAATAAGCCTAGTGAGTTCTGACATAACCAGTCAAGGAAGAGACCAAGATTCAAAAGGTACTATTCACGACTGCAACCTTCAGTTAATACAGGAATAACACACTATTGCTGAGACTCTTACAAATGCCTAAAAAACAAGCAGCCAATGTGTATGAGAAGTAATTACAATGAAAATAGGCAGTGAAGGTGCCTGAACCTGGATGAGTTATGCAAGCTGGAGAGATGTTCAGTGGTTAAGAGCATCTGCTGCTCTTGCAGAGGACAGGATCTCTGTTCCCATCACCTACATCAGTTGGCTGACAACCATTTGTAACTCCAGCTCCAGGGGCTCCAATGCCCTATTCTGGCCTTTGCCAGCACCCACAAGCATGTGCATATACATAAACATGAATACACACAAATAAAAATAAAATAAGCCGGGCGGTGGTGGTGCACACCTTTAATCCCAGCACTCAGGAGGCAGAGGCAGGCGGATCTCTGTGAGTTTGAGGCCAGCCTGGTCTACAGAGCAAGATCCAGGAAAGGTGCAAAGCTACACAGAGAAACCCTGTCTTGAAAAACCAAAAAAAAAAAAATAAATAAATAAAAAAAAAAAACACCCAAAAAAATAAAATAAAAGGGATGGAGATATGGCTCAGTAGTTAAGAGCACTGGCTGCACTTCCAAAGGACCTGGATTTGATTCTCAGAATATACATGGCAGCTAACAACTGTATAAAATTCCAGTTCCACTGGATCTGATACCTTCTTCTGCAGTCACTGTATGCACATGGTACACAGCCATGCATGCAGTCATATACATAAAGGAAAGCTAAATAAATATATATTTTTAAAAATATATAATAAAAGTCTCTAAAAGGTAAAGGATTCTGCTACATGTCTAATATTAAGAGTATATATGAAAAACAATTACATACCGTAGAGCAACAGTCACTAACACTGAACATGCTTGTGGGTACGCTCTTCATAGACATTGCATGACCAGATACTCTTTTCTAAGCTACAGATATGGGTTAGACAGACAGGTTTCTGGTTCTAGTAGGAGGATACAACGTATATATTAAGAATAAGAGAATGCTGGGCATGTGGCGCACACCTTCAATTCCAGCACTCAGGAAGCAGAAGTAAATGGATCTATGTGAGTTCCAGGCCATCTAGGGCTGCATACTGAGACTCAAAAAATTTAAACAAACAAAAAAAGAACTGGAGATACAGCTCAGTGGTATATCACTTGCCTAGCCAGTACAAGGCTCTATGTTCAATTCCTAGTATTGTTAAAAAAAAAAATTTAAAAATAACCAAACAAGTTAATTTCATTAGAAATGAATACTTAGAAGAGTTATAAGGAAGCCAGGCTTGGTGGCACATGCTTTTAATCTCAGTACTTGGGATGTAGAGGCAGGCGGATCTCTGAGTATGAGGCAGCCTGGTCTACAAAGTAAGTTTCAGAAGAGCCAGGGCTGTTGGAAGAAAAGAGAATTAATAAAGAAATTAAAGGCACTGTCATGATATGTTGTTGAGAGACGCTTTAGAAAAGGCTTTACTGTGTGCCTCATCTGAACTGAGACCTGTAGGACAAGGATCATCAAGAGATGGGGGCAGTGTATACTTGCAGAGAGATCACCAAATATAAAGGTTCTAAGACAAGAATAAGCTGGTCCAGTTCCAGGAACACAAAGAACAGCACAGATGGATGGAGAGAAGAAAGGAGACAAGAAGAAATGAGGTCAGAGCACACAGGACCTCCAAGATCAAACTGAGAGTCTGAATTTTAATCAAATGCAGTGAGAAGCCATGGTATCTTAAACAGAATACTTTATAAAGTGCATTCAAGTGTCGGGTGGAGTACAGACTGCAGCTGAACACATACACTCAATATATTCTACCTTCTAAACAAAGACATCTGTGGAGAGTCTGTCATTATTTCAAAAACATTGGCAAAAAAAATCAATTATATTTTACGTTTGTACAGTACCCTAGTTAGCAAAAACCAGACTTGAGCCTACTCTTCCTACGCAAGGAAACCAGTGTAGACAGTAACAATGACAGCAGCATTATTAGGAGATGTCAGGTACCTGGGCCTTACCAAGCTGGTTCTTCATCCCCATGAGCACAGAGTTCATGTGTGCTTTGGATGCATAGAGCTTGCTCACAGCCTTCCTTGACCTGATCATCTCCTTGGCCAGAACCACACAGACATCCTTTTGGCCCTTCTTGGCTGCATCTTTCACAGACCGTTTTACTTTCTCTTCTTCTCTTTGGATATCTAAATTTAGAATAGAACATCAAAAACCATGGGTAGGGGCTAGAAAGGTGTTTCTGCAATTAAGTACTTGCTTTTCAATCTTAAAACCAGAGTACAGACCCCAGGACCTACAGCAGGGAGCTCAGAATGCCTCTAAGTTCAGCTCTAAGGAATCTGACACCCTCTTTTGGAGTCTTCAGCCACCCACATACATGTATGCAAACACACACACACACACACACACACATACACACACACAGCTTGGGGGAGGGGGTGCAGGGGCAAATCAGGCTTGGTAGCACTCAAACTGTTTTTATTATAATCTAAATGTCTCTAAGTAAAAAATTATCACAGGATATAAATGAAATAAAAATAATATATGGGTATTTATTATTTCCTGGAAGAAGACTAACATAGTTTGACAATAAACAGTAGTATAATCCTATTGTACCTGGAAAACTTTTTAAAACCCTTTTGTGAGCCCGCTCTAACATTGCTTGTTACCCATCTATACTAAGGAGCTTTAGAATGTACTGTACATGCATCCCAGAGCTAATTCAGACAATCAGTATGCAGCTTTTCTACAAGTATTGGAGTACAATCTCTGAGCAATAATTGTTATAAAAAATCTGTAACATGAGGAAAATCTGAACACATTAGAGCACTGTATCAGCATCAACTAGAGTTTAGACAAGTCTGTATTATTATATGCTTTATAACAAGTAAAAACTTTTGGATTTTATTTTATTTATTTTTTTTTTAAAGATTTATTTATTTATTATGTATACAGAAGAGGGTGCTAGATCTCATTACAGATGGTTGTGAGCCACCATGTGGTTGCTGGGAATTGAACTCAGGACCTCTGGAAGAGCAGTCAGTGCTCTTAACCTCTGAGCCATCTCTCCAGCCCCAACTTTTGGATTTTAAAAACTGTGGCAAAATACACGTAACACTATTTACCATCTTAACCATTCTCAATTGTACAATTAAATAATACTCTGGTCATTCTTCAGTGACAGGGTCCTGAGAGAGAGGACCAGGAGATCAGAAGATAAAGATAAAAGATAGAGAATAAAATAAAGTTTGTGATTAGGACATCTTGTACAAGCTATGTCTTAAGCCAAGCAAGCTTGAAGTACAGCAACTTATATACTACTTTAAGGGAGAAATGAAACAGAGTCAGCAGAAACTATCATACATGGGACGTCCCCAAGAAGCTAATTAAACAATGTTACACCAAGGGAACATGGGGTATCTCAAGAACATTACAGACAGAGCACACATGGCCTTGGGAATGATAACAATAGCCCCTTGCGGTAGAAAGAATTGGTTTCTCAGGATCTGAAACCAAGCTCCCCCAAGGTCCTAGCCCCAAGCCATTATCAGCTCTGCCACTTCCTGGTTTTAGAGAAGTAGATCTGTTCCTTCTCTATACATCAAGGCCTCAGGAAAAAGCTCCCAAGACCCTGGCCCAGGCTATGATTGGTTCGGCCACACATGTTCCTGGCTTTGAGAAGGGGCTGTGTTCCTTTTCCATACTATCAGGGCCTCTGGGAAAGCCTGAGCCCATCGGTCCAGCTCTCAACAAAATAGTATAAGCACATTCACATGGCTGTATAACCATCAGTACCTTCCATTCTCAGAACACACATCCGTTAACCAGAAACCACACTCTCCTCATTCTACCATCTTATAAAGTGATTATTTTTAGCTACCTTGTGAATGTGGAATAAAGCAACATTAGTACTTTTCTGATTTTACTTAGCATATATTCTCTTTTTATCCACAATATAGCATGTAAATATTTTCTGTTATGTAACATGCGTATTTTTTTTTAAATCTTATAAAAACTTTAGCTAGTATGACTAATTCTGTCAGAGATATTTATTTACAAATATCTCTTCAAGATCTGGCCTTCAGTTGTTTGTGTATATACTCAAAAGAAGAATTGTTGGGCCATATGGTAATCCCTTTTTTTGGGAGGTGGGGGGGTAGAGGGTGGGGGTGGGCACAGGGTCTCTATGTAACCCTGGCTATCTATCCTGAACTCTCTATGTAGACTGGCATCAAATTCCTGTACATCCCAAGTGCTTGGATTAAAGGTGCCACCATGCCAGACCTGATAATCCTATTTTTAATTTCCTCAGGAGCTACTCTGTATTTTCCAAAGTGGTTGCACTGTTTTATTTTCCTATTAACGGCACATCAGAATTCTAATTTCACCAAATCCTTGCCAATACTTGCTGTTTTCTGGTTTGGTTTGGTTTTTTTAGAACAGTTACCTATTAGGTATGCAATAGTACATATTTCATTGTGGTTGTCTTACAGTTCCTTTTTTGTTTTGTTTTGGTTTTTCGAGACAGGGTTTCTCTGTGTAGTTTTGGTGCCTGTCCTAGATCTCGCTCTGTAGACCAGGCTGGTCTTGAACTCACAGAGATCCACCTGCCTTTGCCTCCCAAGTGCCAGGATTAAAGGCGTGCGCCACCACCGCCCAGTGCCTTACAGTTCCTTAATGACTAATGATCTTAAGTGGTTTCTCAGTGGTATATAGTCTCCTTAGAGAAATGTCTCTTCAAGGACTTTCCCTATTTCTGAACAGTTTTGAGTTTTAGGAATTCTCTGTATACTTTAGGAGATATATATATGATTTACAAATATTTTCTCCCATTGTATGGGGTACTTAATTTTATTTTTGGTGTTGCTGTTTGAGACAGGGCCTCTTTACATAGCCCTGGCTGTTCTGGAACTCACTACATAGACACAGGTCACAGTAGCTCTGTTGGTTTGGTTTGGTTTTTTTGTAGCAGAGTTTGGATAGCTTATGTTATCTTTAATTTCTTTGATCTTCCTTTTTATAGTGTCTAATCTGCTGTTGTGTCAATTTAGTAAGTTTTCCTTTATCTTAAGAGTTATATTTTCTTTTCTGCATTTTCTATTTAGGTCATTTTGTTTATGGCTTTGTTTTAAATTCTTCAGCATATAACCTATCCTTTCTTGATTAATTGCTTTTTGGTCTATTTTTATTGTCTACTTTATTTATTTTACCCATGTGGGTCATTTTTCTGCTTCCCTGCAGTGGCCTTTTCACTGGATTCTTGTCATAGAGAATGCCTCATTGTTCTTCAAAGAGTATTAAGTTTTATTTTGACTGGCGGCTAAGTCACTTGCAGATCAACTTCAAGCCCTGCTCATAAGTTTTCCTCATATGGTGCACTTATGTTTACCTTAATACTAAACGTGGCCCTTGTCCAGTCGATACTGAGTATCCCAGATTTTCACAAGGTCTCTTTACTGTCTTTGCTCCCAACCCTTTGTTAGCTGTGGGAACTGCTCAGCTTTAAACTTCCTGGTAGTTGTTCTGTTCCCATTAATCATTCTTTGTCCAGCCTCTGCAAATATCACTCTAAATAAGCACAGATCAGTGTTCAGCCACACACTCAGATCCCAAGGGGCTATCTGGAGTTCTCTCCCTGGTTATATTCCTTTTCTCTATTAGTCTGCACCACATATTTTAGCCTCGTTCACCCCATCTCCAAGTCTTCAGCTCAGTGAGACCACCATCCTCTTTCTGGAATCCCCCCCATACGCCCCATTCAAGAAAGTATCTCTAGACAGAAAGACAGGACTCTGAGGTTCTCTTTCTGTTTCTTCTCTCAACAGACAGTCATCTGTCCAGGTGGAAAGTGGTTGGTTCATAGCTGTCTTGTTCAAACTTTCACTGACTATTGAAATAGAAGTAGAAGACTAAAATAGACCACCACAGCTGAATAAAATTCTCATCTCTAATTCTTTTTTAAAGCTGTGATACTGTAATACTGGGACACTTGCCTGGTTTTAATCTTTTCTATTCATGAAGGTGTTTTAAAAAAATCCTTTAAGGAGGAAGAGGATAATAGAACCCCTATGATATAAGAGTAGAGGCAAGGGAATATTAAGAAAGGATAGAGCAGGAGGGGGAGGGATTAGCCAAAACTAAGGCTATAAAAACCCTTAGGGAAACCCACTACTACCCAGGGCTGAGGCAGGCCTTTGATCCCAGCACTTGGAAGGCAGAGACAGGTGATCTGTGAGTTTGAGGCCAGCCAGGGCTATACAGAGAAACCCTGTCTTAAAAAACAACAACAACAAAAATTTTTTTTTAGATTTATTTATTATGTATACAGTGTTCTGTCTGCAGGTCAGAAGAGGGCACCAGATCTCATTACAGATGGTTGTGAGCCACCATGTGGTTGCTGGGAATTGAACTCAGGACCTCAGGAAGAGCAGCGAGTGCTCTTAACCGCTGAGCCATCTCTCCAGCACCAACAACAAAAAATTTTAAGGCATTTAAATGTATATAGCAGGCATGGATGAATAATACTTCTCTCAGAAGACATGGATTAGTAAATAAAAATTTCAGTGCTAGGCTTGCTTGTGGTAACTGGAAGACCCCAGAAGCACTAAAGACAACACAGGCTAACTTTTGGCCGCCTGCCAGAACTAGATGGTAAGCTCTTCCTGCTGATGCATGACATATTCTGGTTACAAGACACAGAGGAATCAGGCTGGAACTGACCTGAAAGCTTCCTCCCTACTGGCTAACTTCAAGTGCTAGAAAGTGCTATGCAGGCATTGTGGGGCAAAGGAAGCCCTCAATGTCATTACCTAGCAGCAAACCCTGCATACTACAATACTGACCTCCAGGCCAGAGATAGTCACTGCTTTAACAATGCAGGAAGGATACTGGGGTAACCAGTAGCTTTTGGGTTGGATTGGACATCTGATCCACAGGAAGAAATTCTTATCTAGTACTTTAAACCTGGTCAAAGGTCTATGACTTAGGATGTCTAGGCCCTACAGTATAACCTCCTACTGACAGCTTGCTAAATGATCATGCTGATAGATTAGTGCTGCCCTCTACCTTGGCCTTATAACTTGAGACTCAAAACTAGTGAAAGTGCTGAGAATAAATGACTTCAAGTGTTCAGCACTAAAAGGGACAACTATATCAACATCCCATCCAAAGCTCAGGGAACATCTCAGAAGGGGTGGAAAGAATGCAAGCATATGGAGGAGTACTGTAAAATGTTGTCTTCTGGACTTGACATGGCCATAGCACGCATAAACTCACTACTATGGTGATATTTTATTTGTACTGAAATGTGATTTTATTTGTATGTTAATAAATAAAGTTGCCTGGGGGTCAGAGCTAATAGCAAGCCATAGCAGAAGCCAGGCGGTGGTAGTGCATGCCTTTAATCCCAGCACTTGGTAGGCAGAGCTATGCGGATCTCTGTGTGTTCAAGGATACAGCCAGCATGGAGACACACGCCTTTAATCTCAATACCAACCATAGAAAACCTGGAGGTCTGTAAAGACAGGCAGTGATGAGGAGGTCAAGTGGTTGGGTTTACAACCAATGAGAAGGCAGAACAGAAAGTCAATAAAAAGACAGATACACAGAAAGTAGGTCTCTTGTTGAGGGGAAGGACAGCAGCGGCAGTGAAAGGTAAGAAAGAGTTTTTAGCTCTTAGCTATTGCTCTGACCTCTTGGGCTTTTAATTCTGCATTTGGCTCTGTGTTTCTTATTTAAAAAAGACTGTTACATCTACACACTATAGCTGTGGATGCCTACACAGACCTACACAAGGTCAAGCCAACCAAGTCAGTCAGCATACCAAAAGACAGTACTAACTGGACTCCATGGATTACAATGGGTGTGGAAGTGTAGATATGAATATGAAGTGAGGGAAGATGACATGGACTGCCTGAGGGGAGTGGGAGGGGGATCTGAGGGTGGGTATAATCAATACTCATTGCTTATATGTATGAAATTGTCAAAATATGTAAAACTTTAAAAAAAAACTTAAGCATTACCATTTCTTGGCCATTCACTTTAATTTCAAATGGTACTAAAAAAAGTAACTTTTATTTAGAAATGTATTGTTCCCAATTTAAAGTTATGTTGAAATAGGCAGAGCAGAGATAATGAAATTGCATTGTCGTCTTATGCCTAATTTATTTAATTAAAACTCATAAAAGACTTTTGTTTACAAACACTAAGAGCTTTCTTTTGCTCTTACAATATAGTCTATTTCAATCATTACCCTTTCTATACTAAATATAGAATTAGGAAACAAAATAATGAGAATACACAGAATCAGTATGGGAATAAACTGTGTCTTATAATGTACACATAAGCTTACTTTTATGTGCTGAAATGAAAAGCAGCATTAGAGTATAAAAAGGAAACATAAAGTAGCAACTTACCTCTTATTTGCCTGTCAACAACTCTCATTTCCTTCCTGATCTTCAATGACCATTCATTGACCTGGGGAGAATTTGAGATAGGCAATTATCAGAGAAGCAAACACTCCAAGCAAACTTTGCACATTTTTAGGAATTCTACGTTTAATCGTTAATCATTTAAATATGATTTTTTTAGTTTTCAATTTTGAAGAAGATCTTTAGGTCCATTTTGGTTTTAGGGACCAACTCTTATTAACAGTACACAGACAATGGAAACTTGTTCAAAGGCTGGCAGGGAGGGAGGACACTTTACAGACGACTCTGCGGTACACAAGGGTTTTTCACAAGGTGCATAGGCAAAGACAGTCTTAGGACAGCTGAAGATTTTCATCTTTTACACATAATTATTTTATAAACTACTCTACCTGTGTACTGAGAACTCATCTTTTTAAAAATTTATTTTTATTTTATATGCATTCACGTTTTCCCATGGGTGTTGGGTCCCCTGAAACTGGAGTTACAGACAGTTGTGAGCTGTCATGTGGGTGCTGGGAATTGAACCCGGGTCCTCTGGAAGAGCATTCAGTTCAGTGCTCTTAACCACTGAGCCATCTCTCAAGCCCCAAGAACTCATCTTTTTATGTGTTATTTTTCTTCCTATCAGGTTATAACCTCTGAGGCACTAAATATGGCCAACTAGAGATAGTAGTGTAGATAACTCTAATAACTAGCACATTCTCATCAAAGTGAACTGTTCCAATTCTTCAATTTTTTTCAAAAATATTGAGGAAAAATCTGAGGTGTCAGCTTATGGATCATTAAAAGTTATTTTAATTATTTAAAAGTAAATTAAAAAGTAAGTTCTATTAAACTGTTGTGTGCTTTTGGGCACATATACTCAGAGAATTGAGTGACACTGCTCCTTCAATGCCCTTCCATTATGAGCCACTTACTCAAAGGTTTTTCAGTACTTAAGTCTAATAAAAAAAATTCTATATTAATTCTAGAGGAACAGAACACTGAACCGTTACATTAATCCACAGATACATGAATTAAACTGCACTAGAGGATGTATTTCCATTAAATTTCAAGCTTAACATTTAATAATTACTTACCAAAATCTGCAAAATATTTACAACAGCAATGATGCCATTGAAAGAACCGTGTCAACATGTTAGAGCCAGGCATGACCATGAGTGCTCACAACCCCAATCCTGGGACAGAGACCAATGGGCTTGGAGTTCACTGGCCAAGCCAGGCATGACCATGAGTGCTTACAACCCCAATGCTGGGACAGAGACCAGTGGGCCTGGAGTTCACTGGCCAAGCCAACCTAGCCAAAATGGTGGGCTTCAGGTTTAATGAGCTTTTAGGTTTAGTCTCCAGGCAGAAAAATGACAAAACAGGACACCTGACACTCTCTTCTGCAATATGCTCAGGAGTGGCATCTACACACTACACACACACATACTAAAAACATAAATAAAACTGTAAGCTTAACACAATTTTAAAACTATTAATCAGGTTAGGTTTATGTACACTTTAAGTGAAATTCATATAATACACAATTAATCATATTCAAGTATATAACTGGTGGTGAAATTTAGTGCAACTTGCCATCAACCCCTAAATCTTTTTGATCACCTTGGAACACGTACGCACCTTAAATAACCCTTTATCTCCCCATTCACCAATTCCTTGGCAAACAATAATTTGCTTTGTTTTTACAGAATTGGTTATTCTGAATATTTCACATAAAAGTATTCATACAATGTGTGACCTCTGGTTCCAGATCTTTCATTTCATTTCAAGGTTCACCCATGTTGTGGCATATATGCGTATGTCAATCTTTTTTATGTCTCACTTTCATCCCATTTTATGTACCCACTACACCCTTGTTTCTTCCCTCTTCATCTACTGATGACCATCTGAGTTTGCTGTTACCTTTGGCTATTGTGAATATTTGTGTATAAATAAAAAATACCAATTTAACTGGACTGAGGCAGCCCAATGACACTTGGCATTTTACATGTATCCAGATGATTCTAATATTCTTTTAGGGTTAAGAAACATAGTCCAAGACCAGGAGCTCAGTAAAATGTATCAAACCAGTCTCATGACTGTACAGATACAGTAGAAAAAACTCAAAACAGATAAAAAGAAATTCAACAAATATTTACTTAGTTTCAACAGTATTTTACTAACAAATCAAAAGTATTTAAATAAGTAAAAGAGAACATAAGGAATGCAGCAATAAATTTTTTAAAATCAACTAGTAAGTTAAACTGTGCTGTGAAAACCATAAGGAACCTACAGAAAGTTTCAGGCGATCAGGGTAAGTGCTTTATTCACATTCATTCACTAAGTCTATTATATCCCAGACACGAACTGGGCGAAGGGAACTGAAGCCAGCCAGAAGACATCGGCTACAACCAGTGCTGAGACAAACGGCACACAGAAACCAACTGTCCAAATTTCTGGTCCACCAAGTTAACTCTGGTGGACTGAAAACACAAGTATGAGGGCTGGAGAGATGGCTCAGTGGTTAAGAGCACCGGCTGCTCTTCCAGAGGACCTGAGTTCAATTCCCATGTGACATCTCACAACCACCTGTAATGGGATCTGATGCCCACTGCATATATGCAGACACAGAGCTCATAAAATAAACAAATCTTTAAAGAAAAAAGAAAGAAAACACAAATATGAAATGAAAAATTGTTACAGCAGACATAATTAGAAGGCTGGAGATGCAGTTCAGTGGTAGAAGTCTTGCCTATTACACACCATGAAGCCCTCTCTTCAGGTAGGCCCAGGTCTACAGGAGAAGGAAAATACATTCATGATGTCAAGTTAGAGAAGGATTCCTTAAAACACAAGAAACGGGGCTGGAGAGCTGGTCTAGTAGTTAGGACCCTACGATTCCCAGCACCCATGTAACTCCCTCCAGCTCTAGGAGACCTAATGCATCAGGCACCTGACTCACATGTATTCACCCACAGCCACACCCCACACACAACTAACTTAAAAATAAAATAAATCTTTAAAATTAAGTTTTAAAAGACATAAGCAATAATCAGAAAGGAAAAGGGCTGACATTTTTATTTAAACCGAAACTACAAATTTTTATTTTGCTAAATCTGTAAATTAAATTATCACAAATGGGAAGAAGATACTTATAAACATACCAAAAATAAATAAAAACCATTAGTTTAACTATCGAAAAATTAGATATATTTATATATATGGGTGTTTTGCCTACATGGCTGTGTACCACATGTATCCCTGGTTACCAAGGAGTTCAGACGAGGGAATCAGATCCCCTGGACCCGGAGTTAGGGATGGTTACGAGCTACCATGTGAGGAGTGGGAACTGAACAAAGATATACACACACACACACACACACACACACACGATGTGTGTATGTACTTCCATATAATTTTATTTTATTTTCCTTTTATTAAAAAGTTTTTTTCTTAAAAATATACGCTAATTACAATTTCCCCTCCCTCTACTCTTCACAGTTCCTCTCCACCTCCTCTCCCATCTGAATTCACTGCTTTTCTGTCTCTCATTAGAAAAGAATGGGCACCTAAGAGATAACAAAATATAATAAGATAAAACAAAAGCCATCACATCGAAGTTGGACAAGGCAAACCAACAGAAGGAAAAGAGGAGCCCTCAGAGAAGGCACAAGAATCAGAGCTCCCCTCGCTCACACGCTCAGGAGTTCCATAAAAACACTGAACTGAAAGCTAACTATACACACAGAGGACCTGGTATGGCCCGTGCAGGCCCGTGCAGCTGCTTCCGTCTCTGTGAGCTTACATGAGCTCTGCTCAGCTGTTTTAGAGGGCCTTGTTCTCCCAGTGTCCTCCATCCCCTCTGGCTCCCACATTCCTTCCGCCTCCTGTTTCACAGGGTTCCCTGAGCTTTGAGGAGAGGTATTTGATGGAAACATCCCTGTAGCAAGCTTTCTCATCGGACTTTCTTGGACTGCCAACCCACAAATAACTACCATGAAGACTTTTTATTAATTATAAAAGCTTGGCCATTAGCTTAGGCTGGTCCCACTAGCTCTTATAACTCAAATTAACCTGTTTCTATTAATCTATGTTCTGCCACATGGCTCAGTTACCTCTGCTCTGTACCGTATGTCCGACTTCTTCAGAGTCTCACTGGCGTCACCACATGCCTAGATTTCTCCTTCTAGTTTCTCTCTGCCCAGAAGTCCGACCTATACCTCCTGCCCAGCTATTGGCCATTCAGCTTTTTATTACACCAATGACAGCAATACATCTTCACACAGTATACAAACAAGACCCCAATAAAGAACTTTCATCCAAGATATATGAAGGTCTCCTACACAAACTTCTTTTAAAAACTCAATTCTGAACATTATGTGTGAGAATTTGCAAGATAATTTAAGTCTCTGAATGTGACCTTATCTTCTTCCAGAGAAAACTTACATTTGTTTCTGCCAAACATCTAACTTGGGTGAGCTGGCAATTGGTTCTCAATTAATCTGCTGAGGACAGTGACTGTCCGCAATCAGCTTCAGTATTTGTGAATGCCAGTCTGCCTCCAATCACTGCTACTCCTGAGGTCTATTTTTCTGAGTTATATGCCAGGAACATTTACCCTGGGTCCATCACAAAATCCAGTTATGGTGCTCTTTTAGCCACAGGGTCTGTCAACAGGCCTGCTCACATTTTCAGTTTCTTGGCCAATGCACCAAGCACTAGTGAGCTCCTGTAACTGAGCATCCCAGTTCCTTGGGATCTTGACTATGACATCCCAAGCCTTGGCAGCTTACAGTGGTTTCAAATAATTGTACTTTTTGTTTACCTCTGCTATTTTTGGCAAAGGGTTGTTGGTTTGATATAATTAATAATCACTATCACAATTTTTAATTTAGTATACACCTACCCATGTTTCATAAAAAGGCCTAAAACTGAAGACATCTCAGTAGCAAGAAACAGCACATGCACCCACACTTTGGGTTCTAAACAGCGCTGCCATTATAAGAGAAATGGTGGATTTGGGGTTTCAGGAAGGGAACATACAAATCACACCAAGATGTGTGTGTGTGTGTGTGTGTGTGTGTGTGTGTGTTACTAGAAAGCAAGGAAGCATTCAAAGACCATTAAGATTATGTTAAAAGGAAACAGAAACTGTTTAGCCCATTGACCAAATTTGTATTTCAGCATCACACAAAATAATGGTGAAAAGTGACTGTGACATACAACACATATTAAAATCTACTAGGCTAAAATGACACCGGAGAGAAAAAGTATTTCACATCTCTGGAAAACATTCGAAATATTAGTGAGCAAAGAGAAAGCAATGGGGCACTTACTTCTCTTGCCTTTTTAACACCAAGTATATGTCCAGGTAACCAAACCTGCCTAACTAACAAGAGGAAGATCTTTATTGAAGACTGTCAGCTAACAACTACGAAAGGAATCATAAAACTATAAAATAAATCATCAATCAGAAAACCATTCAAAGCCGACTGATTCAGAAAAGAGGTACAAATAGCTGCTAAGGCATTTAAGAGAAAATGCCTTAGCCAATCCATGTAACATCAAGGTAGCACCCCTCATGTTACATTCTAGTGCTAAGAGGAAAGTTCCTTAGACTAATCAAATTGAGTTTATTAGAGCAAAGCAAAACAAAACCTAGTCACATATCAGGCAACTCCCAGAACCAGAGCAAGTTCTGAGAAATCCAACCAACAATACAAGATGGCATTTAGAGAAAAATGGAGGGAGCCAGAAAGCAAGACAAGTACTAAAGCCTTGTCAACTGTTACCACTTTGCTAATTAACTGGCTGCAGCATTTCTTACAACTAATCAAACCGTGATTAAATTATATTGGTTTGGTAGACTCTAATGGGTCCAATTCGGATGCTCAATCCAAGTCCACAGCCTCTCACAAACGTTTATTGAATAGCAACAAAAGGAAAACTATAACACAGATTATCTGGCTGACATGACCTGAGGCAGGTGGCTAAAGTTATTAGCAGCCAAGCACAGTGGTACACACCTGTAATACCAGTATTTAGAAGGATCACTAGCCTGGGTTACATGATGTCTTAGTTTGGATTTCTATTACTGTGATAAACATCATGACCAAAAGCAACTTGGGGAGGAAAGGGTACATTTCAGCTTACAGTTGTAGTGAATCACGAGGAAAAGTCAAGGAACCTGGAGGAAGGAACTTAAAACAGAGGCCATGGAGGACCATCCAGGACCACCTCCCACGGGTGGTACAGCCCAGAGAGCTAGGCCCTCCCACATCCATCATTAATCAAGACAATATCACACAGACTTGCCTATAGGCAATTCCCCAATTGCAATTCCCCCCCACCCAAGATATGTCTAGGTTTGTGTGAAGTTGACAAAAACCATCCAGAGCACACAGTATGACCCTGTTTACAAACCAATCAAATGAGACTATTCATCATATGCCTTCTGGTGTAATATGCTACAAATAGTAAATGAGTCTTTTCTATCATATACTTATAAAACTTGTGTTTACAACATGGAATTCAAATCTTTTCATCTTCCCCACCTTTTAAGTCTTTTATACAAATGTTTCAACCCCACACAGAGCAGGTAAAATCTTTGTTTACACAAAGGCCTCCTGCTGCATTCCAGGAATTAGCTGGAGCAGGGACCCCTCTCCCCTTCTTCCTTCATTTCCTGTAAGGCAATTCCTTCCGGTCTAGCCAACTGCCTAAGACTGTGAGTCAGCCCCCAGGCAGTGTGGAAAAAGACACAGTGACCGCCCGAGTTAGAATAAAAACAGAGCACTTCTTGTCTCTGTGGGTTCCATGCTCCGAGCACACCTTCTGGGTAAGAATGAGGTTTGCCTTGTCCAGACACAGCCAACTTCAGCTAAAGTGGTGGTCTCTTTGGTTTCCACCCCGAACTTATTAACATCATTTAGTATGAAGTTCACAGCTTCCTTGGGAGGCATTCTTGCTAAAATTGTTTAACTTGGATCTCATCAAGTTTACATCCAACTTCCATTTCATAAAAAATGACACGGAGAAAAATAGCTAAGCACAAGACACAGACCATGCAAAACGAAGACCAGCCAACTCTATGGCCTTTATATTTACAATGTTATTTTTTTTAATGCAGAAATTACATTTTTTTAAAAATGCATGGTAATATCTCAGGAACTCTACATCACCCAGACTTTTCCCTAAAATCTTTGCTTTCTGAGTAACTGCCCAGTCTGGCCTCAAACTCTTGCCTTCAGGAATATTCCATCCCCAGCCACCCAAGTAGCTGAACTATGAGCATGCCCCACTGCACCTCTTAAAACCTTTCATTAAGAGCACTCACCTGTTACATTTTTCTCAGTGGTATAAAATTGAATTTGTGGAGCTTAAATTAGATGAGCACTCAGTTTCACCTTAGAACATTATGTAGCTGCCTACTTTGCAGAATTTGTAAATTGAATATACTCTTCTTGAGTATACAAATTACTAGGGTGTGGACTTAGCTTTGTCATCCATTAACTAAGATAGAGTCTAAAGAAAACAGTATCATGACATTTAAATTTATGCCTGATGTGCATTACTTATATAACATTTTTGTTATTTAAATGATAAATGTAATTGCTAAGAACGCGATATCAGTTTCTGTTCCAGTAGAGTAACAACTAAGAAACAGAACACGCCGGGCGGTGGTGGCGCACGCCTTTAATCCCAGCACTCAGAAGGCAGAGGCAGGCGGATCTCTGTGAGTTCGAGGCCAGCCTGGGCTACCAAGTGAGTTCCAGGAAAGGTGCAAAGCTACACAGAGAAACCCTGTCTCGAAAAACCAAAAAAAACAAAACAAAACAAAAAAAAAAAAACAAAAAAAAACCAGAACACGCTGGCAGAGTTGATGAATGAGACTTCCATAACTGAACAGGTAAAGTCAACTACTGATGTGAGGGACAAGTTTTGAGTGCTGTAGAAACTATGCTTCTCAAACATCAGGGCATATACTAACCACTGGGGGTAGTCAGAATTCAAAATCTGATTCAGTAGGTCTGTAATGGGACCCCACAAGTCTAATATGCTCGGGTGCTGCTATTGCTGTTGCTGGTGTATGAGTAACAAGGCTGGGTATGTACTTAGCTTTCACTATCACTACTAGCTCAAACTTTACATCTTTTAATGGTCAGTTATTGCAGTAGCACTATTTGACAGGCTCGGACAAGTTTCTCGAGGTCACGGTGCCAAGATGTCTGAAAAGTAGGACTCAAACATAGGCTGATTCTCAGAGTAACTCCATTTATAGGCAGACCTAAGAGTTCTGAGCAGGTCCAGAACTATTTTCGGTAGCATTCTTATGGGTAGGGTCCTGGCAGAACTACAGCGCCTCTGAAACACACAGAAGTCGGGCTTCCCTGTACCTAGAGGTGAACGAAGAACCTACACTGCAGGTGCCTGCCCCTTCTAGGGTTCCTGACCCGGTTCAACGGACACAACCTTCCGGTCTGGGGCAGGTCCTCCGGGTGGTCCCCAGCCCGGTGTACGGGGGCGGGGCCTGTGCGTGAGAAAGGTTCCGGGCGGCCCGTACCACCGCGCACGGGGGGGAGTGGTTTCTCAGGGCCCGGCTGCGTCTCGCCTCAGCGCCCGGGGGCGAGGCCGAGGCGTTCCGAAACTGGCCCTTCGCACCCTGGTCGGGCGCCGAGGAGTGAACGCGCGCTCGTCCTCACGGCCCGCTCCTAAACTCTTCCCTCGGCCCCTCGACCGAGTGGAAGGCCCCGGAAATAGGGGCCAGCCTGAGAGCGCGGCCGCCTCGTCCCCAGCTCCGCTGCCCAGCGCGCAGGCTCCCCGGTCGTCCGCCCTTACCAGCTCTTTGGGAGGCTTCTCCTGGGTTTTTCCAAACAGCCCCATGACGAACTGGACTCCCCTCACCCTTTCCGACTTTCCGCTCCCTGCGCCCAGGCAGGTCACGGGCAGCCGCCTGGGCGGGGCCGCGAGGAAGGGAATCCAGACGCCCGGAGAAGGGCGCGGCGGCAGCAGGGGCAGTACGCACGCGCGCTGCGCAGGCGCAGAGTTGAATTGGGTGGGGTTTACAATCCGGTGACGCCATTGCGCAAGTTAAGTGAAGTATAGAAGTGATTGTATTTATTGACTGCGTTCAAAACCTCTGAGTTATCCTAGAAATCTGTCTCTCAACGCTGTCACGCACATTTACAACCACTTCCCAGATATTTGTGAGTAGCCTCCTCTGTCCGGGAGTCACCTCACAGGCTGCAAACCTACCCTCCCCGTAGCACCTAGCTGAAAAGCTCGACCGTCATCTTCTTTCCTCTTTTTTGGAAGTCTCAAAAGTTCTAACTTTTCATCGAGTCAAAACTTCAGCCCTCCCATTGCATCCCATCTCTGGAAGCGTTTCTTCAGGCTGCCACCATTTCCAGATCTGTAGCAGTGATCTATGCGGAAACCCGAGAACAGGAGACAATTCTAGGATTAACGTTTCATAGACATGTAGGTGTCAGAGCCGAAGCTAACTTCTGAAGAAGGGATGACAAAAGACTTCCATTCTGCACCTATCAAAGAAATGGATTCATAGAGAAGGAACTGTGCAGGGGAACCTGGGCCCACTAGAAGAGCCGGAAGTGCTCGTAAATGCTGAGCCACTTTTCCAGCATCATCTTACCCCCCCCCCTTTTTTTTTTAAATAGAGAACTCTTTAAAACCCTATTTTATGCACTGAAACCTTAATGATAAAATAAATAAATAAAACTAAGTAACTGTTCTCTAACAGAACAGGGACAACCTGGGGCTCTGGTCTGTTTCTTCCGGGAAGGGACTAGTTAGTGTATCTTACAGTTAAGTCTTCATACGTTCTAGCTTTTGTATCATATCTTTCCATAAATTGTAATATGGCCACTGGCAGGGTGGGGAGGGAATCAGACACCTCCAGTTTTGACCAAACTATTGATATGTCCATTTTTCTTCACAACTTCATTTTTAAAAATGTATTGTTTGAGAATTTCATACATGAATGTAATGTTTTGTTCAGATTGATTCCCCCAACTCCTTCCTTGGCCTTTTGTTTCCTAATTTCTTTTAAAATAAAAAGGTTTATAGATCCACTTTCACTCAAAGAGTCACCTGGATGGGCACAAGATACCAAGGAAAAGTCTTCTGCACCTGTCTGAGCTACCTCTTTAAGTGATGTTGAGTTCTTTCCAGGTGATGTTGAGTTCTCTCTAAGCCTGGACCTTCCATGTTTTTTGTCAGTGGTCCATTTGTTTATTCTGCACTGCTTGGATATTTCATTTTCAGAGCATGCAGACAGAGCTTTGTTTATTTTTGTTTGCTTTCAGAGCATTGGTTTATTTGCTAGCAATTGAGCTCCCCCCCCAACTCCTTCAACAACAAATTGTAGTTGCTTATAGCAAACTTGCCTCTTTTAATTTAGAGTCTATCAGAGCCTGATCACAAAGATACTGATGATAAGGGGTACTTGTTCTCTTGCCCAATAAGGTGGGTGTCGGAAGCCTCTCTCTAGCACATGCAGTAGCCTCAAAGAGAAGCCCAAGACAACGGACCCAACTCTGGTCAAAAGGAACCACATTGGCTCAACTCGGAAGACACATGGGCTATGACCACAGGGTCTTCAGCCCTGCTATATCCCAATAAATTTACACAATAAATCTGAGACAGTATGGGAGGAACTGACCTTGGGGTGAAACCCACCTGAGCTATTCTCATACTCTGTACAGAAATCTGATTCAAAACACAAATCTGTCCAACTAGCATAAAGGATTATAATTTTCAGGACAGAAAAAAATACACTAAAATGAGAAACAGAAATTAAGAAAAAAGGAAATATTTGGTAAGAGGTGCCATTTGGCACATCAGGAGGCTTATTTTTAATTATTACATTAATTTAAAGCAATTATTTTAACAATTGTGGAATGGGGGAACATGTGATAGTCTCTTCTGATTCCTTTTCACTCTAAACTAGAAGCCCTAGGCGACAGAATTAAATACAAACAGACAGGCTACACCAAAGTTTAAAAGCTTCTAAGAAAGGAAACGATGAGATGCTAACTTATGAGAGATTCACAGCAGAGGTTTGGAAAGCTGTCAGAATTGAAGAGACCGTAAAGGACAAGAAACTAATGAGGAAAAAATTTAGACAATGTGTTAAAATTCTTAACCTTTTACTACTTTCATAATTTTTTCATTATTCAGTATAGTTGGAATGTTTTAAGTCTAGTTTCTAAATTGGCAAAACTATTTTAAATCTTACCACCTCTCTTAGGGTTTCTAATGAAGAGACACCATGACCACGGCAATTCTCATAAAGGAAAACATTTAATTGGGTCAACTTGCTTACAGTTCAGAGGTTTAGTCCATTATCATCTTGGCGGGAAGCAAGGCAGTGTGTAGGCAGACGTGGTGCTGGAGCTGAGAGTCCTTCCATCTTGCTAGGCAGGCAACAAGAATGGTCGGTGTCACACTGAGCAAAGCTTGAGCAAAGACCTCAGAGTCCACCCCCACAGTGACACACTTCCTCCAAAAAGGCCACACCTCCTAATAGTGCCACTCCCTATGAGATTATTGGGGCCAATTACATTTAAACTACCATACTCCCCAAATTCTGTATACTACCTCCATTTAGTGGGGGGTAAAGGGTGTTCATGTATGCGTACATGTGTGCATGCATGTGTGTGTGTGTGTTGTTGTTTCCTTTTTTGGGGCAGAAGCTCTTTCCATTGTCTGCAATTCATTTGTCAACATTTATTTATTTATTTTTATTATTATCATTTTTGTTTTGTTTTTCTAGACAGGGTTTCTCTGTGTAGCTTTGTGCCTTTCCTGGAACTCACTCTGTAGCCCAGGCTGGCCTCGAACTCACAGAGATCCGCCTGCCTCTGCCTCCCAAGTGCTGAGATTAAAAGTGTGCACCACCACCACCCAGCTCATTTGTCAACATTTATATTGTTTTGCATCTCCTTTAATTTTTTATATAAATTTTCATCAGTGTCAATATTTATAGCTTTACAATTCTGTAGAAAAATATATAATTAATTATTTCCCTGCTGAATGACATTATTTTCATTTTTACCTTACTAAATGCTGTTCAAAATGTAGGCACAGCTGAAATTTTAAGATATACTACCTTTTCTTCCAGGGATGCAACATAGTATCACCATTACAGATTCATTTGGACATGGAGGTGGCCTGAACATAAGCATTATACTATTTGGAATTTATACAGATAATGCTTGGAATGCATTCTCTCCTGAATCTTTGCTAACAGTGAATAGAATTGATTTTTTGTTGATCTGGGACTGGAGAGGTGGCTCAGCAGTTGAGAGCACTGACTGCTCTTCCAGAGGACCCGGGTTCAATTCCCAGCACCCACATGGTGGCTCACAACCATCTGACATTCCAGTCCCAGGGGATCCAGTGCCCTGGTCTCCAGGGTGCCAACCATGCATGTGGTATATAGACATAGATGTAAGCAAAATATCCATTCACATAAAATAAAAATAAAGCCTCAAAAACCATTTCAGTGTTTGCTAATCTGTGGACATGAATACTATTTTGTGTCCCTTTACATTTTAAATTAGTATGTATGTGTTCATGTTTCAAAATGATGAGTGTCATTATGATGCTCCCATATGACAGAACTCTGGTGATATTTTGTTTGTGATCTAACAAAGCTAACAAATACAGCTTGCCTAACATCAGAGTGTCGCACTAAGCCACTAGTTAGCCATAGAGGTCAGATAGCAGTGGCACACACCTTTAAATCCCAGCACTTGGGAGGCAGAGGCAGATGGATTTCTGTGAGTTCAAGGCCACCCTGGGCTACACAAGATTGATTCAGTCTAAAAGAGAAATAGAGGCCAGGCAGTGGTAGCACATACCTTTAATCCCAGCACTTGGGATCTCATGCCTTTGCTCCCAGTACTTGGGAGGCACACACGTCTTTAATCCCAGCACTAGGGAGGTTGAGACAGGAAGTAATGTGGCTGGGCGGAAAAAAGTAGTATAAGGTGAGAGGAGACTGGAGCTCAGGCTTTTGGATGAGGAGTTGGTGGGTAAGAGGTGGTCGTGGCTTGTTCCTTTGTCTCTCTGATCTTTGAACATTTACTCTGATATCTGGCTCTGGGTTTTTATTAAGACCAATTAGAATTCATGCTACACTGAACTACATGAGTTGTTCCTATTCACCCCATTATTCTTTCTTGTCTTTTCTCTCTCTCCAGTGGTTTCCTTCCTATCCCTAAATAGTCTCACACAAAAGTAGTTTCATGATGTGCACACACATGAACTAGATTCTACACATGAGAGAAAATGTGATACATGTGTCTAAGTCTATATTTGTTTGTTTGCTTAAGACGAGGTGCTCCAGTTCTATACATTTTTTCCCAGCAAATGATTTAATTTTACTTTTCTTTTTTTTCTTTTTTTTTTTTGGTTTTTCGAGACAGGGTTTCTCTGTGTAGCTTTGCGCCTTTCCTGGAACTCACTTGGTAGCCCAGGCTGGCCTCGAACTCACAGAGATCCGCCTGGCTCTGCCTCCCGAGTGCTGGGATTAAAGGCGTGCGCCACCACCGCCTGGCAATTTTACTTTTCTTTATGGCCTGGGTAAAACTATATTGAGCATTTATGACACATTTTCTTTGTCTCCTGGTGTTGGTGGACATCTAGACCGACTCTGTAAAGCAGCTGTTTAAATATTGCCACAATAAGTAGAGGCATGCAAGTATCTCTGTGGTAGGCTTAGACGGCTCTGCATATGTATCTAAAGGAGTGACTGGATCTATGGAACTTTTGTTTGTTTTCTGGGGTTCCTCAATACTGATTTCAGTAGTGGGTACTGTTTTATTCCCACCGAAGCTGTGTTCACTCCCCATGGCATCCATGACAGTGTGTGTTTGTTTTCTGGATGAAGGCCTTCCCAGCTGAGTGAGGTGGACACTCACTGTGACTTTCATTTGCAATTCATTAATGTCCAAGGATGTTGACATTTTTCTCCTGTATGAGAACTCTGTGTTCAGTTCATTCACCTGTTTGTTGATTGGGTGGGGTGCTTTTCTCCCCTTGGTTTGGCATGTGTATTTAATTTTTTTTAATTCTTGTTTTTATTTGTTGAGATAGAGTCTCACTATATAACCCTGACTGGCCTGGAACTCACTATATGGACCAGGCTGGCCTCAAAACTCATGGAGGTTTGCCTGCCTCTGCCTCCCCATTGCTTAGATTAAAGGCTGGTGTCACCATGCCTGAACTGATTTTTTGAGTTCTTTATATATTCTTATGTAGAAATGGCAAAGATTTTTCTCCATTGTATATATAGGCTGTCCCTTCAGTCTTAGTTGTACAAAAGCTTTTTCATTTCATGTAATTTGTCAGTTATTGTAATTATTTCCTGGGTGGTTAGAGTCCTTTTCAGAAACACTTTGCCTATTCCCATGTTTTTAAAGTTTTTCCTATATTTTCTTCTAGAAAGTTCAAAATTTCAAGTCTTAAAATAAGGTTCTTGATGCATTTTGGATTTAATTTTGTTCAAGCCAAGACACAGGGATCTAGTTTTATTTTTCTGCATGTGGCGATCCAATTTCTCAGCACTATTTGTTGGTAAGAGGTGGACTTTTACCAAAGTATGCTTTGGGCACCAGGTAACTGTAGCTGTGTGTGTAGGCAGGCTTCCTTCTGGGTTCTCCACTGTAGCCGGTTGCTCTGTACAGCGTAAGGCCATTTTTATTCCTATGCGTCTATAATATGATTGGAAACCCTCTAGCTTTGCTCTTTTCACTCCAAATAGCCTTGACTAATTCTGTGTCCAAAAGATGTTGTACAACAGCTTCCTTTTATTGAAACATTCCATCCTGCAGGGAAGCGCCTTCGACATGAAGGTAAACAACTCAAAATAGCCCCAGGAAGTCCCTGAAACTGACCGGATTCATTCAGCCCCCACCCTGCCAGAGAAAGCAGTAAAAGCTGCAAAGAAGACCCTCAGACAAGCCAAGCTGTAAAGAAAACTCGCAGACCAGACCAGCTGCCTGCAAGAGGTGTAGTCCGACTCAGGCATCTGGGAAGGACACTCTCCAACCTGTTGAACAGGCTGTGCTCCAGGTTCCCAGCTTTGTGAGCTGTCACCAATCCTGGGGGTGGGGTGGGGGCTTGGTAATGCAGCTGTATTTGAGTCATTTATGAAGAGGACCCCCACACAGCAGGGCTTCCTCCTGGACCCCAGATTAGGCACAAATCACACCCAAACACCTGTTTTCACAGAGAGATCCTTTATTAAGCTAGGAAGAAAAGTTAAAGTGGCTGCTTTCTGACTCAGGCAGAAAAATAACAGCAAATGACCTTGCCTGTGTAATTTTTAAGAGGAGAAGAAGGGGAGGTCTGTGTTAGAATAGGCTAGGATGCGGTGGGAAAGGAGATGAGGATGAGGGAGAAGGGGAAGGGGACAGGGAAGTGGGGAAGGGGTGGTTGCCCCAGAGGACAAAGGACTGCCTCTGGGTAGAGAGGAGACAGACTGGCCCATAGGAAAATGGTGGTTTATGAGGTAAAGGGGGAAACCCAGTGTTAGGAAGAGGCATTTCATTTTAAATTGGGAATGCTAATTAGGTAAACCAAAGGGGGTTTTTGATTGCTGAACTTTGGTAGTCAGCCTCCAGAGGAGGAAGTGGCCAAGTAAGGGAATAGACCTTGGTGGCTAGCTTTAGGAATGTAATCTAATGGTTTTTTAGAAAGGCAGAGGGAATGGGGAGAAGGGCAAGGCCTGCCAGAGCCACATGTTCAAGTGAGCTAATGTCCCTTCAATTTCTGCTCCTATAAGTAACCCCTCACCCATACTATTGTAAGTAACCCCAGTAAAACACTGGTTCTCTAAGTTAGACTTTGATGGTGTTGATATTTTGGACTGTTGCAGGCTTCCTGTCTGGGGTGGGTAGGCACGAGCGTTTTATCTCCCCAGGGTAAGTTTTGTCACACAGTATGAATTTTAGGGTTGTTTTTCCTGGTTCTGTGAACAATGTCACTGTAATTTTGATAGGAATTGGACTGATCATTTGAAGTAACAGCCATTTCCACAATATTAATTCTGTGGGCTCATGAGCATAAAGCTTTTTCCATCTTTGGTCTCTCCTTCAATTTCCTTCAGGGTTTTAAAATTTTTGTTGCAGAGGTCTTTAACTTCCTTGGATAGTGTTTTAGTTATTGTTCTAATGTTGTGATGAGACATCATGACCAAGGCAACTTCTAGAAGAAAGCACTTAATTAGGGGCCTGTTTAGTTTCAGAGGTTGAGTCCATGGCCATCACAGTAGGGAGCATGGAGGCACACAGACAGGCATGGTGCTGGAGTGGTAACTGAGAGCTCACATCTTCTCTGCAAGTTGTAGGCAGAGAATGACTAGACTGGGCCTACTATGGACTTTTGAAACCTCAAAGTCTACCCCAGTGACACACCTCCTCCAACAAGGCCACACCTCTTAATCCTTCCCAAACAGTTCCACTAACTGGAGACCAAGTATTCAAACATATGAGCCTGTGGAGGCTGTTCTCATTCAAACCACAGTTAGGTTTATTTCTAGGTGTTTGTCTTTTATTTTTCTTAAGCTATTGTGAATTGGAACTTTCCCCTTAAGATATTTCTCAACATGTTCATTATTGGTATATAATAGTGGTACTGATTTTTTGGATGTTAATTTTATATCCTTCTGATATTCTGAAAGTGATGACCAGATATAAAGGGGTTCTGATGCTCTTCAGAGCCTTCTAAGTGTAAACTGCTGTCATCAGCAAATGGTGAGAATTTAACCCTTTGTTCTTATTTGTGTCCCTTTTGTTGCTTTCTCCTGCTTATTGCTCTGCCTAAGTCTTCAAGTTATGGAATATGAACAGAGAAAATATTTTCCTTGTTGCTGGATTTAGATGAAATGCTTTCACCTTTCTCCCCTTGCGGTGATATTTTGTTTGTGATCCAACAAATAAAACTTGCCTGAAGATCAGAGTGTGTAGCTAAGCTACTAGTTAGCCATAGAGGCCAGGCAGTGGTGGCTCACACCCTTAATCCCAGCACTCAGGAGGCAGAGGCAGATGGACCTCTGATCTCTGTGAGTTCAAGGCTACCCTGGGCTATATAAGATTGATCCACTCTAAAAGAGAAACAGATCTGGGCAGTGGTGGCACACATCTTTGATCCCAGGACTTACTTAGGATCTCATGTCTTTAATCCCAGCACTAGGGAGGTGGAGATAGGAAGTGATATGGCTGGGTGGAGAGAGGAATATAAGGCAGGAGGAGACAGGAGCTCTTTCTCTTTCAGGTTGAGGAATTGGTGAGGTAAGAGGTGGTTTGTTTGTTTGCTCTTTTGTCTCATTGATCTTTCAGCATTTATCCCTATACCTAACTCTGTGGGGTTTTTTTGTTTTGTTTTGTTTTGTTGTTGTTTTTTGGTGTTTCGAGACAGGGTTTCTCTGTGTAGTTTTGATGCCTGTCCTGGATCTTGCTCTGTAGACCAGGCTGGCCTCGAACTCACAGAGATCTGCCTGGCTCTGCCTCCTGATTGCTGGGACTAAAGGTGTATGCCACGGATGTCCGGCTAACTCTGGGTGTTTATTAATAAAACCAATTAGGATTCGTGCTACATCCCATTTAGTATAATACTGGCTACAGGTTTGTTATATTTAGCCTTCATTATGTTCCTAATTTCTTCAGGACTTTTATTATGAAGAGATGCTAACCTTTGCCAAAGGCATTCTCTACATCAATTGAAATGACCATGTGACCTCTAGCCCCCAATCTATTTATGTGCTCTAATACACTAACTGATTTGCATATGTTGAAATTTTCTTGTAGCCCTGGAATAAAATCAGCTTGATCATGGCACATGACCTTTTCATGTGTTGTTGAATTTGGTTTTCAAGTATCATCTGGGGAAATGTTGCATCTACATTCATCAGGGAAGTTGGCTTATAGTTTTCTTTTTTTGTTCTGTCCTTATCTGAGTTTGTTACCAGGGTAGCACTGGCTGTAGAATGAATTCAGTGGTAATTTTCTCTTTTCTCTTTTATGAAGTAGGAAGGAGCATGAATGTTAATTCTTTGTTAAAGGCCAAGTAGAATTCAGCACTGAGTCCATCTGGTCTTGGGCTTATCTCAACTGGGGAATTGTTAATTATTGTTTCTGTCTTCTCATTCATTACAAATCTATTTAAGTTGTTCACATTCTCTTGATTTAATTTTGCATGTGTGCTTAGGAATTTACATATTTCCTGTAGATTTTTCCAGTTATTGTGAGGAGGAGTATACATTTTCATCATATTCTCTAATGACCTGCTGGATTTCTCTTTCTTTTTCAGATTTATTTTGATTATGTGTGTTTGTGGGGAGCAGGGGTTGCATGTGAGTGCAGGTGCTTTTGGAGGCCAGAAGAGGGTGTCAGATCTACTGGAGCTAGAGTTACAGCTGCCCAAAGTGGGTGCTGGGAACCAAACTCAGGTCCTCTGGAAAGGCAGTACGTGCTCTGAACCACTGAGCCATCTCCCTAATGCTGACCTCTAGATTCCTTTGCTGTATTAATGTCCTGTTTTATTTCTAATCTTATCTGTTTGGGTCTTTTTTATTACTTTTGATTGTTTTGGATGTGAATTTGTCAATCTTGTTCATCTTTTCAGAGAACTAGCTCTTTGATTCTCTGATTTCTTATATTGTTCTTTTATTCTTCATTTCATCATTTTCTGTTCTGATGTTGATTATTTCTTTCCATTTCCTGATTTTGAATTTGTATTGTTTAGGTTTTTCTAAGACTTTTCCCTGCTTTCTGTATCTCAAAGTTTCTGATAAACTGTGCTTTCATTTTCATTTTCTTCTATGAATTCTAAAATTCTCTCTGGTGTGTTTTGTGTGACCCACTGATCATTTAAGATGTATTGTTCATGATCTAAGTTTTGGGTAGTTTCTTTTGTTAGTGATTTCTAATTTTAAAGAACTCAATTTAACTATGTGCTGTCTGTGTATGTGTATGTCTGTGCATATGAATGAGTACAAGTACCCTTGGAAGCCAGAGAAGGGCATCAGATTACTTGGAGCTGGACTTAGGGGCCTTTGTGAACTGGCCATCATGGGTGCTGGGAACCAAACTCAGGCCCTCTGCAAGAGTAGTACATCCTCTTAACTGCTAAGCGATTTCTGCAGCTCCAGTTTCTAGTTTTATTCAATTATCTGGTAAGATACAACATACCACTTCACTGTTTTGTTTTGTTTTTGTTTTTTTTTTTTGTTTTTTTTTTTTGGTTTTTCGAGACATGGTTTCTCTGTGTAGCTTTGCGCCTTTCCTGGAACTCACTCTGTAGCCCAGGCTGGCCTCGAACTCACAGAGATCTGCCTGCCTCTGCCTCCCAAGTGCTGGGATTAAAGGCATGTGCCACTGCTGCCCGGCCTCCACTTCACTTTTTTAAAGATTTGTTAAGACTTGTTTTGTGGCCTGAAATATGATTCATTTTAAAGGAAGTTTCATGGGATGTTGAAAAGAATGTACCCTGCAGCTTTCAGAAGAAATATGCTGTGGATGTTTGTTAAGCTTATTTGATCTTTAGGACAGTTTAACATTTCTCTGTTGAGAAATGTATGTGTGTGTGTATCTGTGTGTGTGTGTGCCCACAGAGGCCAGAGAGGGTACTGGATCTATTGGAATTCGAGCATTTGTGAGCCACCAGCTATGGGTGCTGGGATCTGAATTCTGTTTCTCTGGTGAAGCAGTAGATGTTCTTAACCACTCAGTAATCTCTCCAGCTCCTCATTGTTAATTGTTTTTATCTGAATTATCTAGCTGATGATGAGAGTGTGGTGCTGAAATCACCCACTTCTAGTGTATTTGGACCTCTCTGTCTCTTTCTGTCCAATAGTGTTTGTTGAATTGGATACACCAATGTTTGGTACTTATATATTTATAATTATTAGAACTTACTGATGCGCCTTTCTCTCTGTTAACATGTAGTGGCCTTCTTTGTCTTTTCAGACTAAATTTGGCTTGAAGTCTACGTTGTCAGACATGGGTATCACCGTTCTTGCTTGTCTTCAGCTTCCGTTTACCTACCATATCAACTTACGTTTTCTTTTTAGCTGCATGTTGGCCCATGGGTATGTTTCCTGAAGATAACAAACATTTGGATCTTTTCTTTTAATCCAATCAACTAGCCTGGTAAACAATTTACATTTAGGTTATTTAGAAGCATTTGCTGATTCCTGTCATTTTGGTTGTTTTCCTGGTTGGCTGAATATTACTTGTTCTGTCCATACTGTTGGTGGTTTGGTGGACATGTATTCATTTATTCTTCTGTGTCTCCTATGAAGTTTGTTCTTTCCTGAGCTTCTGTGTTTGGGACTTTCTTCCTTCATCGTGTGCAGGAATCCTTTAAGTAGCTTCCATAACTGACTTATGGATTGTTTCAGTTTGTCCTTATCTTGTGTGCTGGTGATACAGGGTAAAGACCCAGAGACCACTCAGCATGACCAGAATTCGAACTGAGAGTCTGTAGTAAGCTATCCGGAGACTGCCTGGAGAGACACTCCTCACAGAGCAGCCGAATGCACACTACAGGGAGGAGTTTTTAAAGACAAAGAACACAGAACAACTACATCGTGGCTGCCAGTTGCAGAAGGGAGCACCCCGAGTTTCTAGAACAGGTTGTGTGCTTTCCCACGGGACTTTGCAGGGCAGGGTTTGGAAACCAAAGACGGCTTCAGCTGAGACAAGATGGAGAAACCTTCGCCCTGTTACACTGGCTACTTTTTATGTCTACGTGACATAAGGTAGAGTCATCTGGGAAGAAGGAATCTTAATTGATAAAATGCCTCCGTAGGGTTGGCCTGTAGGCAAGTCTGTATGGCCTTTTTTGATTAATGATGGATGTGAGAGGGCCCAGCCCACTGTGGATGGTGCCACCCCTGGTGGAGCAGCCCGTAAGCAGTACTTCTCCATAACTTCTGCATCAGTTCCTCCTTCCAGGTTCCCGCCTTGAGTTCCTGCCCTGACTTCCCTGGATGATAAATTGTTACCTGAATAAACCCTTTCTCTCTAAATTGATTTTGCTCGTGGTATTTTATCACAGCAATAGAAACCCTCACTAAGACATCCTGGAAGGTCTTTATTTCTTCATGGATTTAAAAAGATAACTTTGCTAAATATGATAAATTTTTGGCAGTTATTTTATGAGCTTGAAGTAGATCATTCCCCGCTTTCCTGGCATTTAAAGTTTCTCCCGAAAGATCTGGTATTCTAATGAGTTACCACTGTGAGTTGGTGTTTTCAACACCACCTACTACAGATTTTAATATCATTTCTCTGCTCTTATTCTTAGCATTTTTATTTTATCTTGTGTTTTGATTTATGTGGTTACTGGGTGTTATACTCTAGAGCCTCACACACGCTAGTAAAGTAGTCTATCAGTGAGCTGATTTCCTGATTTCCTTTCTTTTATTTTAGGACAGCGTATCACTCTGTAGCCCAAGATGACCGTGAAGTTGAGACCCTCTCCTCTCCTGAGCTGCTGGGATTATAGGCCGGCACCACTAGACCCTGCATCGTGTGTGCGTGTGGAAAGTAATGTAGAGTAAGCTCTGAAATGAAAGCGTAATCAAGATAAGAGCAAAGACAATAAAGGAGGAGGGCACAGAAAGGGGCAGGAAGAAGCCAGGCTGCCCGGTTCCCACTCTGTTGCTGTGATAAAATTCCACGACCAAAGCAGCTTAGAGGAGAAAGAACTCATATGGCTCACAGTTCCAGAGAAACAGAGTCCATCAAGGTACGAAAAACCAGGCAAGAAGCAGAGAAGGCATAAGAGCAGGAAGCCGGCTGATCACGTTTTCATCCACACAAAGGAAGCAGGGGGAACTAGACTTGGCTGCAGGCCATAAAACCTCAACCCCACCCCACAGTGACACACTCCTCCAGCCCCACCCCACAGTGACACACTCCTCCAGCCCCACCCCACAGTGACACACTCCTCCAGCCCCACCCCACAGTGACACACCTCCTCCAGCCCCACCCCACAGTGACACACTCCTCCAGCCCCACCCCACAGTGACACACTCCTCCAGCCCCACCCCACAGTGACGCACCTCCTCCAGCCCCACCCCACAGTGACACACTCCTCCAGCCCCACCCCACAGTGATGCACCTCCTCCAGCCCCACCCCACAGTGACGCACCTCCCCCAGCCCCACCCCACAGTGACACACCTCCTCCAGCCCCACCCCGTAGTGACACACCTCCTCCAGCCCCACCCCACAGTGACGCACCTCCTCCAGCCCCACCCCACAGTGACGCACCTCCTCCAGCCCCACCCCACAGTGACACACCTCCTCCAGCCCCACCCCATAGTGACACACTCCTCCAGCCCCACCCCACAGTGACGCACCTCCTCCAGCCCCACCCCACAGTGACACACTCCTCCAGCCCCACCCCACAGTGACACACTCCTCCAGCCCCACCCCACAGTGACACACTCCTCCAGCCCCAACCCACAGTGACACACTCCTCCAGCCCCACCCCACAGTGACGCACCTCCTCCAGCCCCACCCCACAGTGACACACCTCCTCCAGCCCCACCCCACAGTGACGCACCTCCTCCAGCCCCACCCCACAGTGACACACCTCCTCCAGCCCCACCCCACAGTGACACATTCCTCCAGCCCCACCCCACAGTGACGCACCTCCTCCAGCCCCACCCCACAGTGACGCACCTCCTCCAGCCCCACCCCACAGTGACACACCTCCTCCAGCCCCACCCCATAGTGACACACCTCCTCCAGCCCCACCCCACAGTGACGCACCTCCTCCAGCCCCACCCCACAGTGACACACCTCCTCCAGCCCCACCCCACAGTGACACATTCCTCCAGCCCCACCCCACAGTGACGCACCTCCTCCAGCCCCACCCCACGGTGACACACCTCCTCCAGCTAGGCTCCACTTCCTCAAGGTTCTGTAACCACCCCCAAACAGCACCACCAACTGGGGACCAAGTGTCCAAACAAACATGGGAGCCTATTGCGGGAGGGTGGGGGATGGGGATGGGGGTGCATTTCTCATTTAAACCACCACAGAGGTTAAGTAAAATAAATGAAAAATCCTGGGGTGAGGGGAAGAAATGGATTTTAGGGAAAGTAAAAGAAAACAGATAAAAATTTGGTTATACAATAAAAATATGTAAATAAAATAGGTAAATGTAAAAGAAATGAAAAAACGTGTAAGAGCTCTTAAATACTAAAGTAAGCCAGGTTTACTTTATTGGTGGCACGTATGTACCTGTAATGTCAGCACTCTGGGAAGTGGAGGCAGAAGGGTCAGGAACTAAGGGCAACCTGGGCTACATGAGAACCTGTCAAAATAAATTAATAAAAACAAACCTAGAAATAGTGTATGAGGATCAGGGGAGGGGCAGGGGACAAGAAAACTTTGTTTTTCTTTTAGATGATGAAGTGTTGGATTCTTCCAGAGTCCTCTAGTACGGTTTCTCCCAAGTGAAAGGTGACAGTTGAGGCTAGGGTCTCATGTCTGTCTTAGTATCGGCTGGTCTGAGCTTGATCAGTGACCGGTCTGTTTTCCACGGGGGCTGCTACTCATTTTAGAAGTTTCCCTTGTGTACCAAGAGCCACTGATGGCCACCCTGAGGTTGTTGATTTTTATTTGTTTGTTTCTGTAGAGAATGGAGTTTATTTCCCCGGCATACAATAAGGCATAATTAAGTTCTTTATTAATTTGCTGTTAATTTCACACAGGTACGTAATGCAGACTGACCTCTCCATCTTCCTAGGACCCCTATCTACCCCCTCCCTTCCCCACAAGCCCGTCACATTCATTGATTTTTATCCACTGAGCTTAAGCAGAACTGTTGTGTGACCACGGGTTCGGAGCTGTCTGGTGGACCCTGACAGGCTCAGCAGCGAATACACAGCTGAGGACCATGACTGCCCCTCCCCTAATCTATCAATAGCCGATGATTCAGCAGTAAGGGATGGGCCTTATGCGCTCCTTCCCCGCCCATGACGACTGATGGGGCCAGTATTATTGGGGCTCAGTGCAGGTAACCACAGTTGTTCTGACTGCAATGGTTGTGTCATTGAGTCTAGAGTACCACACTCAGTTTTGGAGCATGCCAGAAGTGACCGTTACAGTCACTTCAGAGACATCCTAGCTTGTGTGCGCTGAGGTGGCCAACATCCAAGACAGGAGAACTGGGGAAGCAAACCAAATCCTGCCATCCCCACTTGGGGACCAGTCTCATGTACATAATACAGATCCTGCCCAACAGGGAACCATCCTGAAAGAGGGAGCAAGCTGAGTTTCAACAGTCCCACAGGCTGTTATCCAGGCAGCTGGGAGGCAGCTTGAAAGACTGAGAAGTACACTGGCTGTGGGCTCTGCTGTAGTCTGTCTCCATGGTTACCTCTGGCAATGGGTCCTGCACTATCAGTCTCCATAGTTACCCTCTGGTGATGGGTCCTGCACTATCATCAGTCTCCATAGTTACCATCTGGTGATGGGTCCTGCACTATCATCAGTCTCCATAGTTACCATCTGGTGATGGGTCCTGCACTGTCATCAGTCTCCATAGTGACCCTCTGGTGATGGGTCCTGCACTGTCACCAGTTTCCATGGTTACCATCTGGTGATGGGTCCTGCACTATCATCAGTCTCCATGGTTACCCTCTGGTGATGGGTCCTGCACTATCATCAGTCTCCATAGTTACCTCTGGCAATGGGCCCTGCACTGTCACCAGTCTCCATGGTTACCATCTGATGATGGGGTTCTGCTGCTTGCTACTGGGCCGCCAACCACTGTGCCCTTCACAGTCTTAACTCTTCTGCTGACTACACTCAGCATGTTGATGTCTAAACCTCCTCCTCCACTGCCTTGTGTGGCTGTCTGCCTCTTAGTCACTCTAGCAGTGTCTCCAGGATCCCCCCTTGTAACTGTCCCTTGTCTTCAGGTCTTCAGAATATGTAAGTCTCTAACAGTAGGCCCCTTCTCAAAGATACCAAGAGTGACAAAGTGGATGTCTTGTTTGCTACCCAAAAGAACTCACTGTCACAAGTATTCCACTGGATTGAAGACTCAAGCAAACTGAACTTGTCCTGTGGCTTAGACTGCAAATCTGTACAAATACCAACCATGCACTAACTGATGGTGCGGTGGGAGCTCCCTGCCAGTCTTGTGGTGAGCAGGGCTGCCTGGGCCCCCTTTCGGCTACAGCTTCAGCTTCTCTTTGCCCGTAGAAGCTGAGACTGGAGCAGCCATGGGGTCCAGAGTCTTTCTCTGCCTCCTGCATCAGTCTCCCTGTTTCTCTGTGATTTCTTGTCACCAGTGTTCCTTCTCTTCCTTTTCGGAATAATCTGTCCTTTGTCACTGGGATTCTCACTCACAGAATTACTTGGAGGCAGGTTCTAGTCTGCTTTCTTACCCTAGAAGTCCATAAATATTATTTACAATTTTAATTTCCCTGTTTACTAGTCTGATCTTTTTGTTTATTGTTTTCCACTTGAATTTCTTTAATAAATTTCTTTAATAAATTTAAATGGGTGTGATGTCACACTCATTTAAAATACACACATACACACACACACACACACACACAGCCCTTTCTTCTTTTTCTTTTTTGCTTTTTTTATTTTTTTAATACCAAATGCAGTTTATTGAAGGAGGGAGGATGTCTTAAATACAGGCTTACAGTACAATGGGAGAACCCCAGAGGGCAGAAGTTCACTACAGATGTTTTACAATCTTGCATCTAAGCTGTTAACACCCATATGCAGGATACACAGACAAGGAACTTCCCTTAAGCATTCAGTAGGGTGGAACCCGGCAGGGAATTAGCATAGGGAGGATATCAAGATCAAGGTCAGCAAGCAAGGCAATAGTTACCCAAAACGGGGGCCAGGACCCTACAGGTCCCCCTTTTACTAAAAAATGAGCTTCTGACTTAGGTTGCATGGGACGTCAGCAGGTCACCTTACCTGTCGTGGAGACGCCTGCCCAGGCCACAGAGGCGCTCTGTCTTAGGTTGGTGAGTGCCCCCCAGGTTTTACCTGTCTCTGAATACTCATTATCATACAGGCAATTGTGTATGAGCTGCAGAGTTAACTGCTGCCAAAGATCTCAAAGTGGCACTGGGCTTGCAATCTGTTTGTTCAACACAGAAAAGACCAACAGAGGTCCTATCCCACCCATAGCCAGTAGGCTAAAGGCAACTGAGCCATTCCCTTCCTTAACGAGCCTTACTGCAAATTGGAGTCCTTGTAAGATGGTATCCCAAAAGCAAATGGAACTTGAGTTTATAAATTTATAATTTTCAAAGCCAATCGAAATGTATATAACTATTGAATTAAATTTATCATGCCCAATAGAATGAAAGATTAACTAACTGTGGTAGCTACCAGCCCTTTCTTCTTTTCAAGAATAAACCACTTCTGGGCTGGAGAGATGGCTCAGCAGTTAAGAGTACTGACTGCTCTTCCAGAGGACCCGGGTTCAACTCCCAGAACCCACATGGCGGCTCACAGCTGTCTGTAATTCCAATTCTAGGGGACCTGACACCTTCACAGAGACATACATGCAGGCAAAACACCAATGTACATAAAATAAAAATAAATAAATTATTAAAGAATAAACCATTTTCTAAAACAAAATAAAACCATAAGCCAGTGATGTTTCTAGGAGGATTGCCAAATACTCAACAAAACACATCAAATGCTATGCATCAGGCATTCCTATGGGCTTTAGGAAAATAACAGTGAACCCAAGTCTCATATAACCTAGTGAGGAAAAGTATTAATAAAAAATGTACAAAGTTCTAGACTTTTATTTATTTATATTTTTTTACAATAAGAACCTTGAGGCCAGCAAGACAGTTCAGTAGGCACTGGCTGCCTGCCAAGTCTGATGACCTGAGTTCAATCCATATGCCAGGAGAGATCTGATTCCTGCAAGTTGCCCACACCTACTTCATAATGCATGTGTCTGTACACACACACAATATATATGTATAACTAGGAGACAAAGGAAATCAGTGACTATTCCCTAGGCAGTTGATATATAAGCTGAGACCTACTGCCTGAGCTAGCAGAGAGCTGAAGGGAATCCCAGCAAGAGGAACAGCCCTCCTAGTTTCTGACATTTCAAATTCTAAAGCCACACTCCTGTTGGTTTTCAAGCACAGAGGGTGTGGAAGAAGGTTAAATGTGGTACTTGTCTCTCAATGGAATGGAAAGACCACAAAGACTAGTGGAGCCATGAGCACACCAGAGTAGCTGCTCCTTGGCAACTAGGAGGAGAACATGCAGCTTCTTTCCACGCATGCCTTGGGGGCCACCGTCGGTAACACACACTCTCTACTCCTGCCCTGATATTGTCCCCATTCTTAGCTACTGCTGTGGCTGTAGTTTGTCCTTCTTGTATGAATTTCAGGAAGCATGCTGTGTGTATCCTTCTTCCTACTAAGACTCACACTTGCGAGGGGGTGGGAAGAACTAAGTGAGCAGACATTCTAGCTCTCTCCTCCTGCCAAGCACAGCACGTGTTTAACGGGATCACACTCCCCTGCCATATGTTCACGCAGACATTTTGTCACACACATTTTCAAAGGCTTTTATGCACTTTCCTCTTGATCCCTGAAAATAGTATAAATAGATGAGTATCCCTGACTCAAGGGATACTTCAAGGCCTATGCTTTTAATCCTTCTCTGAATCTAACATGAAAATGCAAAGTAAAAAAAGAAGCATTTTTCCTCAGCTTTCCAGTTTGGCTTTGCTCATTCTGAAAGACACCCATCTTAGGAGCCTCTTGTCCAGTCTTCCTGTTTATGGGGTGGACTGTAAATTGAAATGCTTTGGACAAGAAAACCACAGTCCAACCACTAGTAGGAATTTTTGCCTAATAAAACCAAACTATACCTTGTAGATGGATTTCATTCTAATATATGTTAAGTATAAGCCAATCTTGGGAAACAGAATTTTCCTAGATGACATATAATAATTTTGAAATGGATTTATCTTTGTTTCTTAATTTTTTTACATGTTTTTATTTATGTATGTGTGTGCACATGGGGGCGGGGAGCCTGTGCCATGTCATGCCTGTGAGGTCAGAAGACACCTTTCAGGAGTCAGTTCTCTTCTTCCACCATGTAGATTCTGGGGATGAGCATAGGTCATCAGGCTTGGCAGCAAGCACCTGCCACTGAGCCGTCTCTCCAGGCCTCAAACTGTTTTTATTTCTGACCAAACTTTGGGTCTAAAGGGGTTGTTATCCATTGCTTGTGTCTCAAGAGAAAGCAAGGTAAACCTGGGGTCATCTCCTGGCCATTTCCAGCCATCTACTAACAAAGGCTATTGGGGTCCAGCCCCGAATAACCTTCTTGTAGAGTCCCTGGAAGAATCTACAACCAGCTGGGAAATCTACTTATCTATGAATAAATCTGCTTATCTGAGGGTGTATCAATAAATCTACGTACACTGCCCTCTTTCAGTCCATCATTTTATTGTTCTAAGTAGCTTCAACTCTGCCTCTGATCTCTCTGCTGTTCTCTCTCTGTTCTACTGCTTCTCTAAATCTACAGCTTCTTTTCAGCTTAATGCTTAGCTCCTCTCTTGCCTGACTCCTTACATTTCTAACAGGAGACGCCTTGTAATCCTGAGAAAAGTTTCAAAACCCTCAAGGTCATAGCACATTCCTAGACTAGACGATAAGGAGCAGAGCCATTATCATAGTAACACAAGGTTCCAAGGTCTCAGGACCAGAGGGAGGGGGTGCAGTGCCCAGTGCAGCAAACTCTGAGACATAGCTTTTTATCAGCAGACTTGCCATGCAAAGAATTGGCAGGTTTTTCTTAGGGTGTTTTGTGTTAGCCTTGGTAAGACACCTGCACCTCATGCATAACTGTAAAGTTTTAAACTTATGATCTACTTACAAAGGCCAGTTTGTGTTAGACTGAGGAGAGATTATTATTTTCTGTGTTAGTCTGAGCAAAAGGAACAAAGCAGTCTTTAAGTGTCTACAGTCTCGTGGGACAATGGATCTGGCTATGAAACATATCCTAGTATATTTTCTATATATCAAAATTATATAGCTAAATGAAAAGTCATCTTCCTGACCACCCACAGATATATGTGCCCATAAGACTGAGATGTAATCATGAGATTACATAGATACATTTTATGAAAATGCATGGTAATGGGGAGATATCATAGCTGTAATTGCATAAGTAGTTTGCAACCAGAAACAGCCAAATTATTCAAAAGGCAGTAACTCCAACACACCTTGAGTGATGGCTTAGTCCTCTACCAGAACCCTTGGTTCTGATAGGTTGACGTTTTGAATACTAGTTGTCACCTGCTGTATGCTCCCGTGGCCTTTTGCTACCAGCAGTTCTTAATAGTCCAACACCAATCTTACAGTGACCTTTCAAAAAATGATTATTTAAAAATGCTCTTCTTGCCAGGCAGCGGCGGTGCACGCCTTTAATCCCAACACCCTGGAGGCAAAGGCAGGCGGATCTCTGTGAGTTCGAGGCCAGCCTGGTCTACAGAGTGAGTTCCAGGACAGGCACAGAGAAACCCTGCTCAAAAAACAAAAAACAAAAACAACAACAACAAAAATACTCTTCTTATTAGCACACAAAGAAGTAGATTTCACTAGAACATTTCCAACTAAACTTGTTTTTGTTGTTTCTCTTCTCCTCCATTTCCCTTCATCCCTCACACCCTCTCACCCCCGCAGCCTTCTTTCCTCATTCACCTTTGCCCCTCTGCTGTCCCACCCCCAGGATCTCCTGTTTAGTTTCTTAGCCTATCCCAACGCTCACACACTTTCATTTACATACACACAAATATTAAGTTAGAATCTGCATATGAGATAGAACAGGATTTTTATCTTTTTGAGCCGGTGTCACCTCATTTAATGTGATGCCTTCCAGATCCATCTATTTTCCTGCAAATTTCATAATTTTATTATTTTACAGTTGGATATAATTCCATATATAGATACAGGAATATATATATATATATATATATATATATATATATATATATATATATAACTTTCATTATCTATTCTGTTGATGGACATAATAGACTGACTCCATTTTCTTGCTATTGTGAATAGAGTAGTATCTGTGGTAAGATATGGAGTCTTTGGGGCATGTGCCCAGGAGGGCTTAGCTGGGTCATATGGTACTTCTTCGTAATGTTTTGAGGAAAACTCCTATTGATTTCCATAATGACTGTACTAGCTTGAGCTCCCACCAGCAATGAGTAAGAAAAGCTTCTCTTTCCTCAAATCCTCACCAGCATTTGTTGTCACTTTCTTTTTTTTTCTTTTTTGAAGCATGTTTTTGAATATTATTTTAAGGTGTGTTACTTTTGTTTATGTTACATTTGTTTAACTCTGTGAGTCTGTGTTACTGTGCCTGTCTCAAACACCTGATGGTCTAATAAAGAGCTGAACAGCCAATAGCGAGGCAGGAGAAAGGATAGGTGGGGCTGGCAGGCAGAAAGAATATATAGAAGAAGAAATCTGAGAGAGGAGAGATCTAGTAGCCAGAGAAAGAGGAGGACTCCAGGGACCAGCCACCCAGCTACACAGCAAGCCACAGAGTAAGAGTAAGATTTACAGAAGTAAGAGAATGGGAAAAGCCCAGAGGCAAAAGGTAGACGGGATAATTTAAGGAAAGCTTGCAAGAAACAAGCCAAGCTAAGGCCAGGAATTCATAATTAAAAATAAGCCTCCATGTGTGAATTATTTGAGAGCTGTATGGTGGGCCCTCCAAAAGATAAAAACAAAAAACCAACAACAGAAACAGGCTCTTACTCTGTAGCCCTGGCTATCCTAGAACTCACTTTGTAGCCCAGGCTGGCCTCAAACTTACAGAGATTCACCTGTCTCTGTCTCCCAAGTGCTGGGACTAAAGGTTTGTACCTCCATGCCTCTTTAAAAAAAATATACATATATGTATATGGATGTTTTGCCTGCCTGCATGTATGTCTGTGCACTACATGCATGCCTTGTCCCTGTGGAGGCCAAAGAGGACATTGGATCCCCTAGGACTGGAGTTTCAGATGGTTGTGAGTCACCACATGGGTGCTGGGAACTGAACCTCAGTCCTCTGGAAGAACATCCAGTGCTCTTACAGCCACTAGCCATTTCTTCAGCTCCATCATTTGCTTTCTTGATCTTAGCTACTCTAACTGAGGTGAGATGGACTCTCAATGTAGTTTTAATTACCATTTCCCTGATGGCTAAGTATGGTGACAATTAAAAAAAATATTTGTAGTAGCATTTGTGGTTCTTCTTTTGAGAACTGTCTATTCATTTCATTAGCTCGTTATTTTTATTGTTTGTGTTGTCCTTGGTGTTTAATTTATACAATTCTTTATGTATTCTAGCTATTAGTCCCTTATCTGAGGAATAGCTGGAAAAGACCTTTTCCCATCCTGTAGGCTGTTTGCTCTGCCAGTGAGTTACTTTGCCATGCAGACACTTTTGGACTCCATGAAGTCCCATTCGTTGGTTCTTGGGACTATTTCCCATGTTATCAGGCCAGTTTCTATAACTTGAAGGGTATTTCCTCTGTTTTCCTCTAGCAGGTTTCAGAGTTTCATGTTTTTTTAAAAAAATATTTATTTATTTATTTATTATTTATTTTCGGATCTGAGGACCGAACCCAGGGCCTTGTACTTGCTGGGCAAGTGCTCTACCACTGAGCTAAATCCCCAACCCCGAGTTTCATGTTTGTTTTTTTTTTTTTTTAAAGAAAAGCAATTTTATTAAAAAGAAAACGACAAAAGAAAGCTGGGACCAGAGCATGGGGTCAGTCCATCTGGGCCTTCAGTGTTCTGGTGGTGATCTTGTCCTTTTCAATGATGTGAACAATGACGCCCATGCCCGATGCGGCATCCCGGTCCACGGCATTCAGCATGGCTTGGGAAATGGTCTCAAACAGGTGTTCTGGATCCATGTTGGACTCCCAGAGAGACTCGCACATGCCATACATTTGCTCGAAGTAGGTACCACTGACTACAAAGTCATCAGTCACCATGGGGCAGCCAATAAGGTCTAGAGAGCAAATGAAGGGCTTAAAGGTCTTCAGGTCCAACCCAGCAATGACAGGCTCTGTATAGTAGGGACCAAACCGTTTCTCATACAAGAGGTTGGCCACCATGCTTATGAGGGTGTAAGGCTTGATCTGTCGACCTTCCTTCAGCTCATACAGGTTCAGCCGGAACTTGAGGCGCTGTGCAACTGTTTGGACGTTGGTAGCCAGCCCGGCCAAGCCTATGTAGAGCCTGTCACCCATGGGAAAGATCTTCTGGAAGTCCGTGATCACCATCTGGGCCTGGATTCTGAAACGTCTGTCCACAGCAATGGCCACACAGTTCTTTGCCTTCATGGCCATGACGGCCTCTCCGTTATAGGACATATTAGACATGATTGTGCTCTAGTAGGACTCCGATCGCCACTGCAATTCCTGCAAACGGGCTCTGGCTTTCTCTGGCGTTTCATGTTTTAAATTAAAGTCCTTGATCATTTTTGAATTGATTTTTGTGCAGGGTGAGAAATGTGGATCTAACTTCATTCTTCTGAGGGTAGACATCTGTTTTTGCCACTCTCTGTTGAATAGTCTGTGTTTCTGTCCAGTATATGGTTGTGATGCCTTTTTCAAGGTTTAGGTGCCCTTAGCTATGTGGATTTGTTTCTGGGTCCCCAGTTCTGTTCGATTTGTTTCCATGTCTGCTTTTTGTGCAAGTGCTGTCTTAGTTAGGGTTACTATTGCTGTGATGAAACACCATGACCAAAAGAAACCTGGGGAGAAGTGGATTTATTTGGCTTATACTTGCACATTACTGTTCATTGTTGAAGGAAGTCAGGACAGGAACTCAAACAGGGCAGGAACCTGGAGGCAGGAGTTGATGCAGAGGCCATGCAGGGGTGCTACTTACTGGCTTACTCCCCATGGCTTGCTCAACCTGCTCTCTTAGAGCACCCAGCCCAGGGATGGCACCACCCACAATGGGCTGGACCCTCCCTATCCATCAGGAATTAAGAAAAGGCCGTCCTGGCTTGCCTACAGCCAATCTCATGGAGGCGTTTTATCAGTTGAGGCTCCCTCCTCTGAGATGACTCTAGCTTGGGTAAGGTGCCTTGCTGTTCTTGTCACTTTAGCTCTTTTGTATAATTTAAGGCCAAACACTGTAATGCCTCCAATACTGTTCTTTCTGCTTAGGATTTCCTTGACTGTGTATGGTCTTTTGTGTTGCCAGATGAATTTTTGGATTGTTTTTTCTAGTTTTCTGAAGAATGTCATTGGAATTTTGATGAGAGTTTCATTAACTTTGTAGATGACTTTTGGTAATATACTCATTTTCAAAATATTAATTCTGCCAGTTTATAGCAAGTCCACCATCTGGTATCTTTTTTAATTTCTTTCTTTGGTAACAATAAGTATTTCTTTTATTTGATACTATTTTTTTCCTATAAAACTCATGTTGGCATTTAGTTCCTATTGTGAAGTATTATGAAGTACTTTGGGAGATGATTAGGATTTAGTAAGATCCTTGGTGTGGTGGTCCCATGATTGAATATGGGTGTCCGAGGAATTTCTTCCCTCAGAGACATAACACTTGCTGAATAGGCTTTTTCCCAAGGTGTGTTTCTGCATCTTTTGTCAAATATGAAGTGTCCATAGCTTTGCTGTTTTATCGTAGGGTTCTTTATTCTGTTCCATTGGTCTACCTGTCTTTATGGCAGTACTAGGCTGTCTTTATCATGAGAGCTCTGTAGCATAATTTGAGGTTGGATATTGTAATACCTCCAGCAGTGTTCTTACCCCTTGATTTGGCTATCTGTGGTCTGTCTGTCTTTCTTTCTTTTTTTTTAATTTTTAAAAAATTTTTTTGAGACAGGGTTTGTCTGTGTAGCTTTGGAGCCTGTCTTGGAACTCAATCTGTAGACCAGGCTGGCCTCAAACTCACTGAGATTCACCTGCTTCTGCCTCCCGAGTGTTGGGATTAAAGGCGTGTGCCACCATCATATGGTGCATTTTTTTCCTAAGCCTGTGAAATACACCACCAGAATTTTGATAGCTATTGCATTAAATCTGTAAATTAATTTTAGTACTCATTTTCACAGTATTCTGCCAATCCAGGATCCTGAAAAGGGTCTTTCTACCATCTAGTATCTTCTATGGGTTCCTTCTTCACCATCTTGATGTTCATGTTGTAGGGATCTTCTCTATTTGGTTAGATATATTCCTAAATACTCAACACTTTCGGAGTTATTCTGAACAGGACATTGTTCCTAATTTCTTTCTCTGAGAGCACACGGTGGCAATCTTAAAGATAACCAGAGAGAAAAGGTGGTTCCATACACAGGCCAACAATCAGGACATCAACCTGGAACCTGACAGAAAGGAAAGGGTGCCTTCAACGTGCTGTGGAAAAACCCAAAGGATGGCTAATTCCTGGCCACACACCCTGCCAAAGGGCCATCTGTGCGACTGTGGTGACAGCTGCTGTGACTGCTGCTCTGAGTAGCCCTGGCCAGTTTCTTCCCTTGTTATTTCCACGTGTGTTATAAGCACATAAAACCAGCAGAGTCATCTGTGGAGATGTAGCCGGACCCCTGGGGCTGGAGTGCACCTGCGATTTGGTAGTAATTTGAGAAGGACTAGGTATGTTCCAGCTCGGAGGAAGCTACTTTTGTCTAGGCCACACTAAGCTCTCTTCTTTAACCAAATCTCCAGGATGCCTCTGCTCCTGCTGCCACCAGGACTATGGCCCTGTTAGTAAGAGACCAGTAAACTGCTCTCTGTGAAATCCCTGTCTGCCTTTCTTCAGTTTCTTAACACCCTGGGCTGGTTCTGACACATTGGAATTGAGTCATTTTGGAAAATTCTCTTCAAATGAACGATGATAAAATTTAAGATATATTCAAGAGAGAAAAACTAACAAGATCCCAACAGAATCCCATAAACCACAGATCAATACTAAATGAAATCCCAAAGAATTTTCTTTGAAAATAGTAGCAATGGTACAGCCACCTGAGGCCATGTTGATGATGGCCATGTTGGGGTCTGTGTTCCTACTGCAGCCTGGAGCCATATTGATGTCCGTGGCCCATGTTACCACCAAAGGCCATGCAAATGTCCACGATCTGTGCCACAGCTTGAAGCCATGTTGATGTCCATGGGCTGTGCAACCACCAGAAGCCATGTTGATGTGAGTGGCCCATGCTGCTACCTGAGGCCATGTTGGGGTCTATGGTCCTACTGCAGCCTGAGGCCATGTTGTTGTCTGTGGCCCGTGTTACCCCCGAAGGCCAGGGAGATGTCCGTTGGCCAGGGAGATGTCCGTTGGCTGAGCTGCCACCAAGGGCCATGATAGTGTGCATGCCTGTGCTTCGGCAGAGGGCCATGTTGATGTCTGTGGTCTGCACTGCCATAGAGCCCATGCTGATGTCTGTGGCACGTGCTGATGCTGGAGGCCCATCTGTATCTCTGTGGTCTGTGCTGTCTCCAGAAACCACGAAGAAGTCCATGATCCATTCTGTCACTGACTGTAAAGGGTGAGGAAGCTATTTTTGCAGTGGTATCAATGACTGTAGATTTGTAGTTGAGAAAGAGAGTCATAGAAGGGCTTCTATGACAACCCCCCCTCCAAGGAAACAGCCTAGACAGGAAGTCATTGAAGAGAACTCTTAAAAATTGTGATAAGGATGCTGAAATGTAGCTCTCCACACTTGGTGGGTTCTGGCAGGGGTGTGGGTGGGAGAGGGCTCAGTTTTCTTTAAGGGACTGCCCCCTGGGAGTTTGACATGCTCCACTGAGTGTACGGGCAGCACAAATTGGACTTGTGTTTTTGTTTAATTGACTTGTTGTTATTTTGTTTTCTTTATTTTTTTTGGAGGGGGGTTCATAAGGTCAGGGGTGGACCTGAGAGGACTGGGATGTGAGTCTGATCGGGGTGCATTATGTGAAATTCCTAAATAATCAATAAAAATAATATGTTAAAATGGTAACAATGATCTCAAAAAGAGGGCTCTGGGCTTATGTCCTTGTTTAGCCTTCATTACCCTAGAAACCTGCTCTCCAGATATAGTTACGTTAGGGCCAGGGCTTCAGCATCTGAGTTTTAGGTAAAACTCAGTCTGTAATCTCCAGTACTTCAGATGGAATAGTTAAGAGTTTTCTTCTGATACTTGATGGATCAGGAAGACACAGACTTGATAAAGTATGCGATATCTACTGATCTGTCATATCTTGTACACAGCAGATAGGAAGTTATCACACATGAAACATAAGTTAACCATGTACTCGTCACCTTATATGACCACATTTCAATAGGGCTAGAAATCAGCAACCCAGAACAGTGGTGTACGCCTAACTTGAAGATCAGAAGACTTAGAATCCAGCTTGTCTCCAAAGAGAAAAGAAAAAAAAAGTAAAAAAAAAAAAAAAAAAAAAAATCAATGAAGAGCCAGGCATGGTGGCTCAATCCTGCAATCCTAGCCCTTGGGAGGCTGAGGCAGGAGGATTCTGAATTGAGGTCAGTCTAGCTACATAGAAAGACTGTTTAAACAAAACCAGACTAAACAAACACCCCTCCCCCACCCAAGGAAATCTGTGATTAAAAAGAAAACAATGGGAAGGAAAGAACCTGTTTCCAAGCCACAGCAGACCCACTGCTCACCCACCGGGCGAGCGCCAAAACCCTGATAGGAGTTTGGTTGGAACCTCCAGCTCACCCCTGCATGACCCAGAAAGTCCCATTCTTCTCTCTCTCTCTCTCCAAACCCCACCCTCTCAGAGAATCTTCAAGAAAGGAAAGGGGTCAAAAGCCCAGTTCTGTGTTCCTGGCGCTAAGGCAGCTCCTCCCCTGGAGTTGCCAGCCGCCCAAGTCCCTGCCTGAAGTGCTCAGCTCTTGACCATACTTGGGCACAAACCCAGCTGTGGCAGATACATTATCACCCCTCGCATACAGGCTATATAAGCTCCCTGCTTCAGTTTGGGCACATGGCCTCTCCAGCCTCAATCTCTGGGACTGGAGAACTCAACCGGGAGTTGCTTTGCTCAAATAAAAGTGTTCTTTTACTTATTCAGTTTGGCTTCATCTGGCTTACTGCGTGGGCAGAGAAACCTATTATGGCGATGCAGGAGCTGAAGCTGGAGGAGCGAGCACGGCACACACTGCTTTATAACCTATGCATGCATCGTCCCTTACCTGTGGTTTCACCTGCTACAGTTCAGTGTCTGCCAATGGCAATCTGAAAATATAAAATGGAATATTCTAGAAATAAACAGTTCATTGTTTTAAGTTTCACACCAGAGTGCAGAGATGAAATCTTGTACCATTCTGCAATCTAAAAATATAAAATGGAATATTCTAGAAATAAACAGTTCATTGTTTTAAGTTTCACACCAGAGTGCAGAGATGAAATCTTGTACCATTCTGCAATCTAAAAATATAAAATGGAATATTCTAGAAATAAACAGTTCATTGTTTTAAGTTTCACACCAGAGTGCAGAGATGAAATCTTGTACCATTCTGCCTAGAACAGTAATTGTCCTTTTGTTCAGTGTGTCCACATTGCAAATGTCACATGCTGTCTTGATTATCAGCTTGTCTTATCAGTTTCAAGTAACACTTGTTTATGGAGTAATGGCCCTCAGGGTAAGCTTCTCTCTGCAGCAGTCAACAGTCAACAGACTCGTAAGGGGTACAGGTAGTGAGAAGTGTCTATTGAGTGACTGTGTGGAGGCACATGGGTGATGCCCTGAGAGGGACATGTGTAACAACCCCTCTAGCAAGGTTCAAGAACATACTGGAAGTAGGGCAGAAAGTATGTAAGAGCAGAGGATGGAGCAGGATGCTGTGGAATGCTGTCCTCTGGACATGACATGGCCATTGTGAGCATGGCCGATTACCTGAACAACTCCAGTCCCAAAGACCAGTCATCATTCTAGGAGGCAGCACTTGTTAGACCCAATGGGTTATTAAAAAAATGGGGGATGCAAAATGGGGAAGGGGATGTGTTGGAAGTGCCTTGGGGGAGTGGAAGGGAGAAGTTTGGGGTGCATATGATCAAGGTGTCTTGCTTACATGTATGGAATTGCCAAAGAACAAATAAAAGATATTCTGGGTTTTTTTTTTTTGTTTGTTTGTTTGCTTTTTTCCGAGACAGGGTTTCTCTGTGTAGCTTTGCGCCTTTCCTGGAACTCACTCTTGTAGCCCAGGCTGGCCTTGAACTCACAGAGATCCGCCTGCCTCTGCCTCCTGAGTGCTGGGATTAAAGGCGTGCACCACCACCGCCTGGCTTGACCCATAAGTTTTTATGTTTGGTTCCCAGTTGGTAGACTGTTTAAGAAGGATTAGGAGGTGTGGCCTTGTTGGAGGAAGTGTGTCACTGGAGGTGGACTTTGGGGTTTGAAAAGCCCACACCAGGCCCGTCTTGCTATCTTTCTGCCTGCTGCTTGTAAGATGTGAGCTCTCAGCTACTGTCTAGCACTATGCCTGCCTGCTGCATGCTGCCATGCTCTCTGCCATGATGGTCAGGGACTAACCGGCTAACACTGCAAGCAAGTCCTCAATTAAATGCCTTCTTTTATATCTTGCCTTGGTCACAGTGTCTCTTCACAGCAATGGAGCAGTAACTAAGGCGCATACCATAGTGCATGTTGGGGACTAGGACACAGTCAAGTCAGTTTTCACTCTCTGCCTTCTCTGAGGCAGGGTCTCCGTTGTTTCTGCTGCTGCACTGTATACTCCAGTCCACTGGCCCATGAGCTTCAGGACTATGGGAATGTTGGGATCACAAATGTGTGCTACTACATCTGGCTTTTATGTGGGTGGGTTCTCTGAATCCAAAGCAGTCTTGCTTACCCTGCTTTTACCCACCAAGTTACCCCCTGACCCCGTATTTCCCTTTGGTGTCTGGAAGTGGTTAAATAAAAAGATGAGGAGAATACTGTATATTTGCTCCATCCTTTCCTTGTCCCACCCCTCTTGTTAGCTGATGAATATACAGTATACAGAATCAGAAACCGTTCCCATTTCCCACCTGTAGTTCTTTCTCTAGGAATATTATTTCAGAAAACACCAGTGTTGCACTCAGACTGTGAAATCATTCTCAGATAAACAATGTAATTTATACTTCATACAACCTCCTCTGCTAACGACTACAATCTATTTGAACAGATACTAAGTGTCTGACTGTGTTTATGTGCTCCAACTCCACTTAGGGAAGGGATGCAAGTCAGTGGGCTCCTGTGGGCTTTTCTAGTCTTTAGAGAACCAGAGTGTCCTTTCTCTAATTTCTGTGCAACTCCATCTGGTGCATATTGTGCTACAAATTACCTTTTATTTTGACATATTACCCTCCATCCTTCACACAGCCACAGAAACACAGCAGAGACATAAACCTGCCCTCAGGCAGTTAACAGCGGGAACCTGATTGCCCGAAGAAGCTGCTCCTGTGGCTCCAGTTCCCTCTTTTGGAGAGGCACAGGAATGAGCTCACGGGGCTCTCTTGAAATAAAGATTCTGCTGAAATAGGTGCCATTTTGGTAAGTGACAGAAATTCATTCCCAAGAAAGTAGATTATATTAGGACTTGATTTTTCAAAAGACAAATTCTGACTCATTTTTCTTCCCAAAGATGGTGGTGTGGGAAGCGTCCAATGAGATGTTCACTTTCAACAATGGAGGTGTGGGAAACGTCCAATGAGATGTTCACTTTCAACAATGGAGGTGTGGGAAACGTCCAATGAGATGTTCACTTTCAACAATGGAGGTGTGGGAAGCGTCCAATGAGGTGTTCACCTTCAACACCGGAGGCCACAGTGTGCCAGCTAACCCCATGCTTCTCCGCGAGTCCTGGCAGGTGGAATGTTTACAGGTGTTGTAGGGTATCATTTCTTTTGTAGATGACGAGTGTGCCAGGTGCAACAAGGCCATCAGTACCCTAAATTAAGGCAGAAGATTGGACTGAGTGACTATCACACATGATTCTGACATTCAGCTTCTATGGTGTTAAGTAGGAAAACAGTAAAGAGTCACATCCTTTCCCCAATCATTAAACAATACCAGGTGGATTCAAAATAAAGCAATGTCCATTAAGATAGGTCACAGGGCCCCACTGCATTCACTGAGGTGGGTCACAGGGCCCCACTGCATTCACTGAGATGGGTCACAGGGCCCCACTGCATTCACTGAGGTGGGTCACAGGGCACCACTGCATTCACTGAGATGGGTCACAGGGCCCCACTGCATTCACTGAGGTGGGTCACAGGGCACCACTGCATTCACTGAGGTGGGTCACAGGGCACCACTGCATTCACTGAGGTGGGTCACAGGGCACCACATTCAGAACCAAGAAATGATTTGAACAACACAGTTTAAAAAGCCCAGGATATTGCTGTTTGGCATTTAAGGTGTTCCTCCTACCCAAGTCTCTGGCAACAAAGGCAGGCATCAGCTTGCTGGGGTTTGTTTCCAAAACCTACTGCTTGGTCACTTGGCTCAGGAATTAACTGAAAACAAACCGCAGCATGTGGAAGACAAATAGGAGCCTCCTGAAAACACCAGTGTTCTTTGCTGCAGAACACTTACCAGTTGGTCTTTCTAAAAAAACCAAACACTCAAGTAAGCTACCCATGGAGAAATGCCACCAGTCCCTGATTTGTCAACGTCGGAAAAGCATTCTGGAACATATGCCCCCAAATGAGTTTGCAGAATTTTGCAAGAGCAAGGATACAGATACTCTATAGACGCTGTCTTTTAATGTCATCTGGCTTATAGCAAAACTGGTGAGTGCAGGTGTGTGTGTGTGTGTGTGTGTGTGTGTGTGTGTGTGTGTGTGTGACATGCAGAGGCCATTGGACAAGCTTGGATGTAGTTCCTCAGGTACCTTTCATCCTTTTTGTCCTTCTGGATAAATTTGCTAACAGTCAAAGGTTCCTGAATTTGCAAAAGGTCAAAGGGTAATACAAAAATCAGACAATGATGAATCTAAGGCGTCTCTGACATTCGCCTGTGTTGCACAGTGTGGCTTCACAGCAGCCTTGTTTCTGAACATACAACACACACGCTGCACTGTATGTTCAGTGATTCTACACAGTGCTAACACATACTGCCTGAAGCATCTCGGCTCAGACTCAAGGCCGTCGTTTGTGATGGATTGCAGTGTTTCTAGTATATATTCAGTTTTCTGCTCTTACAGAGACATAATGGCTTAATCATAGAAAATAAAGACTTAATATTTTTGTTATTTCTCAGCATGTAACCACTATTATAAGTAAACTAGTGAAATTAGTAAATATCTTTGGATTGGATTGTAACAGATTGTTTAAGAATTTCTAGTTGCTGACTCTGTTTCATTAAAAATTGTTGAATGAATTTTGACATGGGATTAGACAAAATTTCCAATAATTTCTGTAATGGCTCTAAATATATTTTTGCTCTTTTCATTTTATATTACATATTTATGCAAAATGGCATCTTCTGCACTGAAAATCATAAAAATAGAAATGTTGGTCAGTTCTAAATAATGAAGATGTGGTAAGCTGGATCAACATAAAATATTCAGCCAAGATTTAATTTTTTTATGTAAAAATAAGCACACCTATCTCACTAGTGTGAAAAATTGCCTTCCTCTTTAGCGAACAGCAAAACTGTATGCACAATAGAGGTTTGTTTTTAAATAAGTTTGTGATTTTATTGCCAGTAAATGTCTGATTCATATAGCTATTTTATATACCTATATGTCCAAGGTCACTTTTTTGGGTAAAAGGGATCATGAATGAAAAAGATTTAAAAGGCCTGTTCTAGGCCCATGGTATCCAACATATGGTATGCTCTGGAAAGCTGAGAAATTTTGTCTAAATATTTCTACATGTTCATGTACATTTTGTAACTGGTTATGCACACACATTCCTATCATCTCCTTAACTGAAATTGGGACTTTAAAGGGATGACTGGGGATGAAGAGAGACAACACTACAGTTAATAAAGACAATCCAGAACCAGGACATGGCAGAGGTGAACACAGGATGATTATAATTCAAGGCCAACCCAAGCTCCATGAAACCCTGTCCCCCACCAAAATCAAGGGCTGAGGATGGAGTTTAGTGGTAGAGTGCTTGCCTGGCATGCCCCAAAGGACCTGGGTTGAATAAACAATACCAGGAGGAGCTGTCTAGCAGATAGCTGTATATAAACCTGGTGATGTGGGACAGCCTCTGAAGAACAGGTAGATTGGGAGCCATCTGCTGAAAGCATGAGCAAAGAGAGAGGTGAGCAATGGTGTAACCCATCTGTAAGAAAAGATTTCACCTTTGTTCAGAAGCATAGGCAGTGCTGGCTGCTGCTATTTTAAGTTCTCAAATTTATGAAATACAAATTCCATAACTACTAGGCCTTACTACTAGGTAGTTGCCTACTCTATTTTTTTTTTAAACAAAGTCTCATGATATAGAAATGTAGGATATAGATATATGATGGGAATAAAAGGGTAGATTATTGAATCTACTTTTAAAGAGCAACAACTTGCTTAAACTGCTATGTATTTTAGTTTGTTACAGATTTAAAGTTGATTTTGTGTTCTGTGTGTGTATTTCTGCTCTTGTTTGGGGTGTTGTATTTGTGCAGCTCATTTGAAATTGTAATGGATAATTAAGAAATACAGATTAATAATTAGTCTTCTATAATAAATTTATAGTCATGTTAGTTAAGTTTTCTAGGTATACATACATGTCAATTAGATAGGTAATCTTCAAACACTTCAAAGACCTACAGAATATGGCATTTAAAGTGTTTTAAAAACTTAGACTTTCCTGGACAATGAGACATGTCTGCTCCGGGCAACACCAATTTACTTCAAAGAGGAAGATGGGCATCGAAGACACTCCATACGGAATTTATCTTCTTCTTGGCAAAAATAGCCATTTGGACAAGAAACTGCTCTTACCCGGACTGCTTGACAAACTGTTGTATTGACTGGACATGCAGGACCCATAGGAAGGTGACCACTGAACTTTGCAAGGTGAGATGATCCTTCAGGACCCTGCTTTGCAGAGGAAACTGCCAGACATTCTACAGGACACAGAGAAAAGTGACTGAGAGACTCTAGGCCTGTGGGCTGAAGATGGATGTCCCAACGTTACAGAGGAACTTTGGATGATTGTCCAATCTCTGTCATTCTAGATTTTTGGAAGTTGCTTACAATGCTCTTCCTGTTTACTCAGGTAATATGATATCATTCTGAGGTCTTTGATGTAGTTGAAGACTAAACAGTTAAAAGATAAATTAGATATGAAACTTTAGACTCACAAATATTAGATAGAATATTTTAATTTGCCAAATACAAATAGACTAGATATTGTAATTCTTGCTTGATAACTGTTCCATTATATGTAATTTTACTATGTTAAAGTTAAAGCCTTCCTTTTTGATTAGACAGAAAAGGGGAAGTGCTGTGGAACGTTGTTCTGTATGCTGTGAATGTGTGTTGCTCTGATTGGTTGATAAATAAAATGCTGAATGGCCAGTAGCCAGGCAGGAGGTATAGGCAGGATAAGCAGACAAAGAGAATTCTGGGAAGAGGAAGACTAACTCAGGAATCACCAGTCAGAGAAAGCAAGATCACAAGGCAGAACTGAGAAAAGGTACCAAGCCATGTGGTTAAACATAGATAAGAATTATGGGTTAAGTGTAAGAGCTAGTCAGTCATAAGCCTAAGCTAATGGCCATACAATTTGTAATTAATATAACCTCTGTGTGTTTATTTGGGTCTGATTGGCTGTGGACCAGGCGGGACACAGGAAAACTTTCAACTACAGTCTCATGTTGCTCAAGCTAGCCTTGAACTCGCTATGTAGCTGAGGGCGCCACTGGACTCCTGACTCCACCTGAGTGCTGAGATTATAGGTGTGTACCACTATGCCCAATTTATATGATGCTGGAGATCAACTCAGGGCTCATGAATTCTATCTAGACAAGCACTGTCCTGACTGAGCCATGTCCCCAGATCCCTACTTATGATGTTTGATGATCTCTCAATTTTTATGATGATGAAAAAGAAGTCTATCTCTTTAGAGGAAATTGGTTGAAATTTTGAGTACTACCTAGTCTAGAAAAGTAAGGTATTCTGGATAGGGGCATCGAGCTGGAACTGCCAGTCATAGTATCTTGAGGGGCAAACAACTAACATTCTTCTACAGTGTACCATGTTGGTACAATTTTTACTTGTGATATTTTCAATTTATGATGGATTTATCATGACATAATCCCACTAAAATTGGGAAAGCATGTATTTTCTACTAGTATTTGAAAGTAAGGCACAATTTATCATGAAAAAACATGTTAGTACTCTGGAAGCAATTTAGTATGAGCTTTTTTTTTTCTTATCATTTTGAAGTACAGTTAACTAAGGATTTTAGAGGTGCCTGTTGTGGGATATTTGTACATTGTGTGATGTATTGCTGTGATTGGTGTAATAAAAATCTGAATGGCTGCCAGGCAGTGGTGGCACACAGGCCTTTAATCCCAGCACTCAGGAGGCAGAGCCAGGCGGATTTCTGTGAGTTTGAGGCCAGCCTGGTCTACAGAGCGAGATCCAGGACAGGCACCAAAACTACACAGAGAAACCGTGTCTTTAAAAAAAAAAAAATCTGAATGGCCAATAGCTAGGCAGGAGGTATAGGTGGGACTTCTGGGCAGATAGAGAAACTGGAAGGAGGAATCTATGCATAGGATTTTGCCAGAGACTCTGAAGAAGCTGGACACACAGTATGGAACAGAGGTTAACCGGGCCACGTGGCAGAACACAGGTTAAAAGAGACAGATTATTTTAAGTTATAAGAGCTAGTGGGAAAAAAGTCTAGGTAAGGCCAAGCTTTCATAATCCATATTAAGTCTCTGGGTTATTATTTGCGGGATGGCAGCCCAAAGGTTGTCCGACAAGAAAGCTTGCTGCAGGTGCCTATCATGGAACTTGGATAATTTAAAGAAATGGATGATAAAAAGGCTGAGTCAAAAAGCAATGAGGTGCTTCCATGTTAAGAGACATTATTAATGAGACATAAAAGCTAGCGTAGAGAGGCTTCTACTAGCCAAATATTGCATTGTTTAAGCACAAGAAATGTTTTTTAAAATATTTAATATTTTTTGTTGTATGTATGTGTTTTGCTTGTGTACCATGTACATTGCAAGTAGAGAGCACTGAATCCCCTGAAACTGCAGTTAAGATAGATGGTGGTTAGCTGCCACATGGATGCTAGGAATTCAATCCAGGTCCCCAGTAAGAGCAGCCAGTGCTCTTAACCATTGAGCATTCTTTCTAGCACTTGAGGCTTTAATACACTGAAAACAAAAACAACAAAAACTTTGAGTTCAGTGATATTCAAAACATGGAAGAAAAATGCAAAGTATTGCTCTCTCTCTCTCTCTCTCCCTACTCCCCACTTTCTCTCTCTCTCTCTCTCTCTCTCTCTCTCTCTCTCTCTCTCTCACACACACACACACACACACACACACACACCCCTCTAGCTAATAAAGGCAGAATTAAGCTTGAATTAGAAAACACCCATATTACAACTGTTTGATAACTGATTTAAAGAATCACCACTGGCTGTTTAAGCAACTGAGATGAGGAAAAGGATCGTATAGACTCACAGGTTGCTTCTTAAATTATAAAGTGAGAAAGTATCCCACAAAGGAAAGACTTGACAGATACCACTTTAAACAAATTTAGCATCACCAACAATAAAACTACACCACATGCATCCTGATAATGTGTGAATGAGCAAAACTCATGTCTAATCATGAAAGAGAATGAGAAACACTGTACAAGCCCATTTACTTGTACCGTTACAAAATAGTAGTACCAGAAAGGATGCCAGGCCTGTGGTACAGGCCTGTATTCTTAGCTACTCCAGAGGCTGAGGCAGGAAGATTGAGCTCAAGGCTTGCCTGAGCTACACTAAGTTCAAGACCAGCCCAAGCAACTTAGTGAGACATTATCTCAAAATTAAAAAATAAAGAGAGGGCTGGGGTGTAGCCCAGAGTACTTGCCTATTATGCTGAGGCCCCAAGTTCAAGCCTTAGCACCACACAAAAGAACAGCAATTTCTCTAGAGGACAGGATGAAAGGAGACTAAACCCAATGGATGAGTCTTCTCTATAGTCACAATAAAAATGAAACAAAGATATAAGGATACATAGGGAACAAGGATTATGTATTAGATGTTACTGAATAAGCATTGAATTTCAAGGGTGTGATAACGATGTGGTGACTATGTAAGAGAAAGCCCTTATCCACAGGAAACATATGGTGACTGCTTAGGGCCAAAGCATCACGATGATTCAAGTTTATTTTCAACAGGCTCAGGGGAAAAAAGGAAAAATATTAAAACTGTAAAAAAGGTGATAAAGCAGATGTAATAAAATACAAATATGGTGCAGTAAAGAGAAATGGGTATTTATTCTACTATCTACATTCTCAGCTTTCCTCGGGCACTGAAAAATTTCAAAATACATTCAGTTTAACATACAAGGTAATCCTTGTCTGACGAATATGCTAAATAATAAACTGTAACACTTATTTTAACCGCCCCCCCATGAAAGTCTTTCCTATCATAGCTATCAAGCTGTGAGGTGGACCTCCACTACTCATGGCCAGTGTCCGCAATGGGACTCCTACCCTTTCCCTCAAAATTGTTGCAATTACCCACAAAATTAACAAACCAGTAAAACACCTACAAAAAGCAGTCACCTATCATTGGAAGACCTTTAACCTTCTGGTTTTAAAATAATTTATTTCATAGATCTGTTTTAATTTCATGTCTCAGAGCATACATTATTTAACCAAGAGGTACTGGACAAGAGATTGTAAAAAGGGAGAAAACATTTAGGATAAGAAAACAGCTCAGTCCCACTAGATTTGACCCTGCCTTGTAAAGTCTTGCTAGGATAAATTTCTACTATAACTTCTTTTGTGCTTACAAAAAACATTAACTTCTGAACTTCCAATGCTGTAAATAAAATTTTTTTTACAGTTTAGTAGTATGCATTCAATTGACACACAAGGCAACCAAATAAATTCTGTCATCAACATCACATAATGTGTACTTCCTGCCACTGCACTAACATTAAACTAAACTTCAAACCACAGAAACATTGTGACTAACATTCAAAAGGCAAGCTGCAGGATACTCGAAGCTTGTTAAGGACAAATTGCACATGGTTAAGATGGGACATCGTCTGACAACGGCTGTTGTTGTGCATATGGCTGCTTTTTCTTATACGAAGGCCAACGGCAAACAGGGCAACAGTGTCGGCCCCCAGCCAACCACATAACAATACAATTCTGGTGAAACACATGACCACAAGGTAACCCCATTAGCAAACATCCATTTTCAAAATTCTCAAGGCAAACAACACATTCAGTACAGTGCAGTGTACCAGCAGGCCAAGTTAACCAGTCCGGTTCCATATCTTCATTAGTGTTATGTGATCCATATGACCTCCCCTTCCTTTCACATGGGCTAGTCTGACAATATTTATTGGCACATGAACAAGCCCCAGCATCACAGCGGCTCGCTCTTCCTGGAGAACTGTGAACTATGCTTTGTTTATCTTCAAATACATCCTTATTATTAAAAGTGTCCATGTTGTCACTATCTGAGTCATTTTCAGTGTCTTGAGAACTCTCTGACAATTCTTCTTCAGACTGCACCCCAAGACATTTAAACCGCCACATTGGTAAGTTTTTAATATAATCAGTTGGTATCAGAGGGTGGAGCCAAAGGTCAGGGAAAGCTAACCGTTCCAAGAATAAGTCAGGATCTTCGTCCCAGTCAGATTCTACAGGAAAGTTCTGAAGAGAAGCAATCGGGTGGAAGAGGTAGCTGGTGTACCAGTCCCACAGACTTGATAACCATTCCAAATTATTCGCATTAACTTCATCATTGCTGCTGCGCCGTCTCTTCTTCTCAAAGTAATCAATTAGCAAACCATGTCCAAGGTATGTACTGAGAAACAGGGCTGGGTGTGAAGAATAAAACATCCAGTCTGCCCTTACCCAAGAAGCTAGTGTGGTTGTATTAGAATATCGCAACAATCTTAAGCTATATTCATAAAAGCTATCTAAGTAAGGGAGCTGTAGAAAGCCCAACACAGGTAGCCAGGAAATAATTAATAGGGAATTGTATGTCCCTAAAGTGCTTATGAGAACCACAAATCGCTTGATGGTTGCTCCTTGTGTAATAAATAAGTCCATCCAAGCCATAAGATTAACTAGAACCAAACTCAAAACAAACAGATCATTTACTTCAGGCTGTAATGAGCGCAAAAAAGAATCCATGGCCTGAAGGGATATAAATTCACCTGTGTGGTTTCCATATCTGTAAATTCCTTCAGGAGTTCTAAGTATGTATGACGGCATGTTATAAACACCAATATCTGTCATATAACTCCTGTTGTCCCAGTTTTCCACATTAACAAAAATAAACTCAACTCTTCCAGTAAACTTTATACTTAACGCAGAGAAGAAAGCCGGTGGTTGGTCAAGCTTTGCAAATAGGTATATTTTTATCCAGTACTGATCACTTTTATTCCATTCTTCTTTCAAATGCTCAACATTATATATAGTTTTGATCCGAGAAGCTGCATGGGCAGTTATCCATTTGAAAATGTGTTCTACTTCAATCTTGCGTCCACTGTACTCTTTAAGCATGACTTTCCCTTTAGATGTACTTGTCTGTGGGACAGACATAATGAGTGTGGAACGGACCCAGCCTCTTCTCCTGCAGTACCTGTAAGAGAGTAAACTGTAGTCAACAGCGAGGCTATTGCACAGCTTACATCCTAACAGTCTTCTTTAGGCCTGAAAGGGCCCCTTGTACTCTCTTCTCATAGAACCTTTAAATAACCAGAGAGAGGCCAACACTTGGCAACTGTGCCGGAACAAACAAGCTTACTGTAGACTGCTCTGAATTTCTGTTTCTAGGCAAAGAAAAGGTTGTACAAAGTATACCTAAAAGCATTTCTGGGCCAAGAAATCAGCACATACTTTAGCATCTCTCATGTGCCACTGCATTACATGCTAAGAACTAAAGATAATGGGAAGTAATTTCTGTTCATATAGAATTAAAAAATCCTATAAAGGACTCAAAACCACTATGAAAGATCAAAGAAAGGGGATATCACCAGGGGTTTGAGCAAAGGAAGATCTCAAGAAAGGTTTGGAAAATGAACTAGATCTTGAAAGATGGTTAGGAATTAGGTGGAGACAGAGAAGGATAAATGTTCTGTCGTACTGAGTGGTTGAGGTGATGCAGTCTTGGAAAGAAGCCCACCTTACCATTTCTCAATTAAGCACTACCACAAGCCTGATACCCACAGTGCACTAGCTATTACAAAGTCATCTTTCCATAAACCAATCCAAAAGAGAGCTGCTCCAAGTTCCACAGGTAACTTTCTTCTCTCTTTAACGAAGACTGTGAAAAAAGGTTTAAGACTTAAGAAACAAAGACAGGAAGTATACAGACAAAGAGATTTGGCCCAAGAATGAGCCTTGTTTCCCAGAGAAGTGAACGCAGAAGAGCGTAAGTACAATCACCTCTTGTTTACATTTTCTGAAGACACAGGAGACTCACTCCTTTTGGTATCCAGTAAGTTCTTGTGACATTTGTCCCTTCTGAAAAACTAGGTGAGGAGAAATACTAAAAGGGAAAATAGCTGTTGCAATACTAGGGATAGATGTTAACTGGAGACATTTTCCTTTATTTTATTTTATTTTTAAATTACTCTTTGCCCCAAACCTGCCATGTGGAATTTTATGATATACAACATTTATCTTGATAAAGGGTTAAAAAAAAAATCTACCATGTGGCTGTTTTGTTACAGACTTGAAAATAGGTTTCACTTGAGTTCTTATGTTGCTACTCAGAATACTGATAAAAGTCAAAGATGCTACATTTTATTTACTAAGCACACCTTCATATTTTATTAGGGTTAATGAATATGTTACACATTCATAGGATCAGAGAGGAAAGTCTAGTTATGTGGCCTATGCTTTATAATGGTAACTGACTAATTGATCTCAGGAATACTGTGGTATAATTTAAGGTAAATGAAGATGGTATGTTGTCTTTCAGAGAGCAGGATGATGAGGACTCTGGGAAGCTATCTCAGTAACTCTAAATCACAGATCCTGACTCTCTGCTTCTTATTGCGTTGATTCACTCCCTGAACAATGCAGATTCCATTAACATGAAATGGCTTGAAAAAAGACATGTGTCAAAAAGTATTTCTATACCTTAACAATATATTTATCCAATGCAAAATAATTAAATAAGAATCTCATTTTTACCCTCACCAAAAACACAGCAGGTAAAATGCATGTAGATGACAGCCTTCCTCAGATCTTATCTAAGGAGCTTTGGTGGCTAATTGCAACATACTTGTGATGACACATGTGCATGTGTGTGTTTATGTGCATCACATGTGTGTAGGTGCTCTCAGAGCAGAATATAATCAGACAGTCGTAAGCCATCTAGGTGCTTGAGACCCAAACCCAGGTCCCCTGCAAGAGCAGAAAAACATTGTTAATTGCTGAACCATCTCCCGAGCCCCACATCTCTACCCTTGGTCATTTTTTTTTTATCTTCTCTCCTATAACTACATTCATTTCTGATTTGTGTCATAAACCAAATGACAATCTTTATGACAGAAAGTCTTCCTTTGTAAAACAGGCGAGGTTTTAGTTTATTCATTTCTTCCTTTTTTGTTTTCAGTTCAGAACTGATATTTTTAAGTTTCTTTTTGTTAGAATAACATTCTAACAAAAGAAAATTCCCTATGTTATAGCTTTCAAATTAAATCATGTTTTCCGAGTTTGGATAATAATCTCTAACACTTATAAACACTGGGTTACTAATATACATTTCTCTAAATACTAATCCAAAGGTATCCAAATGAAGACCATACTACATGTACATTGTTTTCAGGAATTTTATATTACCATGTATCAGCATAAAACCCTTTACACATCCAATTCAAAAAGAACTTTTTAAAGGTCAGAATAAATTCAATGATAGTATCAGGAAAACAGTCTTCAGGGTTTTTTGTTTTGCAACAGCATTTCACTATATGGGTTGGCTTAGAACTTGAAATCCTCCTGTTTCTACCTCCCACTGGGAATACAGGCACATACCACTTTGCCCAGCTTATTAGTCAGTTCTTTTGGCTATATAAAAAATGTTTCGTTTTGTTTAGTTTTTTACCAGCGCCCACACTGGGTGGCTCACAGCTGCCTGTTTGCCTGTTACTCCAGATCCAGGAGAACACCATCTTCTGAACTCCAACGCCACCTGCACTCATACATGCATATATACACCTCTACACAATATACACATAATCTAAATTCTTTAAATTAAAAAAATGGAATAACAAGACAAGAATTAATGTAAAAACAGACTAATACTGAAGACGATGACAAACTAAACCACCCCATGTAAGAAGATGTAAAGAAAAATGAAACAGTGACGGGTAGAAAAGTTAGAAAGGACATGTTTGATTAAATAAAATGATAAATCTGACTTTGACATTGGGAGAAGGGCATGCCTAGGGATAGTTGTAGAGCAGATGCAAAGTGACTAAGGAAATGCAAACCGAAGGTCAGAAGAATGAGAGTGGTAGTGTATGCCTGTAATCCTAGCCCATGACTGAGGGAGGACTACAGTGAGTTCAAAGCCAGTCTGAGCTGTAGATGAGAACAGTGATGTCATGTAACACGAAGTCTAATTTGTCTTTTTAATAAAAAACCTGGAGCCAGATTTTGGGGTAAATCTGAAAGATCAGAGAGACAAACGAACAAGCCACTGCCATGTCTTACCTCTAAGACTCCTCAACCTGAAAAGACAGAGTTCCTGTCTCCTCATGCCTTATATAATTTTCTCTGCCCTGCCATATTACTTCCTTCTTAGTGCTAGGATTAAAGGCGTGTGACTTCCCAAGCAAAGGCATGAGATCTCAAGTGCTGAGATTAAAGGTGTGTGCCACCACTGCCTGGCTCTGTTTCTTTCCTAGACTGAGTCAATCTCATGTAGTCCAGGGTGGCTTTGAACTCACAGAGATCCAGATTGATCTCTGCCTCCAGAGTGCTAGGATTAAAGGTTTGTGCCACCACTGCTTGGCCTCTATGTTTAATCTAGTGGCTTGTTCTCTCCTCTGATCTTCAGGCCAATTTTATTAGGGTAGACAATAGATCACTACAATGTCATCCACAGCTATCTGGAAGAGAACACTGAAGCAAAAGGACTACAGACAATTCTAAGGGCTCTCTCAGGAAGTCAGAAAATACCAGTTATGCAAAACTACAAACATCTTGGTAACGAGCAGTGCACTAACCATATAATTAGTTTTCAGTTCGGGCAGGTTTCTGGTAGTACTGTCTTTATTAAGCAAGAAAGACTCTGGTCAGGGTTCAAACTCTGAATTTCTTACTGCACTCACCTGGGATCACTGGAACAGTTGAAAGTGCCTGTCCGTATCCCAAATCTTGACACCTTTTTAACCATTTTCTCCCAGTGAATTTTACCCACCAAAGGACTTCTGTCATTTGCTATGACCTATTTCCCAAAGGAGAGAGAAAGAGGGAAAAAAGGTGAAACTTTAATTAGTTAAACCCAACCATTCATATCTATAACTTAAGTCCTCTTTTGATAAAGACTTTCTCTTCCTGATTCTGATTTAACTGAATCATCTCATTATTACCGCAATTCTTTTTTTTTTTTTTTTTTTTTTGAGACAGGGTTTCTCTGTGTAGCTTTGCGCCTCTCCTGGAACTCACTTGGTAGCCCAGGCTGGCCTCGAACTCACAGAGATTCGCCTGGCTCTGCCTCCCGAGTGCTGGGATTAAAGGCGTGGGCCACCACCGCCCGGCACCGCAATTCTTTTTTAATTGATTGTTATTCAGCGTATATGTGCATGAGGGCTACAGCACCCTTGTGGAGACCAGAGGACAACTCATGGCAGTCAGTTCTCTACTTCTACTGTGTGGGTTCTGGGGATTGAACTCAAGCCACCAGGCCTGTGCAGCAAGCAGCTTTACCTGCTCAGCCACCTTACTGGCTCTCACAGAAGTTAGGATTGTCCAACCAGAAAAGAAACACAAGTGCAGTGTGTTACATCCCATGCTCTAGCAGTAACAGGAGTCAAAAGCCTGTGAAAAAACTAGCCATATTCTCTACCACGTGACCTATTCTCTAGAATTATGCTATACAGACAGAAAATGGCCCTGAAGTCAATTTCTCCTTGAAAATAATTTTTAGAAATCCAAATAAAGCTTATAAAAATTATCACATGTGGACTTAACAAGTTCAAATTTCACATTTTTCAATGTCCAGTTTAGCCAAGAATCAAACACATGTTTTCTATTAAGTTATGCTTTAACTAAATCAATGCTACTCACAGGTCTTTCCCCTCAGCAACCATGAAAGGCTCCAGGAAAAGGAACAGCCACAATGAACTTGACAATCTTAAACTTGCACATCAACTGTGCAAACAGTTCTCAAACACAATCAGGTCTGAGAGAAACAAATTCTTTTGTTTTTATTACCCTCCCACCTTTTCTTAAAATTATGAAACAGATTATTTTTTTAAAGAAAGGAAAAAAATTCTAAATTGACTTTCAAAATATTAATAGCTTCTCTATTAATGTCAGTTTAGTAGTTAAACATCTCTTCTTTTTATCTCTAAATCCTCCTGACTTAATGGAGGCAGAGTTTCACTGAAGGTACCAGTAAAATTTTTTTAAAATATAAAAGTAATAAAATACAATTTACTGGAAAGCCAAAAAACGTCTAAAGTTTTCATGAAACCATATAAATTTAAATCCAGCATTTATAGGCCTAAGCTATTTTCATAACTGCCATCTTTACCAACACAATTCAATTTAAAATTACAACACAATACTCCGGGGCCTCTAATCTTTCTGGCAGGAAGATTCATTTTCATATTAAAAAATCCTCCAGGAAGTAAAGCTCCAGGCATGTGTGTGAACTGAGTATGAGCAGTCAACTCCCTGGGAGAGGCAAGGGGTGGTACAGCTACCTCCTCTGTGGCCTTTCTCTTGGGAAGTCTAAAATGTCAGGGGCATCACAGGTCGGGGGCACGTGGAACTGAAAATGAATTTCCTCTTTGCACTACCAGGTCACCCCAGTAACTCCTACAATGTCGTTGATACTGCTGTTCTAACACTTATGGAGATGTTCATGTATGTGTAACATCATGTAATATACATTTGATACTCAACATGTGCATGCAGATTAGAGAATTAAGTAAGTAGTTTTGATAGTGCTTTTAATGAAAGTACTGATCTTACTGAGGGAGACATGAGTTCACACATTCTCAGATGACTGAGGACAGTGTTTTAGATACAGGCGTTTTAAGGAGGTTCACATGAATCACATTACCCAAGATGCTATTTACCCTTTTCTCTGGTTTGCAAAGGTTTACCTGGAGAATCAGGGCAGTCAAGAATGGTATGCTTCCTGCTCCTTTTTTTCTTGTGGTGGTGGTTCAGGAGGTGGAACATAGGACACTAAGGGCATAGTAGGCAAATGCTCCACCACTCAGTCACATACCCAGCCACAAAGCAAGCAGTATTTTCCTTCCTGTTACTTCTCAAGAGTCAATAGTAGTTCTCTTGCTCACGGAGCCAAGGAACCTGAATGCACTTCTCAGAGCTCAGGAGAGAAGTCTCTGTGTAAGTACACAGTACACGCTCTTGTTCTTTGTGCTCTCTCTTACTCTCTGTTCTTTGCACTCTCCTTCTTCTCCGTTCCTCCTTTTCTCTCTCTTTTAAAATAACTCTTTCCCAACATTTTCCTACTTCTTGACTAAAGCTATAAAACAACCCAGGCACTTTAAGCCTGTGTTGGCAGTAACATTACTTCAAGGAGCTAAGAGGTGGCCTCTGTCAGTGTACACACAGCTCCAAGTCTCAGGGCATCTTTGAGTGAAGACCCAACTGTTCACTGTGGAAGAACCTTGCAAACTCATGACAAGCATTCCTGTGTTAGGAATGAGAGGGCTGTTCCCAGGTACCTCCAGGGCTGGCAGGGAAAGCAGAAGCAAGTGAGGAGAGCTGGGCACACAGCTGATGAGCTCCATGACAGTGCTCAACCCCGGGGCCTTATTTACTCAGCAATCTGTTCCAGCATCTGCTCTGGAAGAGTTTAAGGATCCCCAACGGAGAGAGCGAGCTGTACAAAAATGTGAAGTCATCTAAGCTCTTCGTGAAACCTTTTAAATGATTCTGTCACTGGAGCTACACAATTAGAAATTACTTTGTTAAAATCCTATAGAGTTATGTTAGTCAACTCAAAGTTTTACAAACATTAACTTTGAAGGAGGTTGAATGAGCAGTATAAAAAAGGTAGTGTTTTCACAAAATAACTCATCCGGCTCAGTTAATGGCAAAAACAAAATCTTCTAAGCCTGTCACTACCACGTCACATTAGTAGGAGCCCCTCTGACTTACAGCTAATGTCCTGTAAGCATGCACGATCTGGAGTGGCATCCACACTACTGGTCTCATTACATGGGGAAGAGAGATTTCTCAGAAACTCTAGGAAGAGGCTGCATTCTCTATGGAGAATATTTCCAGATACAAGAACAAATATGGACCAAGTACAGCTTGAATTCCAAGCCTGAAAGAGACCTAGCATCACAGGCTAAATGTGAGGCAATCTTTCCATTCCTAGATGATCTGGGTGCTACTAATTAAACATCTGAGCTGAACTAAACTATTTCAGCTTTCTGCAGATGCTTCTACTTCTTATTATAAAGAGTCTCTAAAGGAATTTATTTTATAGCCAAAGTTCCTTCCCCAGCAACCTGTCATCCTGAATGTTTTCTGAGTAAACAGAATAAATGGCATCTTGCTATGTAATTGCACACCAATCCTCTCAATCACTTAGATAGAAAGATGCCTAATTTACAAATATACTTTTGGCTGTTTTTTAAGAGAAGGGATTTATTTCTGATCAGAACATTTGGTACATCCTTGTTAATCCCCACAAATAGAGTCATAATTAAACAATAACAATTCCTTGGAATGAGAGTGGTGTGTTGACATTTTCTACATTTCTCAATCTTTTAGTAGGGGTCTAGTTTCAAAATTGTAAAATATGTCACCTATATAAAATAAAAAATCAGAGTCAGTGATGGACAAAAGCTGAAACTGAGTAGCACTTTAATTAACTAAATTTAAGTACTCACCCTGTTATCATTTCTCTAACTTCTGGCTAAAATCAAGTGTACTATTCTCACTGGCTTACTTTATGGGTAAACCATAAAGTAAGCAACATAAAACACAAGTGGCTTGCTTGTATTCTGCTTATAGTTTGCTCTGTAGTAGCCCATTAAAGGGATAAATAAATTAGAGTGGCCCTAAACAAAACTCTTATCTAAGAGCAAAGATAAACAAGTTTAAAATCAGCTTCCAGCCAAATAGGAAATGCATTAACATAATACTTCAGTAAATAGTGTCCAAAGCTTTGCTGTCCTTTTAGTCATTAAGTATTTTTCACTGCTGTGCAGCTCCAGTGACTTTCAACTCATGAAGTGGACATCCAGTAGGGAACAAACAGCTATATCCCTTTAGAATCACGACAAAAGCCAAAACAGAGACATAAAAATGTCAGAGGGCAAGTCCCTAAAGGCCAGCCCTCTGCACCTTTTCCATTTCAAAAGCCTGTCCACCTTGCCATTTGTCTCTCTAACCAGCAATACTTTGAAACAAAATAATCATCTTCTATTTTTGGTGCCAAGGAGACTGGCCAGTGGTGGAATCAAAGAATCCACAAAACTGGGAAATAAATGGCTAATGAGAGACAGGAGCTTAGATTAGGGACAAAGCAGGAAATTGTAACTTTGTGTAACAACTGTGCCACAGCCACAAAGAAAGGACTTGATTCTGTGTGCATTACATTGGTAAAGCTGTCACATGGATTTTGCTGCCTTTAAAAATGAAAATTACGGGCTGGAGAGATGGCTCAGAGGTTAAGAGCACCGATTGCTCTTCAAGAGGTCCTGAGTTCAATTCCCAGCACCCACATGGTGGCTTACAACCATCTGTAATAAGATCTGGCAACCTCTTCTGTGTACATAATTAATAAATAAATCTTTAAAAAAAAAAAAAATGAAAATTACTTCTTGTGATGGTTGGTGGAAGGAGAGAACCAACTCCTACAAGTTGTCCTCTGATCTCAATACATACAAAAAGACAGATGTAATTTTAAAAAGTGGGGAAAGGCAGGGGACGAGATGGCTTAGTGGATAAAAGCATTTGTCTGGCAAGCTTGGTGCCCTGAGTTTGATTCCCAGAACCCACATGAAGGTAGAAGGAGAGAACCAACTCCAGAGTCGTCCTCTGGCTGTCACACATGTACCAGAGTGGGCATACCCTCCCACACATCATACATGCACACATCCGATGATGACAGTCATGACGATGATGACGTGTAGGTTTTAGAAGAGGAGGTGAGTGGAGCACCAGCACTCATCCCTCTCTGCTCCCTGACTGCGGAGGAAATGTAACTCGCCACCCACACTGCTGCCACCATGCTTTCCCCTTCATGGTGGCTATGTCCTCCTCACACTGGGAGCCAAAACAAACCCTCCCTTCTTAAACTGCTGCCATCAGGTATTCGGTCCCAGCACCAGGAAAAGAATACAGCTCTGTTCTCCACCTATGCTCAAGTATAGAGGAAACACAGGGAATCCAGCTCGACAAGCTGAAGACGGAAGTGGCCAGAATCAATGCAGTTCAGTCAATGAAAATATTCCTCATTAAAAAAAAATGGTAAAGAGCAAACAACCTAGCCAGCTTCTTTCCAAATACATAAAACGGAAGACTAGCATGATAGCTGACACCTATAATTCAGCACTCAGAAAGGTGAGGCCGAAGACTGCTAATGCTTGGACTACAAAGTTGAGAACCTGCCTCAAAACAGACAACAACAACAACAACAACAGAAAACAAAAACAGAAGCAGAAAAGAACCATAATTCAAACTGTAGAAAATGTATTCCTGAAAGCTATCTGTCACAGAAGACTGGATTAATTTGATCTGGAAGAAGACTATAACCAACCAAGAGAGCACTCCCTTCTGTTTCTAGCAGATACTTTAAAATTTTTAAGTATAGTTTAAAACACTAACTAAACAAATCAAAACCCCCAAATAACTCTGAAGCTTAAAGGAGGTGCCTGGCCAATAGGCTTAGCTGGTCAGCTCCCCGTGCCAAGGGCAGGGTCTCAGGCTGGTCGGCTCCCCGTGCCAAGGGCAGGGTCTCAGGCTGGTTGGCTCCCCGTGCCAAGGGCAGGGTCTCAGGCTGGTTGGCTCCCCGTGCCAAGGGCAGGGTCTCAGGCTGGTCGGCTCCCCGTGCCAAAGGCAGGGTCTCAGGCTGGTCGGCTCCCCATGCCAAGGGCAGGGTCTCAGGCTGGTCAGCTCCCCGTGCCAAGGGCAAGGTCTCAGGCTGGTCGGCTCCCTGTGCCAAGGGCAGGGTCCCAGGCTTACTTTTCTCAGCTGTCAATGCTGACCAGACAGACTAGCCATTTGACAGATGTCAGTCACTGGCCACAAAGAACAAAGCCAGACACTGGAAATCAGTGCAAATTTTGAGCATCACTAGAAAAACTGTGTCCTACTACACTTTTTCCTTATGAAGAAACCCATATAAACACATTCCACCTTTCTTAGGAGGTACTTTTCAACTGTAAATACATGCTTTTAAAATACTCTGGGAGAAGGTAATGTAGAGACTAGAAGCTATAATGGCATAATGTTATATTTACATCATCACTTATTACTCACTTTGTTCAATGGCCACCTTGTAAAAATTCCTTATTATTCTATCTCTTTAGTCTGCTTCTTTTTCTTCTTAGAACTTTCAACTTACTGGTCATATTAAATACTAATTTATTTGGTGTCTGATTCTCACAGCTGGAATGTGAGCTGTCTGAACGTAGCCCTGGGTATCTTCCTGTTATATCTCCAGGTCCTAGAACAGGGCCTGGCATAGCCATTTATGAATGGGTTAATTCTGTCATATATTAAGGGATTTAATCCATACATATCTTTAGTTAAGACATCAAAATATAGGTAACTGGGGCTGGAAAGATGGGTCAGTGGGTAAGAGTACTGGCTGCTCTACCTGAGGACCTAATTTTGATTCCCAGCACCACATGGCAGTTAACAACCATCTGTAAGTCTAGTTCCAGGGGTTCTGACACCCTCTCTGGCCTCTGTGGGCACCAGGCATGCACATAGTGCCTGGATATAAATGGGGCAAAACACCCATACACATAAAATAATCTTTTATATAATAAAAATAAAAGTCTTTTTTCAAAAAAGATAACTTAAAAGTGAAGACTACGCTGCTAACCAGTCAATCATATCTGTCTATCATCTACAGGCAGGATCCTGGATTTCAAAGCAATCCCCAGGCCCTTGTCCTGGTTCTTCTGAGTTCCACAGGTGCACAGTGCCTTCTTCATCATACATTTGCAAAGAATCAATTCATGGGAGTGATAAACATTTAGGCCATGAATACACAATGATGGATCTGGCTATTCAAGTCTATCTTGTTAGAGATCTAAAATTATCAAAACCAATAAACCTTCCTTGGCCAGACTATTAGAAATAAGTACTGGGGGAAAGAAATAGAATAACAATTTTAAAGCTTTAAAAGAGATAGCCGATTTTTTTTTTTCTTTCAATACTGGACATCACATCCAGTGCTTCATACATGCTAAGCAAATGTTCTACCACTGAGCTATATCCTCGACCCTTTCACCGTATTTCTTAAATCAATGAACTACGACAGAAATAACTAGAATTGACTGGATCATGTACAGACTAAATCCAGACCCTCTCAGGTTCTACCTCTGCTGATTATCAGAAGGTAAAAAGTCAGCGCAGTAGAAATGTACTATAAAGGGAAGGCTGGGGTATCCAGTGAACTCTCCCCACAATTACCAAAGCTCACCCTTTCAGCACAGTGCATGGCAGTGTCATTCCATCCTCTTTAAATGCGTATGTACTTGAGGCCAGACACAGAGAAAACCTACTTGTTTCCAGTCCCATTGCAAGCCATGACAACACTGGGTCTCCAATTAAGGTTTCTGAATTCAAAACTTATTTTAAAACCAAATCTTGCAGTCTTTGTTCTCAGAAAGTAACATGAAGAAGCTATTTGAATTTTCATACCCTAAATCAAAATTTGTCACCAGCAAAGTGAAAGAAAGGTCAAAAGCACTGAGAAAACAGGAGGGTATCTGTATGAACGGCCAATGGGTAAATAAAAACTAGTCTGAAAAGAGAAAAACCATCAGAGGATCTGAGATCTGATCCTAGTTCAAGTCCCAGGACCTTGAGCAAACCAGTTCATATCTTAGGGCTTCAGAAAGGTTAGTCTGACAGGACTTCTGAGGCTCAGCCATCCACACTCCATTCTTAACCATTCACGCTTCTCGTCTACTTGTTGTGTTACTGTAAGTGAATACAGATTTTAAAATTAAACTGAGCAATATTTAGGATGACATTACATGCTCAATATCACATAATTATTCTAATTTACATGGTTACATTAATGTTAATGTGCATCCACTTACCCTAAACCATGCCATGAAAAGCATGAAAGATAATTTTTAGGCCCTTTACAGCTTGAAATTTCTAATATACTAATTAAATCTCACAGTTTTGATATCATAAAAACTATCTCATCACCATAAACGAAATAATGCATGCTCCCCAGTACAGCTAAGTTGTCTACTTAGCTGAGTTGTTGATTCTGGGCTGGTTTGCAGAGCTGCCATTCAAAGTGGGCTACTTTGCTAATGCAGAGATTTCTTTACCTTAGTGTTCTTCCCTCACATACTAAAGTTATGTGGACTAATGAACTCAAAACCAGAGTTAAAAGAAACATAAAAATAGTGCACACTGCTAAACAAAAGGAATACACATAGACTAGAGAGACGGCTCATGGCTAAGATCAGTGGCGGCAGCCAGACGATGGTAGCGCATGCCTTTAGTCTCAGCACTTGGGAAGCCGGTGGATCTCTGTGAGTTCGAGGCCAGTCTGTCTACAGAGCAAGTTCCAGGACAGGCTCCAAAGCTACAGAGAAACCCTGTCTCAAAAAAGCAAAAACAGTGGCGGCTCTTCAATCCCCAGCACCCACATGGCAGCTCACACAACTGTCTGTAGTTCCAGTTCCAGGGGATCCGACACCCTCACACAGACATGAAAGCAAAACAGCAGTGCATAAAACAAAGGGGACACACACACATGTTTCTATACATTTCTTTTTGCTGATTCTCAAAACAACTCCCTTTTTCCAGTCTTTCCTATTCTACTCTTGAATTTTCACTTTTTTTTTTTTTTTCAAAGATAGGGTCTCATGTATCCTAGGATGACTTTGAACTCACTAAGCAGCTAAGGAAGACCTTGAACTTCTGAGTTTCCTGCCTCTACCTCCAGAGCGCTGGGGTTTAGAGCACCATGCCTGGTCTAAGTGGTGCTAGGGGCTGAAGGCAGGGCATCATCCACAGTAGTACATTACCAACGGAGCCGCATCTCCTGCCCTAATTTTCATTATTACTGCTTTGACAAACCCTGTGAGAACTGAGTTTTGCCTAGGAAGCATGACAACAGCAGCGTTACTCGGTGGTAAACACTATTTTGGTAAATACAGATCTCAAGTATTATCGCTCTTTCTACCTGAACAAGCCAGATGCCATCTTTTGTGTCTTCCACAAGCTCATAGAAGTGCATTTCACCACTGAAATTGGTACTAGAAACAGATTCAGATGCCTCTTCTTCCTTGAGAGCAGAATAGAGTTCACCCTCCATCAAGTCACCTGAAGGAAACAAAAAACTCTGTAAGATTTCAAAATTCCCATGTTCCCAACTTCAATGATTAATTCCATTTTCTATCATGAAAAACCACACTTTATATGTTCATTCTATGGAAAAAGGAACAGCACCTGAATATAAGGTTCATACATCAGCAAAGAGTGAAGAGACAAAAATCCATCTCTTATAGTTCTAATGGGGTCATCATATAGCTTGTTAGTACATTACCAAATTACACCAGTCAAAAAAAATCAAACTAGTAATCATTTAATTTTACATAAGCCTGTGCAGGTTTCACATTTTTCAACAGCCTAGTTTATGTGTTCTGACTCAAAAGATTTTGAAGTGGGTTCACAGAACTTGCCATCAGCCTGCTTAAAATAGCAACAAGATTTTCATGTGAGTGGAAGATAGAATGTTTATCTGTCAGAACAAACCCCACATTCACACACAACTTTACAATGTTTTACAGTTAGATTGCCATACCAAGACTTTTTTTGTTGTTGTTATGCTGTAACATGTGGATTCCTTGTACATTTCATATGACAACAATTATAGGCTCAAAAGGGTAGCAAAATACTTAACCTAAAGCTCAAAGGGGAAAAGGCATGATCAAATAACTGTATGAGATAATAACTTTTACTTTGGTCAACCCACTTCCCTCCCTCAACAACCAATGGCAGCATAAGCCAGGCAGCAAACAGGTAATAACAATACACAAGTTGAAAAATGTAGCCCTTATGCAAAGGATCCCTTCCCTCTACCCCATTGGTGAGATGAGTTTTATAACCCTTATGCTATAAACCCACAAGTGTTGGACTGCTATAGTTTGTATTCTTGCCTATTACACTATAGGTCTAGCCAGTACTACATAAGAAAAGAATTATCCTTAAAAGGCCCAGCTAACAGATATACGAATACTATCTAAACAGAGACATTTTTCTTTGTACAGCAGTGAAACAAATTAACTGTATTTCCCTACCCAATTCTAAAACCCCAAATGAATGGCTACTGGAAATACATTATTTAAGTCATTAAATATTCTTTCAGCACTATTTCAATCCTCTTCCTCAACCCATTAAGTGACGCAGGGATGCCTGTGACACATGACAAGAAATGTATACATTCAAAATTCCCTAATAAATACTGTAATCCCGGCAAGAAAATACGAATTCCAAATAAGGCCGACAGTCATACCAAATGCTCACTGCATATAAATTTTAAAGAGAAAATGTGCAACTTGTACACCTTACACATACTTAAACACCTAATTTACATGTAAATTGTAGGTCCACGTGCCTCTTTGTTACTATTTTAATGATGTTTTACCCTCCCCATGGCTTGTTTTTACTATGAAAACAGATGCTGCTATTTACAGATACATTTTGGAGTTTTTCCTCTCCCTACATTTTAATCAATTTCAAATGACGTTGCTGAATTCTGAGACAAATCATTCAGTTTAACCATTTTTTAAAAAGCTGCATTTTCAAACTGTCATTTCCAAAGAACCTTTGAAACACACCAATACACCCACTAGCCCCCTTTTCAAAACCCGGATTTACATATTCGTAGAAAATGTGGTCAAAGAAGACCTGGCAAGCTCTCCGGAGCAGTCTCCTTGACCATTCCGGGGACCTCCTCATTCCAGGGAGTGGGGTAGGGGGTTAGAACCAGGACAGCGAGGGCGACCTCGGGGAGCCCGGCACTTGCCTGACTTCTCCACCAGCTCCCGGACATCTTTCTTCTCGGGCAACCCGGAGTAGCCCAAACCTCGACACTCCAGAATGGTCTTCAGCTTCTTAAAGCTCAATGCCACCGGATCCACCAGCTGGGTAGCAAAGATGCCAGTCTCATACCACACAATGGCCTCAAAAAACCTGGCCAGGACGAACAGGACCAGGAAATACAGGAGCAAGAAAAACAGCTTCAGCCACATCTTCGGCCTCTTGGCGTCGCCGGGAGCCCGGGACGCCGTGGACAGGGGAGGGGGTCCGAGTGCGGGCCGACGCAGCGCAGCCTGGACGAGGGCAGCTCGGGCGCGCGGCGGTGGCGGTCACCGGCGGGCCATCCCCGCGGGGAGGCAGGTGGATCGCGGCGTGCGTGCGTGCGTGCGTGCGGCCGGCCGGCCGAGGGGACCGGCGGGGCACGGGCGCTGCTGCTGTCCTTGCAGTCAAGAGCTGAGGAAAGGAGAAGGGGGGACGCTCAAAAGCACCCCACCCATCGAGCAGCGGACGGCGGGGAGCGGGCAGGAGCCAACCAGGGGTGACCCCGGAGGCGAGGCCCGAGCCCGCGGCGGCTCCGAGAAACTGCGGGCGGGCGGGCGGAGGGCGGTTGGGGCCGGGTTGCGTGGCTGCGATCGGGAGGGCGCGGCGCTCGGCTGGGCCAGGCCCGGGGCCCGGCGCGCCCGGAGCGGGGAGGAACGGGCGCCGCAGTGCCGCGCCGAGCGCCCAGGCTTCAGGCCCCGGCGGCCGCCCAGGCCCGGCAGGGGCTCCAGGTTCCCAGGCGGCGCCTCTTAGGCCCGTGGCCCGCGAGGGGGCGTCGCGGCGGCTCCTGCAGAGGAGGACCCAGAGCGCGAGGCGACCGTCGTGAAGGGAAAAAAATAAAAATAATAATAATAACGCTAGGCCCGGACGCGGCTCTCCCGGACGGCTTCCTGTCAGCTGCGTCGCTGCGCGGCGCCCAACCCCGTGCGGATCCGCCGCGCCAACCGCGGCCGCCGTCCCGCCGCCTCCACAGGCCGCAGCCGCCGCCCCCGGAGCACTGGACCGGCTGCAGCCCCGGCCCCAGTCAAGACATAACAACTGACGTCGGCCTCGGGGCGGGGCCTCGGGAGGGGCGGGGCCAGAAGCTGCAAGATGCCGCCGTGGGAGAAGGAGAGGGGCTGCCGCCGCGGCTGGAGAGGCTGGCGGATGTCTCCTAGGTTAATTAGTGTGCGCTGGCGGTCCCACCCCTCTTATCTGCAGATGTTTAGTCATCGATTTCAGCCTCGGGATTGGACATTGGACCCTGCGGCCCCGTGCAAGTTTGTACTGTGTGTGAAAATAAAGGCAGCCAAGGATCTTCGTTTTTGTTGGTGGTTTTTGTTTTGTTTTCAGACAGTCTCGTTTCTTTGTAGTCCTGGCTGGCCTGGAACCACTCTGTAGACCAAGCTGGCCTCGGAACTCCACAGCGATCTCCTGCCTTGGCTGGAGCGCTGGGATTGAAGACGTGTACCACCACGCCCACCCCAAATCATCATGATCTGTAAAAATCGGAGCCTGTGTTTTAAGTCGAGTCCCCCTGAACTGGGGACTTTTTTTTTTTTTTTTTTTTTTTTTTTTTTTTTTTTTTTTTTTTTTTTTTTTGGCACAACTGGCTCGAGGTGTTTGAGGTGAAACTCCAAGAACAGTTCTTTGTCTACCTTTGCGTTAGAATGTGGTTTTCACACGTGTGTTGGACGAGGCTTAGCCTAAAAAGAATGTTAGCGTAAGACCCAGTTGTGACTAACTGTTACAGTGTCCTCCTCAGGGTATTAAAAAGTAGACAGGGAGGCCCTGAGTTCTCAGGACAAAAGTTGTTAGGTGAGGATAGGTCCGGGTGCAAAGGTCTGTGTGTTTTAGCCAGCCAGAGGAGCTTATATAAAACGAGTTTGACAGACAAGGACAAGGTACCTGGTTCCGTGTTTATTTAACTCTAGCAGAGCCGTACTCTTTATTTAAATTTCTGTGTCAGTTGAGGGAGAGCATAGTTGGATTCATGAACTGAACAAGGCTTCCATGCCTTGATAAGGAAAACAAGCTGGAATTCTAGGGGAAATGTTAGCCAGCATTCAAAACCATAGTTGGATTTATGAACTGAACAAGAAGCTTTCCATAAACTCCTTGAATGAGTAGGAATTCCAGGGGAGATGCTAGCCAGCATGCAAAACCATAAACAACCCTAAACTAGGGGTGGAAATTTTAGGGAGAGAGTGTGACCCTCAATCCAAGAGCAAATGAGCCATGGAAAGCAAAGAATGGACCATGAGAATGTAGCCATGAATGGTACCTTTACAATGCAGTTAGCAAGGGCATTTCAGTGTCCAGCTGGTGGAGGCATTAGGAGGCAACAGGACCAGGGGGTGTAGGAATGCACAGTTTCACTCTTCTGTCTTGACTAGCTTCAGTGTGGTTTTGTTTCCAGGGCAGCAGACCATGTAGGAGATTGTATGAAACAGTTCACTCTGACGGGCTTGAGTCTGTAATTTCTGCATCCTTGATTTCATGGTAGCACTGTTACCTGGTGGCATTGCTAGCCAAATCTAAACACATAAATGATATCCCTTGCCTCAAAGGAATGCATTTTAGTAACAATAGATTGACACAGAGTCAATAATAGAAAAGAGGTAGGAAGAGTTGAGAGGAGGAGCTGAGGACAGAGATTGAAAGTGAAAAAATAAATCATGTGGGAGGGGCTAGAAAAAAAGAGATTAAAGAACAACTTTGACCCTCATTTGTTTGCTTGCCTCAATTCCCAGCCCTTTGCCTTGTTGCCCTCAGTGGTTTAACCCTTAGGAAAGACAGACACCGATGAAAGTAGACGTATGTTGACTGGATAAACGCACGTCCTCTATTGGTAGAGGTGGACAACCTCCTAGGTTATCTATAATGTGTGTTATAAGATCCCACAAATGTGTACTTTTTGGTACAGGAATCTTCCTTCAGGGAAATTATCATGAGGAAATTTTTGTATTGGACACAGATGTGAAGATATGTGTTGTGGAATATATTGAAGATGTGTTACATTCGTTTATGCTGTGGAATATTTGTTTAATGATACAAAGATGTGTTGCATTTTTTTATGTTGCATTTGTTTAACTCTGTAAAGGCTGTGCTACTTTGCCTGTCTAAAATACCTGATTGGCCTAATAAAGAGCTGAATGGTCAATAGCAAGGCAAGAGAGGGCTAGGCGGGGCTGGCAGGCAGAGAGAATAAATAAGAGGAGAAATCTGGGAAGAGGAGATTGAGAATTGGGAGGAGAGAGGATGCCAGGGGCCAGCCACCCAGCCACATAGCCAGCTATGGAATAAGTGGTCCTGAATGGAATAATGGGAAAAAAGAAAGAAGCCAGTTGAGCGTCCTCATTCATTACTGTTTCTTGGCTGTGGACATAAGGTAAGCAGACACCTCAAGCTCCCACCTCCATGTTTTTCCCACCATGATAAACTGTACCTCCACAAACTGTGAGCCAAAAGAAACCCCCTCTGCCTTGAGTTGATTTTTCTCACAGCAATGAAAAAATAAAAAATGAGCATGGGTCAAATACAATAATACAAATCACTTTCTTTTTCTTTTTCTTTTTTTTTTTTTTTGAGACAGGGTTTCTCTGTGTAGCGTTGCGCCTTTCCTGGAACTCACTTGGTAGCCCAGGCTGGCCTCGAACTCACAAAGATCCGCCTGGCTCTGCCTGCCGAGTGCTGGGATTAAAGGTGTGCGCCACCACCGCCCGGCCCACAAATCACTTTAAAAAAAAAATTCTTTAATTATGTATATAGTATTCTGCCTGCGTGTATGTGTGCAGGCCAGAAGAAGGCATCAGATCTCATTATAGATGGTGGTGAGCCACCATGTGGTTGCTGGGAATTGAACTCAGGACCTCTGGAAGAGCAGTCAGTACTCTTAACCTCTGAGCCATCTCTCCAGCCCTACAAATTACTTTTATACAACTACTAGAAAGAAAAGGTAGTCAAGTGGTTATAGACATGGACTCCTGTCCAAAATAGTGTTTACTAAAAACAAACAAACAAACCAGATAACTCAGAAGAGTACATGACACTCCTAATTTTAGATTTGAATTAGAAAGTTGCTTGGGGGGTGGCTCAGTGGCTAATGTGTTGGCTGACCAGGCATGAGGACCTGAGTTTGGATCCCCAGAATCCATGTAAAAGTATGTGCCTAGAACGCTAGGGCTGAGGGCTGGAGATGGGAGCTCCAGATCTATGACAAGCCAGTCTATCCAATTAGTGAGCTCCAGGTTCAGTGAGAGACCCCATCTCAAAAAATAGAGCCAGACATGGTGTGGCATACACTTTTAATTCCAGAACTTGGGAGGCAGAGGCAGGTGAATCTCTGTAAGTTTACAGCCAGCCTGGTCTACATAGCAAATTTCAGACTACCCAGGACTATATAGTTCGACCCTATGTAAAAAATAACAATAATAAATATTAAGATAGAGATAGAGGGGAACACCCTAAGTTGGCCTCTGGCCTCCACTTGCACACAGATGCATACACACACACACACACACACACACACACACACACACACACACACACGTACATACACAGCATTCCCTAAAATGTCAATTGTATTTATTGTTTTTTAAAAATTATTTAAAAGTTTTATTTTTCGTTTTACATATCAACTACAGTTCCGCCTCCCCCACCCCTCTCACTCACGCTCTGCCTTTCCCCAATCTGCACCCCCTCTTCACTCCTTAGACTCCACAGGGAGTCAACAAAGTCTGGCATATCAAGTTGAAGCAGGACCAAGCCCCTCCCCCATATCAAGGCTGAGCAAGGTATCCCTCCATAGGGAGTGGGCTCCAAAAAGCCAGCTCATGTACCAGGGATAAATCCTGGCCGCACTACCAGTGGTCCCTCAAACTGCCCAAGCCACACAACTGTCACCCACACTCAAAGGGCCTAGTTTGGTCCCATGCAGGTTCCCCAGCTGTCAGTGAGCTCCAATTAGCTTGGGTCAGCTGTCTCTGTGGGTTTCCCCAGCATGATCTTGACCCCTCTTGCTCATATAATCCCTCCTTCCTCTCTTCTACTGGACTCTAGGAGCTCCACTTAGTACTTAGCTGTGGATCTCTGCATCTGCTTCCATCAGTTACTGGATGAACTCTCTATGATGACAGGATATTCACCAATCTGATTACAAGGGAAGGCCATTCAGGCACCCTCTCCACTGTTGCTAGGAGTCTTAGTCATCCTTGTGGATTCCTGGGAATTTCCCTAGCACCGGTTTCTCCCTAACTCCGTAAGGGCTCCCTCTGTCAAGACGTCTCTTTTCTTGCTCTCCCTCTGTCCCTCCCCATCTATTTACTGTTTATGTGACACTGGGATTGAGATGTTTTTCCCTTTTGTCCTTTATCTTTTTTTTTCTTAATTTACTAAAACTTTCTTATAAAGGACTTGCAAATAAAAAATGCAGCGAAATTTACTGGATCCAAAGTCTACACACCCCAGTGGCTTTCTGTCAGCCATTCTGAAGCTGGAGCTCTGACTTTATTTTTTTTTTTCTTAAGGAAATTATGTATCACTTTTCTTCTTAAATTTTATTTATTTATTTTTTTCTTTGTTTGGTTAGTTTCTTGGGGTTGCCCTGGCTGTCCTGGAACTCACTCTGTAGACCAGGCTGGCCTTGAACTCACAGAGATCCGCCTGCCTCTGCCTCCAGAGTGCTGGGATCAAAGGCGTGCGCCACCACCTGCCCACTTTTCTAATATTACAGTGTGATTTTGAAGAACAGCTACCAGAATGTCTCTATTTGAAGATTTAGCAGGAACAATTTATTCTTTGGACTCCAAGGGCTAGTGGGTGAGATAGGAGGGCTGTCCTCACCCAAGTGGGATTTTAGTTTCCCCTAAACCTAGCTGGGCACGTGCTCAGTTCCTGTGATGCTGGTATATCAGAGTGCCACAGACTACGTAATTTATGATGAACAGAAGTTTATCTGGATCACAGTGCTGGAGGCTGGGAAATCCAGAACTTAGAGAGAGCCTTCCTGCTACAGTACCCCTTGATGAAGATGGGGGCGCGAGGTAGATGAACTCCTTTACATAACAAACACTATTAAAAGTTTTCAGTTCATAGCCATGTGTGCTTAGGATCCCAGCACTAGGCCAGCCTGGGCTACATAGTGACTCCCAGGCCAGCCTGGGTTACATAATCAGACTCTATCACTAAAACAAAAAAACAATGAAAAGTTCACCTTTCAACACAGTGGAGTTTGGGTTTAACTTTTCAACACATGAAGCTTGGGTACACATCCAATCCATAGCAACAAACTAATGAGTACCTCCTTCAAAATGATGTTTGAGGGAATCACCATTTTGCATAATCTCTTCTTCTATTACCTAGGCTATTAACCTGGGTTCTTGGTTTTACATCTTAAATTCTGCTCATTCGTGGGATCGCTTAAATGCCTCATGATTTAATACTGTCACAGAGCATGGGAACCATAATTAGAATCCCGTCCAGTGAGGATTAATGCCTACTATTCATATCACCTTGTCAATCAGAAGACCTCTCTTGACCTTATTCTCATCAGCCATAAAAGGAGATAGACTTCCCACCCTTTAAGTAGTTGAAAAGATTAAATGAGGGTGCTGGGCAGTGGTGGCACACACTCAGCACTCGAGGGGCAGAGGCAGATGGATCTCTGAGTTCAAGGACAAAGATCTGGTCTACAAAATGAGTTCTAGTACAGCCAGGGCTACACAGAGAAACACTGTCTTGAAAAACATAACCAAAAGATTAAGTGAGATAGTAAAAGAAACAATGTTCAGAGGCAGACATCACTCGTATTTCTGACACATTACTTATGTTAATTGAACTAAGTTTAAGGAGAAAATGTCAAAGGGAGCCAAGTGTGCTGACCCACATCTGTGGCCCCAGCACTGGAGAAGCTAAAGTCGGAGGACTTTGAGTTGGGGGAGGGGTCTAGGGAAAAAGAGAGGAAGAGAAAAATAAAAATATTTGCCTGAGCTCAATGAAACAGGGTGATTCTATTTAGAGTCCAAGGATTCTGTTTTTACTTTACTTTTATAGAGGCATCATGCACACACAGTTTACAAAGGCAGCAAGCAAGTCAACATTTCATTCAAACTGGGACAATTTTGAGAGTGAAGGGGACGCTAATAAAATTGCACCAAGCTGACAAATCTAAAGCAGAATTTTCCAAGACAAATCCTGTGAGCAAAAATGCATCCCTGCTTATCCCAACTGACCCCATCCCATTTCTCAGAGATGATTCGCTTCGATCTAGCCAGTCAGTCAGCCTGCCTGTCTTCTTCCCTCACTTCTTGATTGCTTGCTTCTTCGTGTGTGTGTGTGTGTGTGTGTGTGTGTGTGTGTGTATGGGTGTGTATGTGTGTGTGTATGTGTGTGTATGTGTGTGTGTATGGGTGTGTGTGTGTGTATATGTTTGTATGTGTGTATGTGTGTGTATGTGTGTGTGTGTGTATGTGTGTATGGGTGTGTGTGTGTGTGTGTGTGTGTGTGCAGCAAGCACTTTATTCACTGAGCCGTCTTCCCCTATTTTTAGCATTTCTTTTTTATGTCTACCTGTATATTTTCAAATCGTAATTTTCTGTTGCTTTTTCATGATTTTTCTATTTTATAAATTACGTATTAATTTTTGTGCTGTAGAAGGAACTCTTTCATAGTGTCTGTTCTTGGACCATTTCTCTTCCTTTATTCCCAATATTACATTATATATCCATTTTTGTAATCATATAAATCTTATTCATGGTTGAACCACAAAATGTGTATTTCCTTTCTAGTGTAATTATTCATTTCCCCTGGAGTTAATAATTAACTCACAGACTGGGCCTGGTGGCACACATCTTTAATCCTAGCACTTGGGTGCTGTGGGATGTCTTTCTGTACGCTGTGAATATATGTTGCTATGATTGGTTAATAAAGAAGCTGCTCTGGCCTATGGCAGGGCAGCTTAGAGGCTGCCAGGAAATCCAGGAGAGAGACAGGAAAGAGAAGAAAGGCAGAGGGGAGAGAGATGCCAGCCGCCACCAGGAGAAGCAAGATGTGATAGTACCGACCGGTAAAGCCACGGCCACCACGTGGCAATTTATAGATTAATAAAAACGTGTTAAGTTATAAGAGCTAGCTAGCAAGAAACCTGCCCTAGGCCATGCAATTGGTAGTAAATATTAAGCCTCTGAATGATTATTTTATAAGTGGCTGGGGGAACCATGCGGCTGGGCTTCTCTGTGTAACAATCCTGGCTGTCCTGGAACTCCATTTGAAGACCAGGCTGGCCTCGAATTCACTGAGATCCTCCTGCCTCTGCCTCCTAAGTGCCAGGATTAAAGGTGTGTGCCACCACTGCCCGACCCGTTACTTTTTTTCAAAAGAAACTGTTATATTTTGCCCTAATTTCCCTACCACATCTTCTGTTTACACTTCACCCGAGCTAACAAGCAGATAGGAAACACATCTCTTCTCTAGATTATATACACATACATTTTTTTTCTTGAACCATTTGAGAGTTAGCTGAGATTCTTCTCATGTTTAAACAATATTAATGTTATTACTAAGTATAGAATCCTAAATTGGCAATCATTTCCCCTCAAAAAATTTTAAAGCATTGATCTGCTGTTACTTCTATTAGAAGGCTGACACCATTTTGATTGCTGCTATTTAAAAGTGACGTGAATCGCCGGGCGGTGGTGGCGGACGCCTTTAATCCCAGCACTCGGGAGGCAGAGCCAGGCGGATCTCTGTGAGTTCGAGGCCAGCCTGGACTACAGAGTGAGTTCCAGGAAAGGTGCAAAACTACACAGAGAAACCCTGTCTCGAAAAACCAAAAAAAAAAAAAAAAAAAAAAAAAAAAAAGTGACGTGAATCTCATGTAGCCCAGGCTGGCTTCCCACTTACAAGATGACCTTGAACTTCTCCTTGCTTCCATCCCCCATGCGCTAATATACCTGGGATGAGCCCACGCCCTCCCCCCACCCCCCACCCCAGTTTTTGCGTGGTCTCTCTGAAAATGTTAATTATAGCGGTTTCCCCTAATGTTTCTTTGACCTTTCACACTGTCTCTTTGACCTTGTTTCATTTTGCTTCATCTTGTTTTTGTGAGAACAAATCTCACTCTGCACCCTGGCTGACCTGGAGCTTGCTCTGTGACCTTGAATTTGCTCTGTGATCTTGGATTTGTGGGGATCTTCCTGCCAAAGAGCCCTGACTCCCAAGTGTTGGGACCACGAGTTTGTGCCACTGGTAATCATTTTCTATTTGTTTATTTCAGGTTTGGTCTCTTCCATTAGAGAGTAGTTGTAATGACTTAGAGAGTCCTGGCTCTCTGTTCATACGTTCACAAATGTGAGATGTCAAACAACTCAGAGGAGGTTAGTTGCCAGAGAGGGGGTGGGGCCCCTGAAGGGTGAGAGGCAGAGCTCAGCCACCTCACTTTCTCCAATCTGTTTGCCTTCTTCAAAGAAGAATCCTGCTTAGGGTGTTCAAATACGGTCACCAGCAGTCTGGGATTGAGAGGAAGGCAAGACACAGCAAGACTCAGTTATTTGGCTTGTACTTAGTGCTATGGATTCCTATAGGTGTGTCTTAGGGTTTCTATTTGCTGAGGTGAAACACCGTGACCAAAAAGCAAGTTGGAGAGGAAGGGCTTTATTAGGCTTACACTTCCACATCACAGTTTGCCATCAATGGAAGTCAGGACAGGAAGTTAAGCAGGGCAGGAACCTGGAGGCAGCCACTGATACAGAGGCCATAGGAAGAATGCTGCTAACTGACTTGTTCCAAATGGCTTGCCCAGCCTACTTATAGAACCCAGGACCACCAACCCAGGGATAGCACCACCCACAATGGGCTGGGCTCTTGCCCACCAATCACTAATTAAGAAAATACCTAAATACCTACAGGCTTTCCTACAGCCTGATCTTATGGAAGCATTTTCTTTCTTTCTTTCTTTTTTTTTCTTTTTTAAAATTAATTAAATTTATTCATTTATTTTACATCCCAACCACAGATTCCCCTCCCTCCTCTCCTCCCGTTCCCTCCCCCATCTCCCCTCCTCCAATCCATCCCTCCTCTGTTTCTGTGCAGAAAGGGGCAGGCCTCCCATGGGCGTCAACAAAACATGGCATATCAAGTTGAGGTAGGACTAAGCTCCTCCCCTCGTATTAAGGCTTGGTAAGACAGCCCAGTATGCGGCATAGGTTCCCAGAAGCCTGTCAAAGCATCAGGGACAGCCCCTGCTCCCACTGCTAGGAGTCCCACAGGCAGACCAAGCTGCACAACTGTCACACATATGTAGAGGGCCTAGGTCGGTCTTATGTGGGCTCCTTAGCTGTCAGTCCAGTGTCTGTGAGCTCCTATGAGCCCAGGTTAGTTATCTCTGTGGGTTCCCTTGTGATAATCCTTCCTCCCTCTCTTCAACAGAATTCCAGGAGCTTGGCCCAGTGCTTGGCTGTGGGTCTCTCTCTGCATCCGCTTCCATAAGTTACTGGATGAAGGCTTTCTGATGACAATTGGGGTGGTTTACCAATCTGATTACAGGAGATGACCAGTTCAGGCTACCTGTACATTATTGCTAGGAGCCCATTGCTGGTGGGAGTGAAAACTTTAACAGCCACTTTGGAAATCAGTATGGTGGTTTCTCAGAAAGTTGGGAATCAATTTACCTCAAGACCCAACTATACCAATCTTGGGCATATACCCAAATGCTCAATCATACCACAAGGACACTTGCTCAACTATGTTCACACCAGCATCATTCATAATAGCCAGAATTTGGAAACAACCTAGATGCCCCTCAGCCAAAGAATGGATAAAGAAAATGTGATACATTTACACAATGGAGTATTACTCAGCTGTTAAAAACAATGACATTAGGAAATTTGAAGGCAAAGGATGGAACTAGAAAAAAAATCATCCTGAGGGTGGTAACCCAGACCCAGAAAGACAAACATGATATGTACTCACTCATAAGTGGATATTAGCTGTAAAGTAAAGGATAACCATGCTACAACCCATAGCCCTAGGGAGTCTAGGTAACAAGGAGGACCCAAAGAAGGATGAGTGGATTTCCCTGGGAAGGAGAAATAGAAGAGGTCTCCTTGGTAAACTGGGGGTGGGGATGGGAACATGAGGGATCAGGTTGAGTGTGTTGTGGGTGGGATAGAGGGCAGGAATAATGAAAGAGATGTCTTTGGTGGGGGTGCATTTTGGGGTCAGGTAGAAACCCAGTGCAAGGGAAACGCCCATGAATCTACATGGAGGCATTTCCTTAATTGAGGTTCCTTGTTCTGAGACAAGTATGTGTCAAGTTGACATAAAACTATCCAGCACAGGGTGTTTCCTTTCCCCCTTTTTGCTATGAGTTATCAGCTGTGAGCTATGAGATAGACCTGGTGCTTCCAAGTTCACAGCCAGTCTGTTCACTTCAGAGGACAACCATCACATCTTCCTTTTGGGTTGAAGAAGGCAAGTGCCTGACTGCACAAAGCCCCAAGCAGTTAATATTGTCAATTTGACAAGTTCTAAGTCACCTAAGAGACTCTGGACCAGCAGAACACAGGAAAAAGACAGTTGAACTTTGCCAAGATAAGGCGGGACAGTCCTTCAAATTTCCTGCTTCATTGAAATGTCTGCCAGATATTATAGGCCTGTAGGCTGAAAATGGATGTTCCAACATTGCAGAAGAACTTTGGGTGACTGTCTAGGCAGCCAGATGTCTCTGTTGTTAGGTAATATTATATCCTTCTGGGGTCTTTGATGGAGTTAAAAACTAAATAGTTAGAGTTATAATTTTCCTTAGTTATGATAGAAAGTAAATTAGGCACAAAACTTTGGAATCACTAAGATAAGATAGATAATGGATTATTTTCTCTGAATTTGCTAAATATAAATAGATTGAACATTGTAAATGTAATTCTTACTTGATAACTGTTTTTGTTGTACATAGTTTTACTATGTTAAAGTTAAAACCTTAGCCGGGTGGTGGTGGCGCATGCCTTTAATCCCAGCACTCGGAAGGCAGAGGCAGACGGATTTCTGTGAGATCCTGGTCTACAAAGCGAGTTCCAGAAAAGGCACAAAGCTACACAGAGAAACCTTGTCTTGAAAAAAACAGTTAAAACCTTTCATTTTTATTTAGACAAAAAGAAGCAATGTTGTGGAATATTATTTTAAGATGTGTTACATTCATTTATGCTGTGGAATATTTGTTTAATGATGCAAAGATGTGTTGCGTTCTTTTATGTTGCATTTGTTTAACTCTGTGAAGTGATACTTTGGCTGCCTAAAACACCTGATTGGTCTAATAAAGAGCTGAATGGCTAATAGCTAGGCAGGAGATGGATAGGCAGGGTTTCCAGGCAGAAAGAATAAATAGGAGAAATCTAGGCTTGAGAAAAAGCAAGAAAGGAGTGAGAAAAGGAGGAGAGGAGGATGCCAGGGGCCAGCCACACAGCCACACAGCCAGCCACGGAGTAAAAAGGAAAGCAAGATATATAGAATGAAGAGAGGTAAAAAGGCCAGAGGCAAAACATAGTTAAAGAGAAACAGGATAGGCCGGGCGGTGGTGGCGCATGCCTTTAATCCCAGCACTCGGGAGGCAGAGCCAGGCGGATCTCTGTGAGTTCGAGGCCATCCTGGACTACCAAGTGAGTCCCAGGAAAGGCGCAAAGCTACACAGAGAAACCCTGTCTCGAAAAACCAAATAAAAAAAAAAAAAAAAAAAAAAGAGAGAGAGAGAGAGAGAGAGAGAGAGAGAAACGGGATAATTTAAGTTAGAAAAGCTGGCTAGAAACAAGCCAAGCTAAGGCTGGGCACTCATATATCCAGCTCACAGGACTTTGAGAAAACCTCTAGTTTGCAACCTTACACTCCACATTGGGCTTTCAAAGTGTTGTGCTCCCAAATTCTGAACTTTACTTGAGTTCTGTGGCATCAACTAAGTGATGTGGCAGAGGGCCCACTGTGTCGTTTTCTCTTCCTAGAAGCCTAGACAGACCATAGTTTGTGCCCTTTCTTGCTGTTAGGTTGGGTAAGTGACTGAATGGTGGTCAGTGGGAGACTAGTAGAAGTGATGTGCACTCCATTCAGACTGAGAGGCCAGGAAAGGGAGTATGCTCACATCAGCCCTAAACTCTTGCACTGTACCAGAACTGTGGTTAAAGAATGAGGCTTCAGGACCCTGAGGTTTGTTCTTAGCTATTGTGACCATTTTTTTTAAAGTCATTAAAAATCATTACACTTCTATTTAATTATTGTGTGTAGATGTGTGTACCATGGTGCCCATGTGGAGACCAAGGGGGCAACTTGCAAGAACTTCTCTGCTTCTACCATGTGGGTCCTGGGTATCAAACTCAGGTCATCAGGCTTAGTGGAAAGCACCTTTACCTGCTGACCCAACTTGACAGCCCATGCAGTTGTTTGTTTGTTTCTTAGTTTGCTTGCTTTTGTGGAGGAGTTGTTTTATTTCCTATTATCAGAATTCACTTTGTGTTTAAGACACAATCAGTTCCAAAGAGTCAGTGATGGAAGGATGGGGTTCGTAGCACCCTGAGAATGGTAGATAGCAAATAGAAAACAAAGAAGCCCCACTGTCCCTGTTAGTGCATAGACATACTTCCATCACTGGAAGCAGAGGTGAGAATTTGAGGCCAGCTTGGCTACATGGAGAGACCATGTCTCAAAACATAAGATAAAATAAAATAGTACCAATGTGATTTTGTGTTCTGGGGAGATAAGGAAAGTGGCAGACAGAGATCTGAGTTCTACTTAAATTATCTGGATGTTATGATCCTATGCCTGGCAGCAAAGATTTGACATGGGCAAGGGAACAGTTTTAATTCTGTATCTAGCATATAGTCAGATATTTAGTATTTTTAGTATATTTAGTATATTACTAGCATATTTAGTATTTTTCATTTCTGGTGTGTGTGTGTGTGTGTGTGTGTGTGTGTGTGTGTGTGTGGTTATGGAACCCATAGAGTCACCATGCATTAAGCAAGTGCTCTACCACTAAGCTATATTCCCCTCTGAGTAATTGTGCTGGTAATTTTTTGTCAACTTAACACAACTCAAGTCACGTGAGAAGAAGAAACCTCCACTGAAGAATTTCCTCCATCAGGTTGGCCTGTGAATATGTTTATGGGGAATTTTCTTGATTAATAATTGATGTGGAAGGGTCCAGCCCATTGTGAGTATTGCCACCCTGAGCAAGTGGTCGTAGGTTGTGTAAGAAAGCAAACTGAACAAGCCAGTAAGCAGCATTCCTCTAAGGTGTCTGCTTCAGTTCCTGCCTCCAGGGTCTTCTTTGGCCTTCCTCAATGATGGACTATAATCTTTAAGTAAAATAAACCCTTTCTTCCCCAAGTTACTTTTTGCCACAGCAACAGGAAAAGCTACTAGGGCAGTATTATGTAGACAGAAGTCTCTGTCCCACCCACCATTTCCCAAATAACTGACCCAGAGGTTTAATATTAATTATAAATGCTCGGCCAATAGCTCAGGCTTGTTACTAGCTAACTCTTACATTTAAATTAACCCATATTCTTATCTACACTTTGCCACGTGGCTTGGTATCTTTTCTCAACACAGCGTGCCCATCTTGCTTCTCCCTGTGTCTGTTTGCAGCTCCTGACTCTGCCCTTCTTTCTCCCAGCATTCTCTGTTTGGCTCTCTCACCTAAACTTATACTGTTCAGCTATTGGCCAATCAGCTTGTTTATTAAACCAATCATAGCAATATATATTCACACAGTGAAAAGAAATACTCCACAGTCATAAATGTTAATTTAATTAATAACAAATACTAAAAATAGGAGAATGGAAGCCCTTTGTATAGAGAAAATTCCTCTCAACAGGTTGCCCTGAGAGATCTTTGCCAAGAAAACCTCTCCATGAAATGGTACCAGGCAAAGGATACACATCAACCCCTATAACCCACTCACCTGATTCTCCCATCAGCCCACTTTCTGAGGGAAGCTCTCCAATAATTAAAGAAAACAAACCTTTTGTTTTTGATAGGAGGTCTCACTATGAAGCCCAGACTGGCCTCTGACTTAACAATCTTTTGCCTCTACCTCCCATGTGCTGAGATTTCAGGCATGTGCCACCCTAACTAGCTGATTTATATTTGAAAGCTTACCATTAGACAGTGTATAATTATACATACAATCGATTTCAATGAAAAAGAAGAGTTTAGATTGAGCCCTTAGGCAAGTAGCTACCCATTACTGTTTATTGTTACTGTGAGAAACAATCCAGCTGTCTCAGCATGCCTCCTCAAGGTACATATTCTGCTGTGACCACAAGAAGTGTCTCTCCTGTCCTTGCCCTGTAGCAATGACCTCACTGACTGTCTAATGTCATGGTACTGGTAGCAAGTTGTTTTTCTAGAACATTGAAGCCAGTCTTTGTAGGAACAGGTGTGAGTAGCTGAGGAAGCCCTGAGTGAATGTGTGAAGAGCAGAAGTCCTTAGTGATTGTGTACTGTTGATATGGGCAGGACCATGTTAAGGATCAATTTCTCAGACCCATGGAAGTGGCAAAGCCTTCCTTTGGGTGAGGTTCAGAAGGATGGCAAAGCCTTCCTCTGGTCTGAGTGTGAATGCTGGCAGTGTGTTCAAGTACTAGTGTTTACCATGGATTGACCAGTTTGGACAAAAATTAACAACTGCAGCTTCCTCCTCTAGGGTGATTACAACCTAAGACTGCTCTGCTACAGAGACCTCCTACCTAGACAAGCTAACTCCTGCTTTTTCTGCTGTCCACCATAAACACACTGAAGTTCAGGGTTGTTGTCTAGTTGGCACTCTCACTCCATCAGAGCTGGCACAGCCCACAGGAATGGCAACGCCTTCCTCTGGCTGAGGCTTAGAGCCACTCCCCTTTCCTCTGAGTGTCAATCCAGCTAACAGATGTTTTAGGTCAGTGGTTCTCAACCTTCCTAATGCTGCCACCCTTTAATACAGTTCCTCATATCGTAGTGACCCCCCCAAACATAAAATTATTTTCATTGCTACTTCATAACTGAAATTTTCCTATTGTTCTGAGTCATAATGTAAATGCCTATGTCTTGACATCAAGGGGTCATGACCCACAGGTTGAGAACCAATATTTTAGGAGCAATTGAATGCAAATGCAACTGTATCGTTGAAAGAGAACCTAAGAAAGTCTTTTTTTTTTTTTTTAAACACACTCTAAAGGCTGTTAATCCGGAGAAATTTAAAAAGTACCTTCATTTTAATCAAGCGCATGGTAAAAGAGAAAGACCCAGAAAAGCTGATGAGTACAATTTCAGAGAGAAAATAAAATCGTGGAGGAAACTGTCGAAGAGATCAAGGGTGGGATACCATGAAAAAGAGAAAGAGAAGGGGGAAGTGTTTTCATTTGTGGATGACACAATCATCTACGTATAAATGCTGAAAGAGAAGCTGTAGAAATAAGAACTTTTAGGTTTTTTGTTTTGATTTTTTTGTTTTGGTTTTTCGAGACAGGGTTTCTCTGTGTAGCTTTGCGCCTTTCCCTGGAACTCACTTGGTAGCCCAGGCTGGCCTCGAACTCACAGAGATCCACCTGGCTCTACCTCCCGAGTGCTGGGATTAAAGGCGTGCGCCGCCACCACCGCCCGGCTAGTTTTCTTAAGATAGTCTTACTGTGTAGACTTGGCTGGCCTGGAACTCACTATGTAGCCTAGGCTATCTTCCTGCCTCTGCTTCCCAAGTAATGGAACTTCAGGCAGCTTAGAACTAATCGTTTAAATGTTAAAATCTCAGAACCCTGGAAGACACATATCCAGAAAACCTTTAGAAGACAACACAGGCCGAAATCGGTGTTCCCTGGGTAAGTGTCTCTTAGATGTCACCAAAGCACAATCTTTAAAAGAATAAATTGATTAATTTTAATTTTATCAACATTAAAAACTTATATTCATTAAACATTAAAATGAATCTGAAATTCATTAACTCTTTGAAGCAGTTTTATTATTAGGCTGTATGGTTGTGCCCACAGTGTCGCGGCCAGGGCACACACACGGAGGCCAGAGGGCAACTTTATGGAGCTGGTCCTCCTCCTCTACCTTTACACGAGGTCCAGAGACCAAGCTTGGGTCATCTGCCTTGCCCATCGAGTATTACCTCACTGACCCTAAAAGACAGTCTTTAGCTCATGAGAGACAAGATACGTCAAAGGAGAAAATATTTGCAAAACATATATCTGATAATCCAGAATATATGCCCTCAAAGCTCAACACTCAGCTAACAAAACGATAAAAAAACTAATCAAAAGTTTTAAACAGGGGCTAGAGATATGGCTCAGTGGTTAAAAACGTGAACTGCTCTTCCAGAGGATCCGAGTTGGATTCCCATCACCCATTTCGAGTAGCTCACAACGATCTATAACCCTAGCTCCGGGGGATCCAGCTCCTCTGACCTCTGTGGTATCTGCGTTCATGTGCACATGCCTTCACACAGACATGCACATATAATTTCAAATAATAAAAAATTTTAAAAGATTTAAACTATTTTAAATACGTGGATGGCAAGTAGACATACCAAAACTGCTCACCACGGTGAATCATACCTTTAACCCTGGATGAGAGGACACTGCATGTCTACTAGAATAATGAAAATGAAATTGGAAAGACTAGCCACCCAAATGTGATGAGGATACAGAGGAAGCAGGATGCCTGTGACCCTCTTTGACAACATAGATGATCCAACCAACTTGGAAGATAACTTGGCAGTTTAAACGTGCAATGAGCCACCAGTGAGCCATATGAGCCACTGATCCACTTCTAGACATTTACCCACATTAATTCATAACTACATGAAGGCTTGTGTGCAAAGGTTCTCCCAAACTCTAACTGTAATGGCTAGAAAATAGAAACAATTTTGTTACCAATTAACAGGTGAATGAATGAACTGAAGCATATCCATAAATTGAATACTATTTTGTAATAAAAAAGACTGATATATATTAGATATATGCACATATACATATATACATATCAGTGTGTATTTAATGAGACTTGATAGTGTTTTCTGGCTAATAAGTTCCTTGTGGGGAGAAACGTAAAAACTAAACAGATATCCTGTTTTCATCATAATTTATTTTAGCATTCTTTAGTGGTTTTTGCCTCCAATAGTTATTACTTTGGTGTTTAACAAATGGAATATTTCCTGTCTATACTTAGAAACTAAAATTTTACTTCAAATAAGAGCTGTCCATTTTTCTCCACTTACTTACTTATTCAGCTTTCATAATAGCATATACCCAAAGATAATTCATTTTTATTCTATGAACTATAACTCACAGCTATTCTTATTTTTGTTGACCAAGTAGTCTCAGATTTGACTTTCTGAATATGTTCACATTGGCTCTTACTTTTTCTTTCTTTCTCAATAAATGGAACTAAGACCTATAATTATGTTTGACAATACATATGCAGACAAAAATGGAACTAAGACATATAAGAACATTTGAAAATACATATTCAGACATGGATAATTTATAATGTAAATTTATTTCTGTATTTATTCATTTAGATATGTGTTGAATAAAATAGAAGAGCAGCTGGGTAGTGGTGGTGCATACCTTTAATCCTAGCACTTGGGAGGCAGAGACAGGCAGATCTCTGAGTTCGAGGCCAGCCTGGTCTATGGTGATATTTTAATTGTACTGAAATGTGATTTTATTTGTATGTTAATAAATAAAGTTGCCTGGGGGTCAGAGCTAATAGCAAGCCATAGCAGAAACTGGGCGGTGGTGGTGCATGCCTTTAATCCCAGCTCTTAGGAGGCAGAGCTATGCGGATCTCTGTGTGTTCAAGGATACAGCCAGCATGGAGACACACACCTTTAATCTCAATACCAACCATAGAAGACCTGGAGGTCTGTACAGACAGGCAGTGACGAGGAGGTCATGTGGTTGGGTTTACAACCAGTGAGAAGGCAGAATAGAAAGTCTATAAAAAAGACAAACAGACAGGAAGTAGGTCTCTTGCTGAGGAAGATAGCAATGGCAGTGAAGGGTAAGGTTTTTAGCTCTTAGCTATTGCTCTGACCTCTTGGGCTTTCATCTTTGCATTGGCTCTGTGTTTCTTATTTAATAAGATGGCTACATCTACACTGGTCTACAGAATGAGTTCCAGGATAGCCAGGTGTTGTGGAATAATCTTTTTGTACACTGTGAAGATGTGTCACTCAGATTGTTTTTATAAAGAGCTGGACAGCCAATAGCTAGGCAGGATTTTTGGGGCAGAGAGGAAGCTGGGGAGAAGGAGAGATGCCATGAGACACAGAACAAGCAGGATAGGCACTATGGAGACGAGGTAATGAAGCCATGAGGCAGAAAGTAAATTAATAGAAATAGGTTAATTTAAGTTTTAAGTGCTAGTTAGAAACAAGCCTAAGCTATCAGCTGAGCTTTCATAATTAACAAGAAGTCTCCATGTTGTGATTTGGGAGCTGGCTGGCAGGACAGAGACTCACTACAGCCAGAGCTACAAAAAGAGACCCTGTTTTGAGAAAACAAACAAATGAATAAATAAACAGAAATAAAATAAAAAGCAAAGGTCCATTCTGAAACCTCCAATGCCAGCTCAACACTGTTAATTGCACATTCCCATTTCCTTTTTTGTGACTTCTCTGACAGGGAGAAACCTGGCTGCCATTATCGATAATGTTATTTTGTTTTGTTTTTGTTTTTCGAGATGGATACTCTCTGTGTATCCCTGGCCATCTCAGAACTCACTCTGTAGACCATGCTGGCCTCAAACTCAAAGAGATCTGCCTGTCTCTGCCTCCTGAGTGCTGAGTGCTGGTATTAAAGACATGTGCCACCACTGCCCAGCTGACTTCATTTTTCTTTATGGCTGAATAAGTCTTCATTTTGTACATGAAAATATGATATATGTATGTGTTTCTTTATCCATTCATCCATTAATGGAGACATAGGTGATTCCATAGCTTGGTTACTGTGAGTAGCGCTGCAGATGTGTAGCTACCTCTATTGTGTGTGCGCTTCTATTTCTTTCAGTAGATCACAGGAAAGGTACAGCTGGATCTAGTTTTAGGTTTGGGGTTCTTTTGTTGTGTGTTTATGTGTATGTGTGTGTGTGTGTGTGTGTGTGTGTGTTTTAAAGGAACTTCTATAGTGTTTTCCATAGCAGTTGTACTAGTCTACATTCCCACCACCAACATATAAGACTTCCTTCCTGTCACTCCTCACCTCCTCACTAGCATTTTCATTTTGAAACATGGTCTCACTGCATAGCCTGTCTGGCCTTGAACTTGTGGTCCTCCTGCTTTCAGCCTCCTGAGGCGGGGTTATAGGCATGTATCACTGTGCCCACTCTCTTGCTAGCTTACTTTGAGAAGGGACAGCAGCCCACACGGCAAGGAGTTGAGCTCCGACCAGCAGCCACCAGGGTGAGCATGAGAGCTCATCCTCCTTCACCTGCTCTTCCTGCTTACATTGACCACACATTTGGCTGAAACCTGGAATTCAGTGTCCTGAGAGATTCTGCGTGGAAGCACCCAACTCAGCCATGCCTGATTACATACCCCCAGAATCAGTAGGGGGGTAGATTGGTTTTTGTCAACTTGACACGACCTAGAATCTCATAGGAAAATACCTTTAGGAGGAACCGTCTACATCTTGTTAGCCTGTTGGCATGACCTTGAGGGACTGTCTTAGTTGGTGATTGACATAAGAGGACTCAATCAATCCATTGTGGGTAGCACCATTCCCTAGGCAGGGTGTCCTGAACTATGGAGAAAGCTAGATGAAGCAAGGAAAACAGTGTTAATTCTCTCTCTGCTCTTGACTAGGGATGTCATGTGACCAGCTGCTTGAGTTCCTGCCTTGACTTCCCTACGTAACAGACTATAATCTGGAATTGTAAGCCAAATGAACCCTTTCTCCTCAGACTCTCTTTTGGTCAGGGTATTTGTTTCAGCAACAGGAACTAACCCAGAACATGGGGATCATGAATGTTTGCTATTTTAACACTGCACACTGTGGGATGATTTGTTACGTGACAGTAGGTAACTGATACACACAGCAGCTCACTTTCGTCTTTCATACTCCGCCCTGTCACCTCCTCTAGACACCTTTCCCCCTCTCTGGCTTAAGGTAATTTTTTTCCTTGTGCTACCTCTTTCCCAGGCCACTTTCTAATACAACGTTCCAATTTATTATTTTTTTCCACAGAATTTATCAGCTTCAATTAATTTACTGTGTATGAATTGTCTAATAGAGCATAGCTAGAATGTCAACCCCTAACAAATAGGGCTGTTACCTGAAACTTCGCTGATCTACATCTGGAATCACACCTGGCTCAATGGCTCGATGGTTCTGAATTATTCACCCAGAAATATCCTGATGCTCAGTGAAACCAGTCCCACAAACCAAGAATAAGCTGTGTTTTGATAGGAGCTGTGACAGCCAAAATGTCCTGGGGCTGTTTGTAAGCTTGAGAACAAGGCCTACTCTCACACCATGGATCAGGGAAGTGACCTGCCAGCGTCCTGGAATTGTAAGTCACAGAAGCAGGATTGAAACAAGATCTGTCTGTGTTCAAAACTCATGTTTTCAGAAACAATAAAAAATTTAAAACAACATGCTGGGGAGGGAAGAGGAAAATGATGGGCTAATTGGTGAAAAATTGAAGAAGGTGCCAGGGGGCCTTGGGCAGCTTAGAGAGGGTTAAATGGGAGTGGTCAGGCGAGAGTGGGGTGGGTCTGGCAGGGGAGGTCCATAGGGAAGAATGTGCTACTGAAGTCTTGCTAAACGGATGTGGAATCGAACTGCTTTCTAAATAGTGGTGTTCACCCCATAGGCTAGCACTGAGGGTGGGGAAAGCATCTGCTTGGAGAAGCTTCTTTCTGAGTAGGTAACTGATAAAAAGACTCCTGGCTGGCTGAGTGCTGTGCATACGTGGTGGTGAGTGTTCAGCCCTCCACATCACTATCACCCGCTCCAAGGGCCAGCGAACACGGAGGAAGAGAGTGGGAAAGATTATAAACGCTGGAGGATGGAGAGGGTTCCTGCCAGATGCTGTCTCTAGGCACAGCTGTCGTAATTATGAACACACAGCGGTTGGAATACCTGCACAAAGTGCGTGCGTGTGTGTGTGTGTGTGTGTGTGTGTGTGTGTGTGTGTGTGTGTACACACACACACACACACACACACACACACACACACACACAAACATGAAGGACAACAAGATGGCTCAACAGGGAAGGCCGTTCGTCATGAAGGCCTGGTGGCCAGAGTTTGATGCCTGGAATCAATATAAAGGTTGAAGGAGAGAAATAACTACGAAAATTGTCCTCTGGTCTCCACCTGCGAACTGTGACATGCTTCCTCCGACTCCCACACACCACATGTAGTAATAATAAATATTAAACATGAAGGTGGGAAGGGGTGGTTGGGAAAAAGAAGGGCATCCGCAGGAGTGGGAGATGGACACGTGAGGACATGACCGCTCCAAGGTGAGGTTGAGGAGAAGGTTTTTATTGTAGATATAAAGGAGAGTACAGCCAGAGGCATCTGGAAGAGTCCAGAGCAGGAAGGAAAAGTAGTCGACTGACCTTGGCCAGCAGACTGAACTGGTCAAGAGAGGAGAGAGAGGGGGAGAGCAAAAGAGGAGAACAGAGAGAGAGCAAAGGAGAGGGACCAAAAGAGAGTGCCAAAGGACCCCAAAGGACAAAGAACACACGCAGAGATGACAGCTTTTACAGGAAGCTGGAGGAAGGGAAGCCGAAGCCCCTGGGCTGGAGAAGTTTAGGGGAGGGTGCAGGGGTGAGAAGTGCCAGGAGGAGCCACAGACTCTGAGCGAACCTGGCTGCCAGTGTCCACTCCGGCATGTTGATAGGCACCACAGTTAGCCATTTGTCCTGAGTTTCTTTGGGACCTGGTAAGGAGGAAAAGTGAATGGGGAGTGGATACCACACAAGACACAGCATAAATGTACCACACTACCAAGATGAAAAGTGTTAACAAAAGAACCTCCCAACTATGCCGATACGTCTTCCAACTCCTGACCCCAAATATCTTCGTAGATGCAGGCATCTGATCCTCTCCCGTGTGACTGTGGGCTCTGTGGCAGATTTCTGTGAGTCTTGCGGGTCCTGCTGCCCTGACTTAAGATGCAATGCGTGGGGGCAGCACTTGGTATGTGGCAGGCAGGAGGACTGTGAGTTAAAGGCCAGTCTGAGCCATTGTGGTTTATATATATATATATATATGTATGTATGTATATACGTATATGTATATACGTATATATATATACATATATATATACAAATGTTGCTTAGTGTAAGGTGCTTGCCTATGTACAAGATCCTGAAGGAGGAAGAGGAGGAGGAGGAGGAGGAGATAACGCCCAGGGGCTGCAAATGCAGCACAGTTGACAAAATGGTTCATTACCCCGCTACTGCTGCCCAACTTGCCCCTCCTACTTAGTCTCCTTAGCAGCTTTAAGAGTAATAGATACCTGGATACAAAAGAGGCAGATGAGACCTGGTGCCATGACCATGACCCCAGGAACCAGCCTGAGCTTACTTCGCTAAGAACAGGAAAAGGCAGAGTCACCATGTCAAGCATGGAGATGGGCTTTCTGCTGCTACCACCGACAGAGGGGTTCCAAAACCAGGCAGCACAAGAAGGAGGGACCCAAGGAGGTTGTGGCTTGGTGTCAAACTTCTTGCCCTGTGCCTGGGGCTGGCCCTGCTGTTTCCACAGGTAGTATTCTGGGGCACATCCTCACAGCATTCCCTTTGATCCAGGTCTGCTCTCCTGTGATTCTTCTCTCTGCCAGCCTCTCTCCCCCTGGACCATCTCTGGGGCTGAGGAGCTCACCCCTTCATGATGGTTATCTTGGTTGACAACTTAACTGGATCTGTAATCAACTAACAGACAGTCTTTCAGCGTGCCAGTAAGGGATGTTCTTGGTTGTTTACAATGATATGGGAAGAGCCACCCTATGGGCAGCGATGTCCCTCTCCCTTACCCAGCCCAGATACAGAGAAAGTCAGAGAAAGAAAAGCTTTTGGTTTTTGCCTGCTTGTCTTCTTGTCATGCTGGCAAATTCATCTACCTAGCTGCAGCTGATGCTACTCTTCACAGGCATCACAACTCAGTCACTTTGGCCTTCCAATGTGAACTAAGGATCAATGGCTACCCAGGAATCCTCCAGGCCTCTGGCACCAGACTGGGACTATTGAGGCATCTGGCCTCATGAACTGAGCAGCTACTGAGTACCCAGATTCTCCCGTGTGAGACAACCATTGTGGGACTCCCTAGACTATATCATGTATGCGATCTAATAACCCCCCTTTAATATATATATTCATTCTGTCAGTTCTGTTCCTCTAGAGTACCCTAATACACCCTTGTGTTTAGTGCTTCTCCAGGGCACGTCTCAAACTATTAAATGCAATTTCATTAAAACAAAATAAAACCAAAAATGAAAATCTAACAAGGATGTGCATTCCTGACCCAGGCTCCCACAAGCTCTCTGTTCATATACCAGCTTGTGATATCATCCTGAGGACCTCAGAAGCTCTCAGCATTGGCTGTTGTTATGGTGACTGAGGTGGAAACCAGTTCTACACTTCTGTGTGGGGTATTCTGACAGCATCTGAACTAGCTCCTTGCTTTATGCCTGGGCCTTTTTTTTTTTTTTTTTTTTTTTTTTTTTTTGACAAGCTTTGTGTCTATAGGACTCCATTCAGCTGTCATCTGTGGCATGAAAGCACGGTGTTTTAACACACTGTACAGTGAACCTTTACTCATGGGGTGTGAGCTGAGGTTGCTGATGCATAAATATGTCTTCTGCCATCCTTGGACAGTGTGGTAGTTTGAATGTAACTGGCCCCCAGAAACTCATAGGGAGTGCCGCTATTAGGAGGTGTGGCCTTGTTGGAGGAAGCGTGTCACTGAGAAGGTGGGTTTTGAGGTCTCCTGTGCTCAAACTACATCCAGTGTCTCAGTTCACTTCCTGTTGCCTGCAGATTAAGATATAGAACTCTCTGCTCCTTCCCTGGCATCACGTCTGCCTGCAGGCCACCATGCTTCCCGCTATGATGATAATGGACTGAACGTCTGAAACTGAAAGCCACCCCAGTTAAATGCTTTCCTTTATAAGAGTTGCTGTGGTCATGGTGTCTCTCACAGCAATAGAAACCTTAAGATAGACGGGTTATGTTCAGAAGGTTGCATAAGATGAAGTAACCAGTTTTCTACAGAGCTGTTCAGCTCAGTGCACAGCCTCCTGGTGGTATTGTTTCTTTCCCATTTACTCCCTCTATCTCTTCCTCCAATTCTCTCCCCTCTGTCCCCTTGGTATTATTTTTTTCAATTAAAAATCTTACTCAAGCCAAGCATGGTTATATAAGTCATCCTAACACCAGGGAGGCAGAGGTAGGGAAGTCTGTGTGAGTTCAAGGCCACCATGGGCTAGGCTAGCCAGGCTATATAGTGATGCTCTGTCTAAAAAATAAAATAAAATAATAAAAATAAGTACCCTACCCAGAAGTATATGTCTCAGGCTTTGCTTTCAGGAATGCAGAAATTGTTTTATCTGGGTCTCAGGTCATTATCTGTAAAACGGAATATTTGTGTTTATTTCCAAGGTTGGGTTGGACGTCAAATAGTGTGGTGATTAACTTAGTTGTCAGCTTGTTTGGATTGAGAGGTGCCTATATTAGTCCAATTCACTTGTGGGTGTGTCACTGGGGTATTTCTAGAGACTATTGGTATAGGAACTGGTGGTGGGACTCTGGGGCCCCAGCTCCCACATTTTTTTACCTCATGGACTCTTGGGGAGTGAGGGATAAGAGATGTAGATAGAAATATAGAGGAGAGAGACAGTTAGAAACACAGGATAGCCTCAGGAGGGCCTGGGTCAAAACCCACCAGCCCCTTCTGTCTTTTCTAAAAGGCTTTTAAAGGAGTGGAGCAAAAGACCTCACCCCGGCACAGCCAAGTGCAGACCATCCCAGGAACCTGGTGACCACGCACGTGGTCAAGCCATCCCCTAATGCAGCCCTGCTGTGTGAAGCAAGCTCAGATCTCACGAGGAAACCTTGTGGGCTCCCACAGGGGACCCATCCTGAGTGTGGGCAGCACCACTCACTGATGAGATAAAGGGTAGAGGAAGGGAAATGGCAGACAGCTGTCCAAACTCCACTTTCCCCAAACAATTTAATTGATTACCCTGTACACTGGGAAGTAAACACCGCTGGGATTGCTGCAAAGGCTTACCTAGAAAAGACGGAGTTCTGAGTATCAAATTAACGCTAGTTCTCCATTCTCCTCCAGGGCCATATTGAATGCAGCCCGAGTTCCATGGAACCTTCCTGGAAATGTCTCCCACACTTGACCTCCCCTTTCCATCCATCTCTCCTTCTTTTTAATATTTATTTTGTGTGCACACATGTGGCACGTGTGTGGAGGTCAGAAGACAACATCCTGGGAAGACAAGAGACCAGAGGTCAAGGTCGGTGTCTTCCTCTGTCCCTCTACCTCACTATTATTTGAGACATAGTCTCTTTTGAGGACACATCCCCAATGACCTAAAGACCGTCCACCGGCCTGTCTGTTAAAGGACCCGCCATCTCCCCATAGCGTCACCCTGGGACCAAACTTCAACACAGGGACCTTTGGAAGATGCCCACCCAATCTTAGTGTTTGAGAAAGAGTCGTTGAAGGAGACAAGCTTGACAGCAGTCAGAAGAAAGGCACATTACACACAGAGGCACATTACACACAGAGGCACATTACACACAGAGGCACATTACACACAGAGGCACATTACACACAGAGGCACATTACACACAGAGGCACATTACACACAGAGGCACATTACACACAGAGGCACATTACACACAGAGGCACATTACACACAGAGGCACATTACACACAGAGGCACATTACATACAGAGGCACATTACATACAGAGGCACGTTTCCAAGGACAATATTAGATTTATAGTAAAAAAAAAAATTAATGTGATAAACAAGGGCTAGGGAGATGGCTCGGTGGGTAAATCACTTGACAGATAAGCATGAGGACCTGTGTTTGAATCTCCAGAACTCATATAAAGCTCAGTACAGCAGCAGGTGTCTGAAATCCCTGTCCTAAAACAAGATGGGAGGCTGAAATAGGAGAATCCCCAGAAGCCTGTGGGCCAGCTAGTCTGGCCTGTACGGAAGCAAACAATGAAGAGCCTGTCTCAAAGGATGGAGCAGGCAAGGACCGACACCCAAGGCTGTTGATACCTAAGGCTGCTGTCTAACTTCCCCACGTGTGCCATTACATGAACATTCTGTGTCATGCATGTACCCAGTCACGCATGTGAAAATGCACACAGACATGCATACACACACAATAACTCAACAAATGGGTACATAAACATGAAAAATAAACAGAAACAAATATGGGACAGTAGCACACATACATACAGTTTTATAAATTGATCTTTTTTCACTTGGAAATGTATTCTACTTTTTCATTTCTGTAATACCACACACATACATACAGTTTTATAAATTGATCTTTTTTCACTTGGAAATGTATTCTACTTTTTCATTTCTGTAATACCATTCATCTGTGTGATCTATGCAACCAGACCTCTAATTTTTTAGATGGAGATTTTCAATGTTTGAAATTCCAGTGGGCATTACCAACCATCTTTGATTCTACTACATGAACCCACAAGTCATCAGCACTGATGATTTTCTTAGAAATTCTCTAAAAGATATTTTTAACCAAAGGGCAGGGACATTTTAAATATTTTTGGTATAGTCTCCTATTACCTGTCAAAGAAGTTACACAACCCTCACCATTAGTGTGGATACTTTTTCTTCAAAGTATACTCCATAAGGGGAGAGCATGAAGAACATGCATGTCCTGTGCCCGCTTTCTGTGAGTAGCCAAATGCAATGCAAAAGGGGGTGCTTTGTACATCTAAATTGGAGTCAGGGTGTGCAGCTCATAGTAACCAGGGTGAAGCAGATGGATTTTCATGGAACTGGGGAGCAGAAGGCATTCACCTCTGTATAAAAATAGAAGAAACAAAAGGCCTTCTCAAGGAAATAGGAGGCAATCAATAGTGTACCCATTTTTGTTAGTCTTGTAAAATTGCTTTTCTCAATACATTTTTTTAAAGGCGCAAAGGGTCAATCCAAAGATGGAGGATGACAGTCCCAGGAGGAGACTTGAAGGGTCAAAGTCAGTGGAAAAGAAGGCCCTGGGAGCTCTAGATGAGATGTCTAAAAATAAAATGTAAACAACTGTTCTGTGAGGTCCAGAGAATGATCTGTGATGGCTGTGTTTTTGGTTTTGAATGAGCAAGTTTATATTAAGTATATAACAAGCAGAAGGTAAGAGAATAAATAGTGAGCATCAATTGGGGGAAGCAGCAGGCAGACAGCGAAACATCATCAGTTCAGGTGCTCACAGCATCAGCAGAGACGACCGGAGAATGAGGACGGAGGGTAACTCCACCAAATCAGGGCTCAACAATACCCAGCAGAAACTGATTGTGGAAGGGGAGGTGGTCAGCTGGTGTTCCTGGTTGAGGGAGGTTTGGGCAGAGGGTCCTCTCTGTCTTCTTCATGGATGAGCTCCCCAAGCTGAGCTCTTGGCCTTATGTTCCCACTGTAGGCATTTGTATATGATGGGAGAAAAATAGTAACCTCGGTTAGAAACTGTTCGCTTTCTAGCTCTTCTCAAAGACTCGGTGTTTTCAGAACCTGCAATTGCTTGTTTTCCTTTCTTCTTGCTGTGGAGTTAGGGCAGGGAGTTTTGGAGACAAGGGAGGGCCTCCTTCTCCCAGAGTTTGCTCTCAACACATTAAAGCAACACAGGAAAATTTACCAGTACAATGCACATCACTGCAGCTCCTGCTTATATAGCCCTTTACAATTTGCCTGATATTTTTAGGGTATGAAGGGACAGACTAGGAAGGAGTCTGGTGAAAGGTGGTGTGGGGGCTTCCACACTAACCATTGCATCAACCATTCCTGAACTTCTTGTGACTCCAACAACTCTCTGGTCTGTTTGTTTGTTTGTTTGTTGAGACAGGATCTCACTTTGTAGCCCTGGCTGGCCTGCAGCTTGCTTTGTAGATCAGGATGGCCTTGAATGCACAGAGATCCACCTGCCCCTTGGACTCACCATTTTGTTGTTGTTTGGGGGGGGGGGTTGTTTGGTTAGGTGTTTTTGCTTGTTTGGTTGGTTAATTTGCTTCTGGATTTTGTTTTTGGAGACATGGTTTCTCTATGTACAGCCCTGGCTGTCCTGGAACTTGCTCTGTAGACCAGGCTAACCTCAAACTCACAGAGATCCGTCTGCCTCTGTCTCCCAAGTGCTGGGATTAAAGTCATGCACCACCACCACCCAGCTGCACTCACTGTTTTTAACTAGCCTAATTAGTTGTCTTTTATAATCAATTAAGTATGAGCCTAATTTATACAAAGTATGAAAGAGTTTAAGATTCCCAAGAAAAGGGCATTGTTGAATATTATGAAACTAGAACAGATTAGCCCTCTCAAGAAAAGCCTAGAGTTAGAAAGCATAGAAATGTTGACATATGGAGTGAAAGTGGTGGGCAGTGGGAACTGCCCAAGGAGAATCTAAACAGCAAGGAAGAGAAAAGAGCCAAGGCAAAAATTCAAGGAGGAGGTATGGGTAGGGCTAATAGGGATAGGGAAGAAGAGCGAGCAGAGAGAGAGGTGGGGGGGGAGAGAGAGGGAGAGAGAGAGAGAGAGAGAGAGAGAGAGAGAGAGAGAGAGAGAGAAAGAGAGAGAGAATATGGCATGCTACCCTGGAAGAAACCAGCCGTGCTCCATGGGCTGAAGAAGGGGAGGACAAGGAGACCAGCCACAAACACTGATCACAGGTACTTGAAGTCAAGCTACAGAGATGAGGTGTGGGGAAGAGCGCTTTCTCTGTAAGCATGAAGACCACACTTCAAATTCCCATCATGCACATACAAACCCAGGCATGTGCTGTGCAGGCAGAGAGGAGGATCACTGTGGCTCGCTGGCCACCTAGCTACAGCTCTAGGGAGAGACCCTGACTCAAAGGAACAAGGTGGGGAGTGACCGAGATGGACACTCATCCTCCTCCTCTGTCTTCCACATTGACTAGACCAGGGGTGAGTGTATAATACAAGTCAAGACCGTCAGACTTCTTATCTGAACACTTCCTCACTGGATGGACCTTTTCTTCCTTATTGGCCATTGGTATTTTCACCGTGAGGTCACAAGTTTTGGAGGCATCCTCCCTGCTCGATGGGGAGTGTCTACTGTCGAAGGCTGTTAGCAAAAGCTTTCATCACACGAATTGATTATTGGTTAGAGAATGCGATCTGTGTGATATACAGATTGCCTTTGTTACAAGCACACCCCTGAGCCAGCTAATAGAGCAGGAAACCGAGAAAGGGGAGCAGCTCCGATGCACTGAGTGGCTTCATGCTTTGTTCGCACTGAGTCATGAGGTTGATAAGCACGTGTGCATGGCGTACTAGCGACACAGCTGGGGAGCTGGCCCTCTTGTAATACACAAGCGGAAGACAATTAGAAATCCAGGAAGACTTGGGCTCAGCCTGGGTTGGTATCAAATGACAGGAAATGATGGAAAATACAAAATTCAGCTCACTAAACTTTATACTTCTGGTAAGAAAAGGAAACAGCTCAGCAGAGACTTTAGGTCAAGGGGAAGGTCTACCCATTTCAACGGTCCGTTCAGGCATCCTCTCTCTCTGCTTCCTGGAAGCCACGATGCAGGTTGCCTACTCCCTCACTCCTTCCTGCCACAATGTCTTAACCTGGCACCTTGGTGACAAAGGCCAGAAACATGGGCCCAGCCTACCAGAGGCTGGAAATTGTGAACCAAAACAAATCTTTCTCTCAACTTTTTTTAGTCTGTTATCCATAAAAATCCAATCGTGTGTGTGTGTGTGTGTGTGTGTGTGTGTGTGTGTGTGTGTATGTGTGTGTGTGTGATGTGTGTGTGGGTGGTGCATACATGTGAGTGTGAGGGTGCATATGTCCATTCCCATGTATGAAAATGCCAGAGGAGGATGTCCGGTGTGTTCACTCCTTGAGACAGAGTCTATCACTGAACCGGAAGCTTGCCATTTGGGCTAGGCTGGCTGACCAGTGGGCTCTCAGAATCTGCTTGTCTCCATTTCCCAATGCCAAGGTTACAGGCATCTTCAGCCATGCCTTGCTTTTTATGTAGGTAGTGGGGATTTGAACTTGGGTCCTCATACTTGTTTAAGGGAGTGCATTATCTTTCTGCCTCCAAACATGTTACTTTGTTATATTGCTTGCTTGTATTGCTGTTATGAAATAACAGCATTTTTTTTCTTGCTTCTCCCTTCTATCTAGACTATGTGTTTGGTTATGCCAAAGGAAAGTGAGACACTTTTTAAAAAGCCATTAAGTGGCTAATTACAAGGGCATTCTTTAACTACACTAGGGAAATGCTTCACGGAGAGATATTTGCAATGCGTGTAGAAGCCTGGGAATTATTGATGGAAGGCATTAGTGATAAGGACAGAAAAATACCCCAGTCAGAGGACAGAAACCACAGAACAACAGAGAATGGACACAGGCTGTGCCCGTTTCCATTAGGAAGGGGAATGCGCCGCATGCCATACATCTGTTGTGCCGGATGGTCATTGTCAACTTGACCCAGACCTAGACACATCTGGGAGGAGGGACTCTCAATGGATAAAATGTCTCCTTCAGATTGGCCATGGTCAGGCCTGTAAGGGCAATTGTCTTGATTAATGATTGATGGGGAAGAGCCCAGTCTATTATGGTTGGTACCATCCCTGGGCAGGTGGCCATGGGTTGTTTAAGAAAGCAGACTGAGCAAGCCAAGAGGAGCAAGCCAGTCAGCACCGTTCCTCCCTGGCCTCTGCTTCGGTTACTGCCTCTAGGGTCTCAGCTTTAGTGCCTGTCCTGAGTCCTCTCAATAATGAACTATAAACCATAAGCTGAAACAAATCCTTTCTTTCAAAAGTTGTTTTTGGTTACGGTGTTTATCACAACAATAGAAGGTAAAATAAGACATATATAAACTTCAGAAAGCTCTGCATGCTTATCCTAAATCAAAACCCATGCTTAACTGTTTGGATGGTTGAGACTGTCCTAGTTAGCTTTCTATTGCATGACCAAGAGCAGTCTGAGGAGGAAAGGGTTTATCTCAGCGTACAGCTCCATCACTGTGGGGCAGGAATTCAAGGATTCGGTGGTCCGCAGGACTGGAGTGCCACTGGAGTGCTGTGCCCTGAGGTTTGCCCCTTGGCTTCTCGGTAGCAGAAAGCCACTGTGGAATGTAAACATCACACTGAAGATATAAATCTTCAGAGAAGGCAGAAGAATTTTCTCTGCAACACTGAAGTGCAAGAAAAAAAAAAATGTTTCATTTGTTTGTATTTCAAAATAAACCACATTCACTCCGGTCTCCATTTATCAGTACTGGCACAACACTTGGTTTCACTGGAAGAGGCGCTGGCAGGGAGACAAAGGAATGAGAACGAGGGAGGCCAAAGAGAAAAAGGGATACTGCAATGTATAACTGTGGGAGAGACATGGCCGTTGCTGACAGCTGCCAGTCTTGCTAGAGTGCTGGGTGACACATAGGACTAGAAGTGTGCAACATAGTGCATGAGAGGTAATCCCTTCCAGTATTTTCCAGCACACAAAGGTATTGCTAAGACGTGGAGCCCGACTCTGTATTTCTAGGGTGGTGCTGGTCTGCAGACCACACTCTGAACAGCAAGGTATTGCACCAGACCCCCAGTTGCAGCTGGACCACCACATCAGCTTCTCCCATCTTCCTGGGGCTTCCAAAATGTTACCAACCTTGCAGTGCACACCCCCTGGCTGTCAAGGATAGGAAGATGGGGGTTGGTCCTTCTGTCTCCAACCTAGAGGAGAAATGGAGCTCTGTTTTCCCATCAGGTAACCTCCCAGATCTGTCTGACAAAGAATGCAGTTGGCAGCATGAGGCAGGAAGAAAACTAGAACCATGGTGGTGTCTATCATCAGACAAATGATCTGAAAAGGCTGAGTTGGGGCCTCTTGGGGGTTAGAAGGAAAGTGGATAGAAGAGATTTTTAGAAGGTAATCAGCTGGCTGAGGAAACCAGCTTGGTGGTGTCGGGAAAGACAGAGAGAGAACAAACAAACAAACAAACAAATAAATAAAATAGACTCTAGATAATTTTGTTAGTTTTTGGTTTTGAGACAGGGGCTCACTGTGTAGCCCAGGCTACCCCTAAACTTGCACTCCTTTTGCCTCTGCTTCTTGAATGCTAGGGTTATAGGTGTGTGCCACCATACCTGGATGACTCCAGAATTTTGATCCTGGATATACCTGGAATGATGAGGGGGTTGGTAACCAAGGGAGTCAGAGAGGGACAGCTTATGGGAGGCAATGAATGCCATTCTAATCATGCTGTTTAAAGGATAGCCTTAGATCTAGGAGGAGTCCTAAGCATCTATCTAGACAAGAAGAACTCAAAACTAAATGGGGAAAGAAGTACACTTGCTGGGAATCCAGCGAGTCCTGGGGTGGTGATGTCATAGAAAGAATGTAAGGGCAAGTGTCTATTGAGTGGGAGAAACCTAAAATGATGGGTGTGGAGACACCTGCTGTGATGGCATTGAGCACTGTTGTCCTGAAGTTCTAGATGAAATAAAAATTGTTGGCTTATATGTAGGTATATACAATTGCTTCTGTAACAAACTGGAAAATCTTCCAGAAAAATCTTTGGGTTGTAAGTCTAGAAAAGCCACCTGCATCTTGAGAACTGTCTCCATGTCCTGTCTCAGCTCAGGGGGCCTGGGAAACTTCACTGCATCCTCTGCCTCTGCTTCAGATGCTGGAAATTATGTGATGTGAGCAGCTGACACAAGCTTCTCTGCCGTGATAGACAACACCCCGTGAGATAGTAAGTCTTTTCTTCCTTTAAAAAAGTCACCTATTATATTTTAATTGAAAATTAAAAGCCAATCTTGTTTTTGTTGTATCTACTCTGTAGTTAAGTACAGGATCTGATGAAAGAGTCATTCATCCGGTATGTTTTCTGACATGAGCCCAATCAACCCTTGGGCAGTTTGATAGTTCTTCACTCCTGGGTGGTCACCATATTGATGCTGACTGTTGTGGAATATTAGTTTGAAGATGTGTTACATTCCTTTATGCTGTGGAATATCTGTTTAATGATGTGAAGATGTGTTGTTTCTTTTATGTTGCATTTGTTTAACTCTGTGAAGCTGTGTTACTTTGCCTGCCTAAAACACCTGATTGGTCTAATAAAGAGCTGAACAGTCAATAGCAAGGCAAGAGAGGGATGGGCGGGGCTGCCAAGCAGAGACAATAAATAGAAGGAGAGAGAGAAAAGAGGAGGAGCAAGAAAAGGAGAAGGAGAGGAGGATGCCGGGGGCCAGCCACCCAACCACACAGTCAGACATGGAATAAGAAGGAAAGAAAAGATATACAGAAATAGAGAAAGGTAAAAGCCCAGAGACAAAAGGTAGATGTTGTTTGAATCTTAGATGGTCTTTTAATAAAAAACCTAGAGCCAGATATCAGGGTGAAAGCTGAAAGATCAGAGAAGCAGAACAGCCAGCCACTAGTTCTTACTTCTATGAAATCCTCAGCCTAAAGAGAGTGAGTTCCTGTTTCCTCACACCTTATATGTCTTTCTCTGCTCTACCATATTACTTCCTTGGATTAAAGGCGTGTGTGCTTCCCAAGCAAAGGCAAGAGATCTCAAGTGCTGGGATTAAGGTGTGTGCCACCACTGCCTGACCTCTATGTCTAATCTAGTGGCTGGCTCTGTCCTCTGATCCTCAGGCAAGTTTATTAGGGTACACAATATATCACCATGGGTAGAGAGACTAATTTAAGTTAAGGAAAGCTGGCTAAAAATAAACCAAGCTAAGGCTGGGCATTCATAAGAAAGAATAAGTCTCTGTGATTATTTGTGAACTGGGTGGCAGGCTTCCCAAAGAACAAAGAGTAAAAAATAAATAAATAAATAAAATAAAATAAAAAAACAACTACAGCTGACCTTCATATGGATGCCTAATGAGGATGGCCCACAACTCCTGGACTCGAACAATCCTCCTCCCTCAGTTTCCCAAGCATCTGAGACTATAGTTATGCACCAGTATGCTGGGCACAGCTGGTATGTTTATGAGCACTGCTCATGAACAACACAGTTTTCTGTGTTTCCCTTTAATGGGGTCAAATAATGTATGTTGGTCTATTAGAGTTTTTTCTTAAGTTTTGAACATTTCACCCTTAATTTTATGGGGAAAATTATATATAAAATGACTTCCCATAGTTGTTTGGCTGCTTCGCCAATTTGTATCAGTGTACAGATTCACCTTACATTTTCTCTTTGAGACTGGTTGTCAATCACTGTGTGATCATGGCCACATGTTCATCTGATTCTTGTTCACTCCCCTCTTTACAACGTGGCTTAGATGTGCCGCCATCCAAAGGTGGAATCATTGCCCCTCTATTGGTAGAGTTTTCCTGTCTTGCAGCCACTCTCAAATAATCACTCAGAGGCTTAATATTTACAATTGTAAATGATCAGCCAATAGCTCAGGCTTATGGCTAACTACCTCTTACATTTTAAGTTAACACATATTCTGTGTTAACACACGCTTTGCCATGTGGTGGTACCTTTATTAACATGGCACATTCATCTCCTGCTCCCTCTGCTTCTGGCTGGTGACTCCTGATTCTGCCCTTCTTTTTTTTTTTTTTTTTTTTTTGTTTGTTTTGTTTTTTTTTTTTTGGTTTTTCGAGACAGGGTTTCTCTGTGTAGTTTTGTGCCTTTCCTGGAACTCGCTTTGGAGACCAGGCTGGCCTCGAACTCACAGAGATCCGCCTGGCTCTGCCTCCCGAGTGCTGGGATTAAAGGCGTGCGCCACCACCGCCCGGCTTTGATTCTGCCCTTCTTCCTCCCAGCATTCTCCTAGTCTGGCTCTCCCATCTAATTTTATCCTGTTCAGCTATTAGCCTGCCAGCTACTTTATTAAACCGATCACAGTGACAAGTCTTCACAGTGCACAAAAGGATTATTCCACAGCACCCTTGCTCTTGCCTCTCTGTTGGCCTGTGATTGGCTTTGAGCAGCAGCTGTTTCTATATTTGCACTGCTTCAATGTCACCAGCTCTGACGTCACCAGCATTGTGCAAAGAAGCTTAGACTTTGGCTGGGAATGTGGCTTGGTTGGTAGACTACTGCTCTAGTGTTGGTGGTGCTCTGGGATACATCCCAGGATTGCATCAATGGGAGTTAGTGGAAGATGTTTATGATCTCTGCACTCACATTAGAAGTTCAAGAACATCTTCTGCTGCCTAGAGAATTTGAGGTCAGTTTGAGCAGAGAGATATATAGTTGCAAAAAAGGAAGAAGAGAGCCCAAGTTGTAGCAGCAGCTTGGACTAGCCTTCTCACCAAGATAAACATATTTAGAATGGGACAGGCCCGTCCTCCAGACACTATCCAGAACAGACATTCAAGCAGAGCTTGTTTATACCATCCAATCTGAATTGGCCAGATTGATTAATGCAGTCTAGTGAGCAACCTAGGGCCAGATTACTTAAAAACCACCCAGTGAGACCAGATCCAATTGATCCAATTGATTAAATAATAAATAAATAAATACACTGTAATTAAATAAAGTGGTGGTTGTTTTAGGTCACTAGGTTTTAGATAGATTCTTTGTAAAATAGATTAACTGATATAATTTGGTACCTGATATTTGCATTCTGATTTCAGAATTAATTCTTTTTGGCATAATATTTCAGCATTTGGCAAGCTGAAAGATAATTTTAAAGGATTATGTTACTTTACTAATATCTACTTAAACTTTTCCCAATAATGCTATATTAGGTTTGCATATAGTTTTTATCTTCATGAATATTGTTCCAAACATCTTTCTACAACTGGTTTATAAAGCTTTGCTTGTTTTCTTTTCTTTTTCTTTTTCTTTTTTTTTTTTTTTAAGAGAATTGTGTATGGGGGCTGGGAGATGGCTCAGTGGTTAAGAACACTGACTGCTCTTCCAGAGGACTTAGGTTTAATTCCCAGCATCCACATGGCAGCTCACAGCTGTCTGTAAGTCCAGTTCCAGGGGATCTGATACCCTTACACAGACATACATACAGGAAAACCACCAATGCACATAAAATAAAAATACATCACTATAAAATAAAAATAAATTTTTTAAAAAAGGAAAATTATGTATGTATACATTTATGTAGTATTTATTGCAGTGCTGGTGACTGAACCTGGAGCCTCACACATACTACCCTTGAGCTATATCCACAACCCCTTCTTAGGAATTTTGCTTACCAAAGTGGAAACACTAGGGAAGGATATCAGATGTTAACTTTCATTACACATTGCCTGGTGCTTTCCAAAACGTGCTCCAGTCAGCAATGTACACATACCCTCATCTCCACCCAGCAACCTTTTCACGTTAGCAACTGCTAAATCCAGGCACTCTGAGCAAAACCTTTGTGCATCCCGATTTTATGCCGAAAATCTTGACTCCTGGGAATGGGACTCAAAGGGACTTACAGAGGAGAGAGAGACAGAGATACAGAGACAGAGAACATAACGTTTCTGGCTCCACAGAACTTCTCTTATGTCTTTTTCTAGGCATTACCACCGCACTGTATGTAGCCAATTACTATTCACTATTAAATAGTTTTGTCTAGTCTTAGATGTTATGGAACTGAAAGTGCCTTCTTTTGCTAATTATTGTATTTGTTAAATCCACCTATGTTGCTGTTGTATCTTTTCCCTCTTTTTATATCTGAGTATTATTCCACCAAATGAGTATGTCATCATTTACTTACCCATGGTGAGAATTTGGGTGCTTTGTATTTTGATACTATTAAGCAATGCTTTAAAACTCATTTCAAATGTGCTGCTGGTAGCTTAGAGATGTTTCGATATTTTCAAGTACTGCTGAGGAAGAGGTAAGGAAGTTTGAGGGATGGGCAGGGGCTAGGTGTTGAAAGGCATTATGAGCCATGCTGAAGAAGTTAGAATTTATGTCCTGGACTGAGGAGGAGTCCCTGAGGGTCTTGATCAAGAGGAGGAACTTATGAAACTGATGGAATAACACGAGTGACGGTAAACAATGGGCGTGTCATTAATTGGCCAAGGGTTCTCTTGCTGCTCTGTTCAGACAGAAGTCATGAATAAGCAGAGTGCAACTTCCTTGTGTTAGCTGTTACAAGTTTTGAGTGCCAGAGGCTTTCAGCTCTGAGCTTTTATAATTTTTCCAAATTATAGGAAGAAATATATTTTGAAAGCACGGGGAATATTTGTGTTTAGGCAAGATGGTAAGTGGTTGTTGTGCAAAAAAACATGGCATGGAATTTTCCATTCAAATTTCTGAATTAAAAAAAACCCACTAAGGTGTGTGTTGCTGCCTTCCTTAGGAAAGGGAAGGGGAAGAACAGAGTGGTTGGGAAAGAAGAGTCAACTCAGTATCAGACTTGAGATGGTCGAGTCAGATCTGCTGAGCTGTAAGCTTACAAATGTGTTCAAAAGAGGAAGAGGAAAAAATATGCTTAATGTTCAAATTGATAATCTGTAGTCCTAGTTGAGTGTCTGTACCTGAAATCGCCTCGGGCCACTGGCTCATCTGTCTTTGACAAGCGTGTCAGTTTCTTTTTAAATATGGGATATCTCACAGATTTACATGTCACCCTTGCACAGAGGTCATGCTAATTACCTGTCTTGGTCTAACTTCATTGTTTCATAAAGAGTGTGTGTGTGCAATTATCTCACACATACAAACATACCTCTGTGAGTTTAAATGCTCCACATTTGTACAACTACCTATACATGCCAAAAGAGGGGGTGGATTTCTCTGGAACTGGAGTTACAGGTGATGTAGGTGTTGGGAACTGAACCAGCCATCTCTCTAGCCACTTGGTCTAATTTTAATGGGAAGGCTCCTAAGGAGAGCATCATTTCTCTGGGTTTTAAGCCAGAGGCATAAAGTTCTAGGCCTTGAGCCCAGCACCCAGCATCTGCTGTTCCCAGCTCTGTTAATGAACCTCGGTGGCTGCCCAAGTCGGAACGATACCCTGGAGCTCTTTCGGCAGCCAGGGATTCTGCAGTCTCAGTGCGTGGCAGCCTTTCGGAAGACCTTTGCTGTCTTGGTGTTCAAGGTCTCCGCTGGTGGCTGCTCTCTGTAACTCTTCAGCTGCCCTCTAGCTGCTACTGACTGGCAGCCCCAGAAGATGTCTGCTGTTCATGTTGCCAGTTCAGCCTGCTCTACCCATGAGCCTGAGTCTCCCTTCAGTTACAGTGATTGAATAGCCCAACAAAGAGCATCTTAGGGTAGAAATGGTTTATTTGCCTGTAGTTCAACACTACAGTCCATCATTGTGCGGACATCATAGTTTCAGGAGTTTGAGACAACTGGTCACATCACATCCACAGTCAAGAGCAGAGAGAAATGCATGCGTGCATGCATGCTCCATTGCTACCTTGCCTGTGCTCTCCATTCATACAGTTCAGAACTCCCTATGCATGGAATGACTCTGTCCACTGTGGGATACATCTTCCCACATCAATTAACATAATTAAGACAACCTCCCACAGACATGCCTTCAGGCCAACACAGTGTAGACAGTTCCTCACTGAGACTCTTCTCCCAGGTGACTCTAAGCTGTGTCAAGTTGACAATTAAAGGTAATCATCACGCTATAGTAGAGACCAGAAATAGTAAAAAAAAAACAATAGCAGAGGGGTTATTGAGAACTGAGCTGTAGCACATAGTGTGGGGACGCATAGGAAAGGGGTGTGAGGAGTGTGAGACCAGGGCTGCTTATATAATCCTGTCATGCATGTAGACTAGCTGCCATGGGCTTCGGAGGCGATGGTACCCGTTCAGAGTGAGGACTGTGTCTGCACACGGCTCTGGGTGGGGTCTGCTAAGGTCTAAAACTGTCATGGCTGAAGTGAAGCCAACTGAGGCGAGGTGCTATTGGGGTGGCAGCCATGACAAGAACGAACGTGCTTCAGGGCATTCATTCTGGTTGGAAGCCTCCTCTGGTGTCTGTGGCTGCATCAGCACCTTCCTGAGCAGTGGCCAGATGTTCAGATCACAGCCGTGGCTGTGATGATGGGAACAAATGGAATGGATGAGGGTGACCACTTCATTGACGTCTCCTGTTCCTGAAGCTGCACTTGCTGTTGTCTGGCTAGCTAGACCCTGAAGGGCAGCGGTGACATCGCTCACAGAGCCATCAGGCACGGGGACAATGAGGATGACAGTGGCAGCCCTGGGTGGCCTCCACACCGGCACAGCTCAGGGCAGCAGCCACTGCGGCAGGGCACGGGGAAGGGTTGGATGGCTGTGATTCAGTTGGCCGAACTGCCATGCCTGATAGTTTTCCTGAGTTAAAATAGAAAAGTGGGCTAGAGAGATGGCTCAGCAGCTAGGAGCACTGGCTGCTTTTGCAGAGGAGCGGGGTTTGGTTACCAGCACCCAAATGGTGGCTTACAACCATCTGTAACTCCCATTCCTAGAGACCTGATCCCCTCTTCTGACCTCCATGGACACTAGGCGTGAACCAGGCAGGCAAAACACTCACACATATAAAAGTAAACAAATCTTTTTTTTAAATATAAAATTAACTTTACCAGGGCTTAGCATCTACCCATATACCCTTAAGGAGAGTGGGGTCCTTTGATCTGCCTCAGATGGTTTGAGAAGGCTGGAGGCAGATTTCTAGGTAAAAGACTTCGGTGATAGCACAGGTAAGAAATGGGCTGGGATAACACTGAGTCATGAGTACTGCGGTAGAGACAGATGATATTTAGGTAGCTCAGCTGATAGACTGGCTAACACAGGGCCAGGAGTGGGGAGCAGGAGACAGCATCATGGAAAAGATAGCCGAGTCACTTTGGAAATTCTCAATCCAAGGTGTCTGTGGCATTTCCAGGTAGAGAGGTCTGCTCAACAGCTGGATACTTAGTTCTTGAGTTCTGGAAAGTGGTGCTGACTGAGACAGCGATTTGGGGATCTGTTGGCGTATGGGTAGAAAAGACTAGAAAGTGGTTAAGGTTAGTTAGGGTTCCACTGAGGTGGGGTAGATGGCTAATGAGAAGGAGAGCTGAAGAAGAAAAGAGGTCTCAGGGGTATACGGGGAAGATGTGGGCCTTCGAGGAGAGAAGATTTCAAGATGGGGAGGAAGGCAAGACTGTAGAGAGTTGCGGAAATAAAAACGAGTTATTAGACTTTGCTTTTAAGACATGTCAGTAAATCTGCTCAGCAATTAAGAGCATGCGCTGCTCTTGCAGAGAACCTGAGCTCGGTTCCTGAAATCCAGGATGGATGATTCACAACTGCTTATAACTCCAGCTCCAGGGTATCTGAGGCCTCTGACCTCCAAGGACACCCACAAACACATGTACACACACACACACACAAAGACACACACACACCATCAAGATCAATGTTTTGCTCCCTTATTTAAGTGACAGATATATGAACATGTCCAAGTGGAGAACAAGAATTTGAGCAGGTACGAGAGGGAGAGAGCAGGTGGAATGGATTTCTGAAGCTGAGAGCAGAACATGAGGATGGTGTGTAATGGATGGAGAGGTGACTGGATGGAAGGCCTTCTTAAGGCCTGAGGAAAGACACTGTGACCCTACCAGAAAATAGACATTCTCAGTCTATGGCAGCAACGCTGGGGTTAGTGGTGTAGTCTGCCTTAAAACTTTTACAGCCAGGTGTATTTGGAATGTTGGATTCTTTGACCATTGAGCACAAAGATAATTTCTAGTTTTTTTTTTTTTTTTTTTTTTTTGGTTTTTTGAGACAGGGTTTCTCTGTGTAGCTTTGCGCCTCTCCTAGAACTCACTTGGTAGCCCAGGTTGGCCTCGAACTCACAGAGATCCGCCTGGCTCTGCCTCCCGAGTGCTGGGATTAAAGGCGTGCGCCACCACCGCCCGGTAATTTCTAGTTTTAAAACATTTCAAGTAATAGCAAAAATTGTATCCTTTTCACTAAAAACCCCAATAATACAGTTGACCACTGGATTCCATTTCCTCCCTTTCTCCTTTATTGTATTGAAGTAGCAGTTGTTCGTCGTCTTGAAATGAGATGGCACACAGTGATGAGAGCCAAGTGATGTCAGCATTTAACATTTGAAGGAGGAGCTAGTGATATGGCTCAGTGGTAAAGACGCCTGCCCACAAGCCGAACAGCCCAACTTGGATCTCTAGGATCTTGGATTTATATGAAAAAGAAATTTACAACAAATAATATTGCCCAAACTAAGGGTTTTTGTTTGGTTGGTTAGTTTATTATTGAGACAGGGTCTCCTTGTTTATCCTTGGCTGGTCTGGAACTCGATACATAGACCAGGCTGGCCTCAAACTCACGGAGCTCCACCTGCCTCTTCCTCCCAAGTGCTTGATGAAATGCATATGCCACCACTCCTGCTCACTCCAAAGGAAATCTTGTTGTATGTCCATCCAGACCTTCCTGGATTTGAAGGTGAGAGGTCCTGCATGTCTCTGTGAGACGTGTGTAGGGAAAACACAAGAAAAGGACTGTGGGAAGACTTGTCAAGTCATCTGCTCAACCTGAGGAGGTGACACAGAGCAGAGGAAGATGTGACCTGTCGTCTGATCTTACACATGAGGAGGAGTATACTGATCTGCATCTCTATAAACTCTAGAATTTTGTTTTTGTTTTTTGAGACAGGATTTCTCTGTGTAGCCCTGGCTGTCCTGGAACTCACTCTGTAGCTCAGGCTGGCCTTGAACTCACTAAGATCCACCTGCCTCTGCCTCCTGAGTGCTGGGATTAAAGGCGTGCACCACCACTGCCCAGCTTAAACTCTAGAATTTTATGGCAAAAAAGGAAGTTATTTGTGGGAAAGAAATGGATGTTTTGCAGAGGATTTTACCTTCTTAAATGTGTAAATAATCTTTTTGTTTAAGAAGAATTGCCGGTAGATATGGTGGCACACTTTTAATTTTAGCGTTCTGGAGGCAGAGATGGATCTCCATGACTTCCAGGCCAGCCTGGTCTACATAGTGGGTTTCAGGACAGCCAGGGCTACATAAAGAGGCTTGTCTCAAAAAATTTAAATAAAATAAAATAAAAATAAACAGAAGAAATTGCCTTACTTTAGTTAAAAATAAAATTTGTGTTGGACCAGCAAAAATGCCACCACAGGCTTTAATTAAGAGATTTATTTGTTTGTTTGTTTGTTTTAGGTTTAGTTTTAAAATAACAGTTTTGGGACTGAAGAGATGGCTCAGAAGTTAAGAGCACTCAGAGGCCCTGAGTTCAATTCCCAGCACCTCCATGGTAGTACACAACCATCTGTAACTCTAGTTCTAGGAGATCAGATGTCCCCTTCTGACTTCTGTGGGCACCAGGCATACATGCAATACATACACATATACGTAGGCAAGATACTCACACACATAAAATAAAATAATCTACAAAGTAAACCACAAGATAACAGTTTTAATCTTTTTTATCCACCATATTATTTTGTTTATAGTTTTAATAGATTTCCTCCCAACAAAATTGCTGACAAATTTTCATGTTGTAAATATCATTAATGAAAGCCAATTGATGAGCTCTATAAATTAGTCTGCTTCCTCCATTTTCAGAAAAGTCAAATCTCACTTTGTCTAAAGCAAGTAATTTAACAAAAATGTATGTTTTTGTTCCAGAGTGTTCACATTTGATGAAAAGGCACTGAGGACATTCATTTCAAGAAAGGTAAGCTAATTTTAACTAAATAACAGATGGCTCGGAGACATTTGAATTTTAGATGAGGAAGAGACCGCAGCTGCACACACATGCAGGGCGTATCAAGCTCATCAGAGCCTCGCTGGTCTGGATCTGTGAGGATGTTTGGATATATGCATAAGATTAAAAAAACGAGTGTGGTAGGGAGGAAGAAATACAGAAAAATGTTAGCTAAGAAGTTAACCAAAATAACAGATCCTCAGAAAAATATATCATTGCCTATTCAAAAGAAAATTGGCAATTGTTCTCAAATTGTTACATCTACAACTTAATGATTCCCAGATAGAGTTTTCCTGAGACTTGGAAATTATTTCAGGGGTTCTCCAGACAAAGACTATGCTCATGTGACCTCAAGACCAAGTATTGTATAAGATCTGTACTTATAGGTCCATGTTTGGTTTTGGAGATAGGGTGTCATTTGCCTCAGGCTTATTGTGTGGCTGGGGATGACCTTCAACTCCTGATCCTCCTGCCTCTAGTTCCCAAGTGCTAGGATTATAGACATGCACCATGATGCCCAGCTATGCCCTTCTAAAAATAAAATCAACCACGTTCATGAATCCTATAGTAAACACACTATAGGAGAGAGAGGTTGTGCATCGCTAATCTGAAAATTCCCAGTGTTTCAAGTCCAGAATGTTTTAAGCACTAATGAGATACAGCAAGTGGAAGATTCCACATCCTCATGAGATGGACTATATTCAAGACAGTTGCACAGCACAGTTTCTTCAGCATCTCCACCAGGGATGGGGAGGGGATAAGGTGGGATTAGAGCCGAGTGGGGTAGGAGTGAAGAGGGGGTGGAGGAGGGTGCGGCTCAGCTTCTGAAGGTACAGCACACAAACTGCTTCAAACACAAGATCATCAAGAAGATATAAATTGCCTTCAGCCCATGTTTAGAAGGTATGTATGAGACATTGATGAATCTTGTGTTCAGATTTGAGTTTCATCTCCAAGATAAATGAACGTGTAAATATTCCAAAATTTGAAAATCTGCTACAGTTTGGATCTGGAATTACCTCCATAGCTTGGAAATGTGCCCTTGAAAGGATTATTGGGACCGTGACTGCTCCTGTTTTTACCTTCACTTCACGACTATCTCGAGGACAACCACCTCTGCCCCACGCTTGGCCATGATCTACTGTGACACCACGGGTCCAAAGCCATAGGGTCAAGAAACCATAGACTAATTTCTTACAACCCATGAGCCAAAATCCTTTCTTCCTTTTCAACTAATTATCCTCAGGTATTTTGTCCCACAGATGCGAGTCTGACCAGATTTGTAATCCAAAATCTAAAACACTTCCAGTACCAGCCATTTTGGAAGCTAACCTGTTACAATGTATAAAAGTGATAAACAAATAACAAAAAGCGTAAATGACATTATCAGTCTGTAAACATTACTAAACTTAGTTTCTTTTTATCTTAGAGATATATGTATACATATGTTATTTTAGTAAATTATATATGGTATATATTCAATAGATATTTTGTATGCCTTCAGGGATGTATGTACCCATTTTGGAAGCTACAGTTTTAGTTAGAGAATTCCACAGCTGACACCACAGTCTATCAACCTCATTTATTGGCACTTATGTCTCCACCCAACAGTATCAGACTCTGTATTCTTCTCAAGTATCCATGGTAAAATGTATCAAAATATAATTTATTCTGGTCCATAAAGCAAGTTCCATAAAGTAAAACAAAACAAACTCAAATCATACAAAGTATGTCTCGTACCAATGTCTGACAAGAAATTTGCTGGAAAGTCCCAAATACCTGGGAACAAAATAATGAGTCAAGAAGAAATCAAAGTGGAGATTGCAAAGTATTTCTGAACTGAAAGAAAATGAAAACACAGTCATCGAAATGTCTGGGGTGTGCTCCTGGCAGCACCTAAGGGCAATTTAAAAACACAAACCCCGAGACCAGGGCAGAACAAAATCTCTCAAGTCAGTGGCGTCAGCTTCTATCTTAAGGCACTAGAAAAAGATTGAACTTAAAGTAAGGGAGGAAATAATAAGAATCAAAGCAAAGATACACTAATAAGTCCAAAAATTTTTCTTTGGAAAAAAAGAATAGATCGACCTCCAGCTAGAGTGATACTGCTAAAGCGATACTGTCTTAGAGAGTTAATGTGAAGTGAATGGTGAAATCATGCACACACCACTGACAGGCCGGAGAAAACTAGCCGAAGAGTTGTTACATGAGTAACATAGGTCAGTATGGCGGTTTGAATGAGAATGGTCCTCACAGACTCAGGTTTGAATGCTTGGGTCCCAGTTAGTGGAAGTGTTTGGGAAGGCTTAGGAGGAGTGGCCTTCTTGGAGGAGGTGTGTCACTTGCGGGGTGAGCTTTGAGGTTTCAAAAGCCCACAGCAGACCCAGTGCTTTCTCTCTGGGCCTGGAACTTGCAGATGAGGATGTAAGCTCTCAGCTATTGTTAAACACCATGCCTGCTTGCCTGTTACCATGACAATCACGGACTACCCTTTTAAAGCTGGACACAGGCACCCAATAAATGTCTTCTCTCTGAGTTGCCTTGGTCATGGTGTCTCATCACATCAAAGTAACCCTAACTAACTGAAAATTAATGAAAATTGTCAAGCTGGCTCCTAGCATAGATAGCCATGGGAAAGTAAAATGAAGTTGAATTTTTCTAAGTAGCTATGAGAAGTTCTGGTTCCTGACTGTAAAATAGAGATTTGTATTTTTTTTTTTTTATAATCTAATGCTTTACTGATTCTTTTGAAATTTCACATCATGCACTTCAATCACCTCCCAGTCCCTCCATATCTGCCCCTCATCCTTGAAGCATCCTCTCCTAAAAGAAATGCCGCCCCCCCAAGATTAATTAAAAACAAAACAAACGAAAATACTACCTCATTCTTCTGTGTCTCCAACACCTTTTCATCCATCCTAGCAGCATCGGGAGCTGCAGTGTGTCACACAGAATACCCTTTTGTCCAATCAGATACAAATGTTCATTGCAGTAAGTCCTTGGTCTGATTTAAGACCTCTGGCCTCTGGTGCACCATCATCACTGGACCCTCAGTGAAACTCTTCTCAGATACCTGCTGTTGCCCCTGAGTCATGGAGATCCTGTAGCCATTGTTCCACAGTATCAGTTCCTTCACACAATCTAATAGGTCATAGATGAGGTAGATGTTAGGGTGGGCCAACCCAAGGCCCAGGGTATGGGCATGGGTGGTAGCTGAGCTGCTCAGAGACTTGTATATTTTATCTAAAGAAATGACTGGAGAAGCTGGGTAGAGAAGCAGAGTTTACTTCTGGGCCTTGGGACAGTCATCTAAAACAGGTGCCAGCATAGCTAAAGAGTTAAGAGCACTTGCTCTTAACATAGCAGTTAAAAGCATTTGCTGCTCTTGCAGAGGACCCAGGTTTAGTTTCCAGCACCCATGTCTGTGGCACAAAACCACCTGTAATGGTAACTCTAGGGGATCTGATGCCCTCTTCTGGCTTCCCTAGGCAACTGTACCAACATGTACATTCCCCTACACAGACATGCATACACATAACTAAAAATAAATAAATGGTACTAGGAAAGGTAGGTAACTTAAGAAAATGCCTACAAAACAACCTAGGTTAATTTAAAAAATCCAAGACATTTAAAAAAGTATAAAATATGGGAAGTAAAAGAAAGATGAAATAAATCCATACATGTCATAGAAAACATACTTACATGCATGTCCACATACATAATACTTGATACACATAATTGTAACATGAATCTCAAAAGGTCTTATAATAATAAAAAAAAAAAACCCAGAGCCATATATTGGGGTAAAAACTGAAAGACCAGAGAAGCAGAGAGCAAGCCACTAGTTCTTACCCCTACAATATCCTCTGCCAAAAGAGAGTGAGTTCCTGTTTCCTCACGCCTTATATACTTTTCTGTGTCCTGTCATATTACTTCCTGGGATTAAAGGCGTGTGTGCTTCCCAAGCAAAGACATGAGATCTCAAGTGCTGGGATTAAAGGCGTGTGCCACCACTGCCTGGCCTCTATGTCTAATCTAGTGGCTGACTCTGTCCTCTGATCCCCAGATAAGTTTTATTGGGGTGCACAATATATCACCACACATAACATTTTAATAAGATGCTTTGAAACATGAGTTGTAGGTGACTGTAAAGTTGCATGTGAACCAACTCTCTCTTAGTTGTATTCTGGAACTTTAATTTTGCTATAAGGCAGGCAGAAACTTCCGTTGACTGGAGGAAGGGCATTCTCCTGCTCCCGCACCCTCAAATCTCAAGGTTGTGCAGCACTGCTTCCTACCACGTGCTGCCCCTGCACAGGGCTGACACCGACTCTGTAACCTGCTTCACCTCCAAAGGTCTGCACTTGAGAGACAAATATCCCGAGGTATTAGCCAGGGAAAGCGTATAACTAAACTCGTGGATGGGTTAGTAATCCAGACAAGGGGCTGGAGAGATGCCTCAGGGGTTACGAGCACTGGCTGCTCTTGCAGAGGACCCAGATCCCATTTCCAGTATGTATGGCAGCTCACAACTTCCTGTAACTCCAGTTCTAGGGGATCTGATGCCCTCATTGACCTCTGTGGGCACCTGAACACACATCATGCTCACACATACATGCAGCTAAAACATACACACACATAAAGCAAAAACAATTCTTTAAAAAAGGAAGAAAAGGATCGGCAAGAATCTACAAGAGCAATCCATCAGAGGGTTCATGTGAAACAGAGAATCTCTGAGGATCAAGCAGGATTCAAGAGGGTCTCCAAGGGGTGGGAAACAGAACAAGATCAAGAAGATTATGAGCAAAGAACATGAGGGGGTAACAGGAAGTTTAAACTGGGAAGTCCTTTCCAGAACAGTGGATCAGTGATGAGAGGGATAAGGAAGGTTACTGGCTTTAACAAGTGGGCATGAACAGTGACCCCTAGACAAGTGGGCAGTGCAGGTGACCTCTAAACATCATATTTTAGGCTGGGTGATGGTGGTGCACACTTTCATCCCAGCACTCAAGAGGCAGAGGCAGACAGATCTCTATGAGTTCGAGACCTGGTCTACAAAGCAAGTTCCAGGACTATACAGGGAAACTTTGTTTAAACTCCCCCCCCCAAAAAAAAGGCATGTACATTTGACTTTTTTGTGAATTGTTTCCTTTATAGTTCCTCATGAAAAAAGAAAACAAAAACGTCCAGTGGGTAAGAGAACTCAACATATAAACATGAGGGCCTGAGCTCCAATCTCTAGCACCCACATACAAGGCAGAGCATGTCTGGGCACACCTGTAAGCCCAGATTTGAGAGGTAGAGGCAAAAGGATTCCAAGAGCCCACTGACCAGTCAGTCTATCTTAAAGGGCAAGCTTCCAGTTCAGTGCTCTGTCTCAAGGCAACAAGACAGGGAATGATAGAGGAAGACATCCAAGGTCCTGCTCTGGCCCACACCTGCATATACAAGAGCGTACACACCTGCACACTCACATGCATGCACCACTCACCACCCCCCCCACACACACACATGCACACACACACTTACCTCAAAGATGCCCACTAGGTCCCCACTGAAGGATTTTCTTTTCTTTCCTTTCCTTTTCTTTTCTTTTCAAAAGTAGGAATGGATCTTTGTCCCTAACAAATGAGGTAACTTAAGAAGCTCTCCTAATGTTGATAATGTAAGCCTCAAAACTTAAGTTTCTTTAAAAGCCCTCCCTCAAAGTTTTAACAGAGTAGAAACTTTCTGATCCTCTAGGACGGGAATAAGAAAGGTAGATTTTGATCATAATACCATCAAAATATAGTCAGTCCTCCTTAAACGTGGGTTCTATACATGAACTCAATATGGAAGATGTTTGAGGAAGGCATCTGCACTGAATAGGTAGAGGCATTTCTCCCCAGCACCATTCCCTAAACAACACAGTCCAACAACATAATATCAACATTGCATTAGTAATCCTGAGAGATGATATAAAGTATGCAAGGGGATTGTGAGATCATGTGCAAATATTAAGGCATTTTATTATAAGGGGCTTGAGCATCACAGGTTTGGGTGTCCTTGGGAGTCCTTGAAGTCAATGTCCCATGGATGCTGTGGGGCCTGTTGATTTAGGTTCATTTCCTCTGGTTTGTGTCAAGGTACCCTACTCATAGAAATGGGTGTTGCAGATGCTGTAGAGATGGCTCAGCTGTTCAGAGCATGTACTACTCTTGCAGGAGACTGGAGTTCAGTTCCCAGCCCCCATGTCAGGCAGCTCACAACCACCTGTAGCTCCAGTTCCAGTGTATCCAGTGCCTTCTTCTGGCATCTGTAGACACTTGCATTCATGGGCAAGCAGGAGCATGCTTGTGTGCATGCATGAATGTGCACACACATTTAGAAATGAGATAAACCTTTAAAAGAGAGAAATGGCTGTTGAAGACCCTTGGTCGGGCTCAGTGGAGCAGAAAATGATCCTGTGGAATTTGTGTCTAAGAAAATGTGTGTCACAAAGAGGCAGGGTAGAGAGCTAGAGGACAAAAGCTGTGGCAGTTCCTGCTACTTCCTTTCACTCCACAGAACAAGGCCACTGTAGCTGCAGACACCTATAGCTAGAGATTGGACCTGTGTCCTGAAGGTGGTTGGATGAGGAGAGTTCTCCTTCCGTGCAACAATGTTTTTGTTGATTGTATCACATTGGACAGCTGCAGTCAGGAGCTGAATTGTGACATGAAATATAAATGATCCACTTGGTGGATTACTTGGTGCTACCAACCAAGCATAATTACAAGGGGCAACTGACTGACATTTAAGTTGTATAATTTACCTTTTCATCTGCTGGTATATTTTCAGATTCAAATCAAATATGGAAATGAAATTGAATGAGAATATTTAAAATCTGGTAATTAAATCCTCCAAAAAGTATCAGGATATTCAAATTAACAGCTAGAAAACTCTTGATTATATTTTCATTTCTAGAATTTTATTCATATAGCTGGCCTTGTTGATGTGAACTCCTATAGTTCTCTTTCATAGTGAAGATCATTACCTGCTATGGGATGCAGAAATATGAAGAAGGAATTCAGCTGACTATGGCAAAGCTATTACTTGGAAGAGTCAAGGATTTTTTCCAGAGGAAGCCAAGGCTCAAGGCGTATTGATTGGTGTTATTTGGCTTTTGAATATATCAGCTGTTTTCTGCTATGAATTTCATGCACATTGCTATAGCTCCCCAATTGATTCATTTCCCTAAGAACTTCTAACAGTGTGGATTGATCATTCTTTGGGCATACACAACTAAGGTATTTGGATAATGTCATACAAGCAAAACTTCCTTCTTCCAGGCTCTTTGTTTCTTCCTTTTAGCATTAGAGTCAGATGTCTGCCTTCTGTAATTATCTCCTTTAGCAAGCATCCAAGGCCATGGCCAGCTCCAGACAAAAGTATTTTATCTGAGATACCTCTCAAACATCTGAAGACAGACACAATGAGCATTCCAGACCACCTACTAGTCTCTTGAATTAAGGTAAATATCCATCCAGAGACACCACCTAGGCCAGATGGACATTAGGTACACAGCTTTGTTTATTGTGCAAGTTAAGCTCAGACCCCACTCCACCCCCTTCTCTCATAGTACCTCTAGACTTGCCCTCAAACAATTTACTCAGAACAAAAAGGCTTTTTCATACCAGGTGCATCAAGTTGTGACGCAGGTTACCTAGCTACCGAGTATGCTTCTCCCACCCTGCCAGAAAACAACAACATAGGGAAAAAGGCAGTTTTATTTTAGTGACTCATAGACTTTTAACATTTCACCTAAGCACTTCTAATATTATAGTGTGAGTACATTTATGACTTAGTAACTTATAAACGCTTAACATTTCACCTAACCACTTCTAAGAATATAGTTTGAGCACATAAATTCCCTTTCTGACTTATTAACAGATTCTAGCCCTTAATTGACCCCACCTCCTTTATTCACTCCCCTTTTGGGTTGCAAATGAAGCTGACTATCACTGCTTTTGTGGGGACCTTGAAAGCCTTGCATTGTGTTTATAGAATTACTGCTTGTGAGTGTATATAGACCGGGTCCCTGAGAGGACTGGTGAATTTTGTCTTAGAAGAATAAAGTGAATGGACTAAAGAGCTCCGTGTACTTAGATTCATTCCCTCAGATTGATTCTCACCGCTGGTAGCATCTCTTCTGGAACCCTGGGAAAAGATTGTTAGAGGCTGGACCCCAGTACTCATTAATAATAATTTTCTTTTTCAAATCAGTAAGAAAAGATGAGCACAGTTCCAACTATGAATACGGTTGAGCTATTCACCTACAATCAGGTAAGGCTTTGGGAGACTTTGGAAGGCTGTGTGCTCTGCTCGTGACTGCAATGTGAAAGCTCAGGATCAGAAGGCAGGCTGCCTTGAAGAAGGCTCCCAGGGACCTGCCAGTCCTCATTCTTGCTCCTGTCCAATTCTGTCACCTGCACTGTGGCCTGGACCTGGTGACTGGCTTCTAACATCTGACATCCCAGCAGGTGAGTCACCTCTGAGATGAGGTGGTAAAGACAGGTTGTTGTCTGGCTGGCTTATACCTTCCTGTTTGCTCATCCTGAGGGAAGCCAGCTGCCATCCCAAGCACCCTGCAGAGAAGACTGCTTGATACAGAGCACAGGGCAGCCTCTAGAGGAGCTGAGCCAGAGCTCAGCCCCTGTGAGTGACCTCAGCCACACTCTTCCCCAGCTGATTGGCAGCCAGTGAACAATGATTGATCATAGCCTGTGAGTGGCTCATCTAAGTGCTCCCAGATTCCTAACCCAGAGATGGAGAGGGTGTTTGGTAAGGCATCAAACTGTGGAATAACTTTGGAATGACTTAAGGAGACAAATCATTTACACCATCAGACTGGTAAAATGACACTGTTTGGGGGAGTGATATAGCCTTGTTGGAGGAAGTATGTCACTGGGGGCAGGCTTTGAGAATTTATGGCTTTGCTCCACTTACAATTCCTGTTTCTCTGCTTTACACGTGCTGTTAAAGATATGACCTGTCAGCTTCCTGCTCTGCTGCTCAGGGTGACGCCTCCCCACCATGACAGACAGTGGACTCGAACCCTCTGGACCATGAGCCAAAATAAACTCTTTCTTCCTTAAGTTGCCTTTGGCTGTGGTGTTTTATCACAGCAACAGCAAAGTAATCGGTGTACTGCCCTCCTGACAGATGGGAGGGTCTGTCATGAGTTTGAGAACAACAATCAAAATTATGTACTTAAATACTCTTGCACAAAGTATCCTGTTAATTATTTGGTAGGAAAGGAGGATGAAGGAATTACAAAGGGGAAATTAAACCAGATAAAACTAAAAACACAGGTAATAGCCTCTCAACACAACAGTTACGGTCATAAAGAATGATTGCTCTTTTTCTTCCTTATACTAACTCTCAAAGGCCCACCTAAAAATGATTTGAATGCCGGAGAGATGTCTTAGCAGTTCAGGGTGCATACTTCTCTTACAGAGGACCTGAGTTCAGTTCCCAGTACCCATGTCAGGTGACTCACAACCACTTGTAACTCCAACTCCAGAGAATCTGATGTCCTCTTCTTTTGGGGGGCACTTATGTGCACATACCTACACACACACACACACACACACACACACACACACTTTAAAATAAAAATAAATCTAAAAACTGGTTTGAAATATTTGTATATTTTAATGCATTTTTTAATTAAAAAATCATGGGAAGGGTGTGCATGTGGGGGTCATAGGACAACTTGAGGAACCTGATTCTCTCCTTCTACCTTGTGAGTCCACAGACAACTTGAGTTGTCATCTGACTCTGAGACAGGCCCACTGAGCCATCTTGTCAACCCTGTTTTCACGCATTAAAAAAAAAAAATCACTCAAAGAGGCCCATGTGGTTAGTGTAAATGCATGCAAATGCAATACATGCATGTTCTGCCTGCATGTATGGAGACTCTAGAAGCCAATGTGGAGTGTCTTTCCCCAAGTGCTCTCTGCCTTTGCTTATTTATTTATTTATTTAAGATGTATTTATTTTGTATTTTATATGTAAAAGTGTTTGGCCTATTTATATGTCTGTGTGCCACATGCATGCCAGTGGAAGTCAGAAGAGGGAGAAGATCCCCTGAAACTGGAGTAATGGGTGATCGTAAGCCATCATGTGGGTCCTGGAAATTGAACCCAGGCCCTCTTGCAGAGAAACATGTGCTCTTAACCACTGAGCCATCTTTCCAGCTCTTCACCACCCCCCCTTCTTTTAGAGACAAGATCTCTCAGGAACCTAAAGCTCATTGATTTGACTAGGCTCCAGGGTGCCTGGCTCTATACCTGCCTCTAGGGCTGGAGTTACAGGAAGGTACTATCATTCCTAGCTTTTTGGGTTCTGGGGATGCAAACTCAGGTTTTGTGTTCGACTTTTCCCAACTAAACCTTGTCTAAAACCAGATTTTGATCTCTATGTCCTTACTAATTTTTTCTTTTCTTTACTTTTTTCTTTCTTTCTTTCTCTTTTTTTTTTTTTTTTTTTTTTTTTTTTTTTGTTTGTTTGAGACAGGGTTTCTCTTTATAGCCCTGGCTGTCCTGAAACTCCCTCTGTAGACCAGGCTGGTCTTGAACTCACAGAGATCTGCTAAAGGTGTGGCCATCAGCGCCTGACTTCTTCCTAATTTTCTGTCTAGTTGTTCTACAAATTGTGGATAGATTGAGAATTATAAATACATTTGCTCTTTCTTTTTAGTTCCATTAGTTGTTTTGTTTCGCGTGTTTTGTCTAGTACTTACCTATTTGAATTGCTATGCTTCTCACTGGATTGATCTTTTCCTAATATAAAGACTACCTGTGTCTCCTACTTTTCTTGGTTCTGAAGTTTATTCATGTAATATTAACACAGTGGTTGTTGTTTTCTTTTGATTAATGTTTGTGTGATATATCCTTTTTACATTCAATATGTTTTGATCATATTTACAATGAGCAAACTGTAGACCCTCATGTAGTTGGGTTGTGATTTTAAATCCACTCTGCCAATTTAATCTTCTCATTGCAGTATTTACAATGTACATTTACATTTAATGTAATTACTGATGCAGCTTAAGTATGCCATTTTTATGTTTTGTTTTCTGTGTTCTATTTTTTGTCACTTAGTTTCTTTTTTGTATCATCCTTGTGGGTTACTTATGCAACTGTAACCAGGATCTATTTCTAGAACCTTTATGTCATCCAAATAGCAACTTTGTATCCATTAAAAATAACCCTTCCCTTCTCCTTCAGCGGCATTTATTAAAGTATCTTTTGTCTGGTTGCTGTTGTTGTTTTTTGTGGGTTCTCTAGATCACATTATGTGAATCTATCATGGTCTGCTGAAGTCATCAATTTACCCATTCAGGATAAATATAGAAACCTGACTTTCCGTATTCCATATTCAGCGTCCACATTGAATGGCTCACAATTGCCCGTACCTCTAGTGCCAGGAGAACCTGACACTCTCTTTTGGCCTCTGCTCCCCTCCTGCCACACACATGCATAATCAAGTTGGCCATCAAAATTAGCTACTACACCTCCCTTTGAATCATCATTCTCTCAGTATACCACTGTTTTGATCATTTCTTCTACATACCTTAGAATAGCATCAGCGTTAAAATATTTATTAACAATTTAGAAACTTAAAAAAAATCCCAAAGAGAACTTTTTCTTTCTTTAAAACATGGTCTCATGTGCTGTGGGATGGTCTGTATGTCAAATTACTCTGATTGGTCAATAAATAAAACACTGATTGGCCAGTGGCCAGGCAGGAAGTATAGGCGGGACTAACAGAGAGGAGAAAAGAAAGAACAGGAAGGCGGAAGGAGTCACTGCCAGCTGCCGCCATGACAAGAAGCATGTGAAGACGCCGGTAAGCCACGAGCCACGTGGCAAGGTATAGATTTATAGAAATGGATTAATTTAAGATATAAGAACAGTTAACAAGAAGCCTGCCACGGCCATACAGTTTGTAAGCAATATAAGTCTCTGTGTTTACTTGGTTGGGTCTGAGTGGCTGTGGGACTGGCGGGTGACAGAGATTTGTCCTGACTGTGGGTCAGGCAGGAAAACTCTAGCTACACTCATGTATCCCAGGCTGGCCTTGAAAGCTGTGCATAGCCAAGGGCAGCTGTGTTCAGTGCTGGGGACTGAATCCAGGGCTTTGTGCACATTAGGCAAGTGATCTACCAACCAAGCCACACCCCTAGTTGTATGATGCATTTTTTCTTAGCTGTGCTTTCCTTCCTAATGTCCTACAGTTCTTTCTTTTCTCATTTCCTCTCTGCTTTGTGGGAGTCCAGCTCCGACATGTTGAAGGGTTCTTGTAGGGAGGAGAGAGGAATGAGGAAGTATTAAATAGAAATAAAGACAGACAGAGAGAAAGACAGAGACACAGGATACCTTTGGGAAGGTCCTGGGCCAATACCCAGCCACCTCGAGATTTATTCTAATGGGCTCTTTATACACTGCCAAGGGGAGAGGCAAAAGACCTCCCCCTTTCTAGATCAAAGCACAGCTCACAGCCAAATGTAGACCCTTCCAAACACCTGGTAACCACGCACATGGTCAAATCATCCCATTATGCAGCCCTGCTGGGTAAAGCAAGCTCAGATTCTCTGACCTTGAGTAAGGCCTTACTAGGGAGCCTCTGTGGCCCTCACACTGCTTAGAGCGGCTCTTCAGCCACTTTCTGGATAGGTTTGCTGGGGATGAATTCTCAGCTGAGATGTCTTGATTTCTCTTTCATCACTGAAAGAAATTTTATCTGGACGTAAGATTCTAGGTTGATGATTCTTTTCTTTTAGTAGTTAAAAAATGTTAGGGAAGTCGGACATGGTGATGCACATCTGTAATTCCAGCGATCTGGAGGCTGAGGCAAGAGGACTGCCACAGCTTTGAGGCTATCTTGGGTTTCAGTGTGAGATCTTGTCTGAGGAGAAAAAGAAAAAAATACCACTTCCTTCTAGCCCCACAGATTCAGGCACACACACACACACACACACACACACACACACACACACACACGCAGAAAAATCTGCTGTCACTCACAGTAGCATTTCCTATAAGCAACATCTTCTGCTTTCTTTCAGTATTTTTTCCTTAAGCTTTAGCTTTCAGAAATGAGAGTGTGTGTTGGCACAGATTCTTTGTGTTTATCATATTTGATTCAGCTAGGTTCATGTCTTTCACTAAATGAAGAAAAATTTCAGTTGGAATTTTTGAATATTTCAAGTATCTCCTGGATCTCTGGGACTGTTTCTTGTCTGTTCAGACTGAACGTGTTCTACAGGTCTGTCCTTCCAGTCACTGGACCAGCCTCTGGTGTTTTCCTTCTGTTATTGAGTCTACTCAGCACAATTTGAACCGACTTTTCTGTGCTTTTCAGTTCCATTATCTTCATTTGGTTCATCTCTGTTTCTTTGCTGAGGCTTAGCATTTTATGATACTTATTTACTATTTATTTATGTATTTATGTATCTATTTATTATATACGTAAGAGAGAGCACATGTGCATGTGGAGGGCAGAGAATGACTCTCAGAAATTAATTCTCTCATTCCCTCCTGTGGGGCCTGGGAGTGGAACTCAGGCTACCCGGCTTAGTGGCAAGCTGCTGTGCCAGACCATCGGCCCTCTGATGAACTTAAAACTTTTTTTTTTTTTTTTTTTTTTTTTGGTTTTTCGAGACAGGGTTTCTCTGTGTAGCTTTGCGCCTCTCCTGGAACTCACTTGGTAGCCCAGGCTGACCTAGAACTCACAGAGATCCACCTGCCCCTGCCTCCCGAGTGCTGGGATTAAAGGCGTGCACCACCACCGCCCGGCGAACTTTAAACTTTTGATTCAGAAGAATGTTCAAATTATTGCTGAAGACTTTTGTGATTCCTAGTTTAGTATCACTTTTAGGTAATTCAACTTTCAGTTCATCTCACAACTTAACGTATGTTCATTTGTCTTCTTCATACATTGTTTTCCTGGTTCTTGGATGGTTTTTCTTACATATCCTGAACACTTTGGGTAGCTTATGTGAGATTTTTGTCCCCTCCTACTACCTCTGCTGCTCCCTTCTCCTTTCGCTTCTTTCTCCTCCTTTTTTATTTTTAACAAGCAGGGACGGCCTCTCTGGGCCGTGCTGACACAACTTTGACAAAACTGGAGGCCTCACACACCTGCTGTGTAAATGGTGGTGGTAAAGTTGGGCTTCACCCTTGCGACAGTGACATATTCCCAGCTAAGCAGAGTACCAACTCCTGCTGTCTGACTGTGTGTGTGTGTGTGTGTGCCTGTAAGAACTCCTGAGCACTTCCTGTTTCTACTAGGCAGGGGATGAGAGGTCAGCTGGAGAACAGGTCTGCCAAACCACCCACTAGGTCAGCTCTGAGGACAGGTCTGCCCAAACCACCCACTAGGGAGTTGGCACGCTGCCTCTCCGAGCGGAGAAGTCAGGAGGCACTAAACATCCACCAGAGCGTCAGGAAGGTACTGCTGGTCTTGCTTTCTGCTATTGGGCGGCACTTCTCCCTTCTTTGGTGAGGGAACAAAGGCTATACTCTGACCTTTGTTTTATTGCATCTGCTTGTGCTACTGGGAGCTACAAGGACGGAGGTGCCCTGTTAGGATGTGGGAGGAGTCAAGAAACTCAGGGAGTTTACCACCATGTCTCTCCTTAAGTCCTGGGATGCCTAGGATATCCAATTTTGTATTTGTATTTTATTTTATTTTATTTTATTTTATTTTATTTTATTTATTTATTCATTCATTCATTCATTCATTTATTTATTTATTTATTTATTTATTTATTTATTTATTTATTTATTTTTTGGTTTTTCGAGACAGAGTTTCTCTGTGTAGCTTTGCGCCTTTCCTGGAACTCGTTTTGGAGACCAGGCTGGCCTCGAACTCACAGAGATCCGCCTGGCTCTGCCTCCCGAGTGCTGGGATTAAAGGCGTGCACCACCACCGTCCGGCCTTGGATTTTAAAAGATTGCCCATTTTTATGTGTCTGGGTATTTTTCCTGCGTCCATGTCTGCATCTGTACATCCCTGGTGCTCTCAGATGCCATAGGAGAGTGTGAGATCCCCCGGAACTGGAGTTACAGATGGTTGTGAAAACCCTGTGGGTGCTGAAAATCTAACCTGGGTCCTCTGGAAGAGCAGCCAGTGGTTCTAACCTCTGAATCGTCTCTGCAGCCCCTTGTCTCACTTTTTGAAGTCTTGGTACTCTTGTTTCTGTGAGGTGTGTCTGAGTTTGTGCACATGCACACAGCTGCATGCCCCAAAGGGCCATTTATTTGTTTCTTTATCTGGTTCTGGCTAGCCTGGAGCTTTCTATGCATCTTAGGCTGGCCTGGAACTTTGTTACCCTTGGCCTCTTCCTCATGAGTGTTGGGATTACAGTCGTGCATCACCATGAGGAGCCCCCAAAGTCATTATAAGGCACTTGTTTAGTTTAGCAACTGGAGTCCTCTTCAGGATGTCAACATCCATGAATACTTTACTTCAGCAGTTGACACCCTAGGTCCCACTGCACACAGATGCACCCTGAGAGATGACGGCCGCCGCTGATACAGAGAATCACACAGTATGTGAGAAGAAAGGAACAAACACAAACCTTTGGGCGGGGTCTATGCATGGTGGCACTGCCTGTAGTCCCAGCACTTGGGGGCAGGCTGGGAGTGTGGAAGCCGGGGAATCAGGAGTTTTAGGCCAGCCTGGGATACATGAGACCCCGTCTTAAACAAAACAAAACCAAAAAAGGACAAAACAAAATGCTACCTTTGAGGGAAACAGGTTTTGACAGGAAAAACATAAAGTCTAATTGAGGAATTGCTGAGACCGTGTGGACACATCTGAGAGTTAAGAACTCCAGAGGGACCAGTCACGGAGGACTCTCCCACCCTTGTGAGTTCTACTTCCAGGAGCTTTACCAGGCTCTCATGGTGTCTATACCAGAAAAATACCTTAGGAATTCTAGAAGAAAGAGAGGCAAAGCAGCTATATTGAAATATGCCAGATCATCCAAAAATAATGAAAAAAAATCTTGAAAAAAGGTAGAGAAGAAAACATCTCGGAGCTGGAGAGATGGCTTAGTGGTTAAGAGCACTGACTGCTCTTCCAGAGGTCCTGAGTTCAATTCCCAGCAACCACATGGCAGTTGACAACCATCTGTAACTCCAGTTCCAGGGGATCTGACACCCTCGCACAGGCATATATGCAGGCAAAACAGCAATGCACATAAAATAAAAATAAATAAATTATTTGAAAAAAAAAAACTTACCCATAGATGTGCAAAGAAAAGAATTGCAACCAACTCAGAAACTAGGCAAGCAGGAAGAAAGCAGAATGGAGAATTTAAAGTGTTGAGAGGGAGAAAAACCATGATTTAGAATTCTGTACTGTGCTAATTTAGAATTAGGATCCCTCTAAAGTGAGGGAGGTAGACTAAGCAAGTAGCCCAGTGGATAGAGTGCTAGCCTAGCATGCGTGAAGCTCCGGGTTCAATCCCCAGCACCACATAAACTGAGTGTGGTGGTGCATGCTCATAATGCCAACACTCAGGAGGTAGAAGCAGGCACACTGGAAGTTAAAAGTCATCAACTGCACAGGAAGTTTGAGGGCCAGCATGGGGTACATGAAACACTGTCTCCAAACAAAACAAAACAACAACAAAGCAAAACGAAGAGTGAAGGGAGGAGAGGCAAGAGAATCAAGAGTTCAAGCTCAGCCTCAGTTACAAGAGATTCCAGGCTAGCCTGAGCTACTTATAACCTAGTTTAAAGGGAAAAAAACGTAGAGAAATAAGGACTTTCTTAAACAAACAAACAAAAAAAGTCACCCATAGTTATACCTCGGAAATGCCTTAAAAAGTTCTCCAGAAAGCAAGGACGGTGTGGGTCAGAAATTCAGATGAAAGCAAAGAAAATAGTTTGTAAGGAACAGGTGGAGATGGGTTAAAATCTTACTCTTCTTACTATTCTTTAAAAGAATTATTTCACTTATGTTTGAGTAAGTGAATCCCATGTTTATGTGGGTGCAGAGACTGGAAGGGAGTGTCCCATCCCAAGAGCTGGAGCGATAGGCAGTTGTGAGCGGCTTGACCTGGGTGCTGGGATCTGAATTCAGGCCCTTGGGAAATGCTGCAAGCGCTCTTAACTGCAAACAGTTTCTCCAGCCCCCTCTTATTGCTCTTGCCTGACTTAATAGTTAAAATTTTGCTCAGAATGATAACAATAGTAGCCAGTGTTTTAAATATAAATGCCAGCAACCAGAGGGAAGGATGAGGGCTACTGTGTCAGTCTACTGCCGAAGGGCTACAGGGATATGTGAAAGTGAGCTCAGGCTGGCTGTCCGGTGTATCAGAAACACTAGGACAATTGGTGTTAAGGAAGGAGAGCGCCTTGTTCTACGGGTGTGATGCTGTACAAAGCATTTACACGGGGAGGGAGAGGAAGAGAGATGGAAACAGGGCGACAGAGATGACTAACTAGAATAGGGATTTGGAGGTGTGACGTCTGTTCTAATTAAGGCTTAGTGTGCTCATTGTTCATGTCTAAGGTTCAGAAGCTGGAGTTGTGACTGATGTGAATTTCAGCTCTGTGTTCTTATGACTAGACCAGAGAACTTAGGATAAACTATCTTCTATTTACCAGAGAGCACATGCTTCACAGATAACTCTCTAAACGTTTGCTTTCTGAGATAGTCACTGATCTGAAAGATTTAAACTCAGATTCCAGCTTTACCATTTTATCTGCTGTGTAATCGTGTGTGTGTGTGTGTGTGTGTGTGTGTGTGTGTGTGTGTCTGAACACATGTATGTGCAGGTTCACATGCACTTGTGCATGTATATAGGGAAAAGTTGGCACTGGATGTATTCCTCAATTATTCTCTATTTTTTGAAACAGGGTCTCTCACAAAACCTGGAGATCACCAGTTTGGTTAGACTAGCTGGCCAGTGAACTCCAGGAATCTGTCTGTCCATTCAGTGCTTGGGTTACAGACGCACTTGACTACCTCACACTTTTTTTTCTTTAAAATTTTTTTTTCATACAAAATCTTTTATCTTGTTTTCCTCTTACCCAGTGATTCCAAGATCCTTTCTTGATCTCTGCCCACCCAAATTTATGTTCTTTTCCTCTCTTTCAAAAAAAAAAGGGGTGGGGGGACTCCATTGGAGAAAGCTGCTTTCCCTGTGCCTGTGGTTATCAACTGCAGACAGCTGCTTAGTTAGGGGCAGGACTCTGGGTCCTCATCTTAGTGCAGGGACCCCACGTGGTTTGACTCTGAGAAGGTGCTACGTATGCTTCTGCAGTCTCTGAGTTAATACATGTACCAGTCTTGTTGTATCTGGACGGCACTGTTCCCTTGGAGCCACCCCCCTCCTCTGGATCTTACAGTCTCCACCTCCCTTCCTTCCTCTTAGATTCTTGAGCCTTGAGGGAAAGGGTTTGATGTAAGCTTCCATTTAGGACTGAGTGCTCTATATCACTGTCTGCACGTTGTCCAGTTGTGAGTGTCTGTGTAAATTACCATCTACTGCAAGAGGCTTCTTTGATGTGGGTTGAGTGAGGCACTGATCTATGGTACAGCACTATGTCATTAGGAGTCGTTTTAATGTTAAGTTCCTTTAGCAGAGTAATAGTAGTAGGTTTTCCTTTAGACCCATGACCTGGCTAGGCTCTGGTTCTTGCCCATTTTAGCAGTTTCAGATATGGCTTTCATTTCATGGAGTGGGCTTTAAATCCAGGTAGAAAGTAGTTGGTGGCTCCTATAACATTTGTGCCATTATTGCACAAGTGTACTTTACAAGCTGGTCTGTAGTGGGTAGCCATTCCAGCTTTGATCTGGAAGTTCCAACCCCCATTGAGACTTCGGCAACTGTCACGCCTACAAGGTGGGGCCAAGGGAGGCGCCTGGAGACCTGAGATCTGGATGGGCAGCGCACTCACTTGGTTCTGGGACCTTGGACGGTGAAGGTGGGCCAAGCAGAGCTCCAGAGAACACGGCTGGACTGCGATACACCTTCCCCAGACCCCGTGACCTACCTATCCCTTAACTTGTAAGTTACGCCATTAAATAAATCTCCTTTTAACTACGTGGAGTGGCCTTAATAATTTCACCAATACTGGTCACTGTTATGATTTGCAGGGTTTGTAGCTGGATAACATTGATGATTACATTTCTCCTCAGGTAACATGCAGAGTACCTTCCACTACCATAACCACTGGTCAGTAGGATGGAGCTTCTAGAAGGGCACCAGCTGAATTTCTCATGTTCAAGGATATAAGCTAAGTGTTATCTTCAGGACCTTACTGCCAGGTTGTGGAAAGTAACAAATAGAATTAGCAATAGCCTGCGAATTTTGGGGGTTTCCATAGGGCTCCTGTGGCCAACAATTCAACAAAATATAACTCTTTCCTAGCACTGCAGGTTTTACTTGATGGTTTAAGATGTCTAGCTGGGGCACTGTCTTCCCTATTATTTGGTGGTTTCATTTAAATTCCTTTCATATATGTATATATATTTTAGGAAGCTTCTACAATAGTATATTTCCATTGGTTTTTCAAATGATCTTTAGTGTTAGTTGTTCCTACTCATAGTCTTCCTTTTCTCCCATCCCCTTCCTGTTTAATGTTCCTGTTCTAGTTCTCCTTTGTCTCCCCATAACACTATATTCTATTTCTCTTTCCTTGGAAGATCCTCTCTGGCCCCTTACTAAGTACATAACTTCTGTGGTTATTTGGATTGTAGCACACAAATCACAAGCTTAAAAGCTAACAACCTGAGTAAGAGAAAATGTGCAATATTTGTCTGTGGTTTCCAATTTCTGGTTATTACTAATAGAGAAGGAATGAACATGGTTGAGCAAGTATCTCTGTGGTAGGACGTAGAGTCTTTGGGTCTATACCCAAGAGTGGTGTCTTAGTTAGGGTTTCTATTGCTGTGAAGAGACACCATGACCACAGCAACTCTAATAAGGAAAACATTTAATTGGGGTGGCTCACTTACACTTTCAGAGGTTCAGTCCATTATCATCATGGGGAGCATGGCAGCATGCAGGCAGACATGGTGCTGGGATAGTAGCTGAGAGTCCTATGTTCTGCAGACAACAGGAAGTCAACTGAGACTCTGGGCGGTATCCTAAGCATAGGAAACCTCAAAGCCTGCCCCCACAGTGACACACTTCCTCCAACAGAGCGATATCCACTCCAATAAAGCTACACCTCCTAATAGTGCCACTCTGTATGAGATTATGGAGGCCAACTACATTCAAACTATTGCAAGTGGTATAGCTGGATCTTAAGGTATGTGTTTCCATATGAAGGTGAAGGTTGTTTCTTTAATTTCTGTGAAGAATTGTGACATAATTTTGATGGTGATTGCATTGAATCTATAGATTGCTTTGGGTAGTATGGCCATTTTAATGATATTAAGCATACAGATCCATGAGCATGGGAGATCTTTACATTTTCTGATTGTCTTCTTCAATTACTTTCTTCAATATTTTTAAGTCTTTCATTATCTTGAGAGTTATCCCAAGATTAATCTTTTTTTTTGAGACTATTGTGAAAGATGCCGTTTCTAAATTTCTTTCTCAGTTTGTTTGTTATTATATATAGGAAGGCTACTGTTTTTCTTTTCTTTTTATTTGTGTGTGTGTTGGGGGTGGGGTGTTAACTTTTTATCCTGCTACTTTGCTGAAAGTAGATACCAGCTCTAGAAGTTTCTGGGTAGACTATTTAGTGACTTCCATATATAAACTTTTATCATCTGCAAACAAGGATACTTTGACTTCTTTCTTTCCTGTTTGTACCCTCTTGATCTCCTTCAGTTGTCTTATTGCTCTAGCTGAATCTTCAGGTACTACATTGAACTATGGAGAGAATGGACATTCTTGTCTTGTTCCTGATACTGTGGAAATATTCAAGTTTCTCTCCATTCAGGCTAATGTTGGCTGTGAGCTTGCTGGAAATCACCTTAATTGTGTTGGGGTATGTCCTTGTACCCATAGTCTCTCCAGGACTATTATCCTGAAGAGATGCTGGGTTTCGTCAATGGCTTTTTTGGCATCTAATGAGATGATTGTGTGGTTTCTGTCTTTCAGTCTGTTTATATGGTGGATTATGTTTATTGATTTATGTTATGTTATGTTGAACCATCCCTGCATCTCTGGGATGACTCCAACTTGATCATGGTGGATAACTTTTTTGATGTGTTCTTAGATTTGGTTTGCAAGTACTTTGAGAAATTTTGCATCTACATTCTTAAGGCATATTAGTGTATAATTTTCTTTTTGTTGGGTCTTTGTGTGGTTTTGGTATCAGGGTGACAGTGGCCTAAGAAGAATGAGTAACTCTTCCTTCAGTTTCCATTTTGTGGAAGAATTTGGGGAGTATTGGCGTTAATTCTTCTTTGAAGGTCTGGTAGTTTTCTGAGCTGAAAATATCTGGCCCTGGGCTCTTTTTGGCTGTGAGACTTGTAATTACTGCTTCTGTTTCACTAGGGGCTTGGGGTTTGTTTAAGTTGCTTATTTGATCTCGATTTAACTTTCATGTCAAGTAATTCACCCATTTCTTTAAGTTTTTGCAGTTTTGTGGAGTACAGATTTTTGGAGTATGTCCTTATGATTCTCTGCACTTCCTTGATGTATGTGATAATGTCCCTCTTTTGTCTCTAATTTTATTAATTTGGCTTGTCTCTCTATGTCTTTTGGTTAATTTGGCTAAGACTTTGCCACTCTAGTTGATTTTCTCAAAGAAGCAAGTCTTCCTTTCATTGATTCTTTGCAAGTTTTGTTTGTTTGCCTGTTTTTATTTCATTGATTTCAGCCCTGAGTTTGATTATTTCTTGCCTTCTCCTCTTTTTGCATAATATTTCTTCCTGTTCTACAGCTCTCATGTGTGTTGTTAAGTTACTAATAAGAGTTTTTTTTTGTTTTTGTTTTTGTTTTTGTTTTTGTTTTTGTTTTTGTTTTTGTGTTTCTCTGTGTAGCTTTGCGCCTTTCCTGGATCTCGCTCTGTAGACCAGGCTGGTCTCGAACTCACAAAGAGGCCTCTGCCTCCTGAGTGCTGGGATTAAAGGCGTTAGCCACCACCGCCCGGCGATAAGAGGTTTTTGATGTAGAAACTTAGTCCTATGAACTTGCCTCCTAGAACTACCTTCATATTTTTTATTCAGTTCTAAACAATTTTTTTTTCTTTTGAGACAGGGTTTCTCTGTGTAGTTTTGGTGCCTGTCCTGGATCTCGCTCTGTAGCCCAGGCTGGCCTCAAACTCACAGAGAACCGCCTGGCTCTGCCTCCTGAGTGCTGGGATTAAAGGCGTGGGCCACTGCTGCCTGGCCAGTTCTAAATATTTTTTATTTTCTTCTTGATTTCTGTCTTGACCCAGTTTTCATTCAGTGGTGAGTTATTCAGTTTCCATGAGTTTGTAAACTTTCTGTTGTTTCTATTGTTGACATCCAGCTTTAATCAGTGGTGGTCAAATGGAATGTAGGGTGGTATTTCAGTTTTTTTTACATCTATTGAGACTTGCTTTGTATCCGAGTATGTGGTCATTTTGGAGAAAGTTCCATGATGTGCTGAGAAGAAATTGCATTCTTCAGTGTTTGGGTGAAATGTTCTGTAGATGTCCACTAGGTCTGTTTGACATTATTTAACTCCAGTGTTTCCCTATTTAGTTTTTGTCTGGATGACCTGTTTATTGCCAAGAATGAGATATTGAAGTTACCCGCTATCAGTGTGTGAGGGTTAGTACATGGTTTAAACTGTTGTAGGTTTTAAAAAATGAACTTGTGTGTCCTTGTATTTAGTGCATTAATGTTTAGAACCACAATATTTTCTTGGTGGATTTTTCCTTTAATGAATATATAGTGTCTTTCCCTATCTCTTCAAATTAGTTTTGGTTTGAAGTCTATTTTATCTGATATTAAAATAGACAACTGCTTGCTTCTTGGGTTTGCCTGCTTTACTTTTTTCTACCCTTTTACTCTGAGGTGATGTCTATTCTTGTTGGTGAGATCTTTTTCTTGAATGCACCGGAAAGATGGATCCTGTTTTCTAATCCAGTCTGTTAGTCTGTGTCTTTTTATTGGGGAAATTGAGACCACTGATATTGAGAGTTATCAATGAGCAGTGTTTATTGATTCCTGTTATTTGTTGTTATGGTGGGGACCCTCATCCTACCCCAGAATTTTTATTTTCTGTTCTGGGATTATTTATTCTATGCCTGCTTGGATATAGTTAACTTCTGCTGACTGAAGTTTTCCTTCTAGTGCCTTTTGTAGATCTGGTAGGTAGAAATTGCTTAAATTTGGTTTTTGTGGAATGGTTTCCTTTCTCTCTCATTTGTTAGTGATAGTTCTGCTATGTATAGTAGTCTAGGCTGGCATCTGTGGTCTCTCAGAGTTTGTAGAACATTTGCCCAGGCCTCTTGGTTTTCAGAGTCTCCATTGAATAGTCAGGTGTTAGTCTAATGGGCCTGCCTTTATATGTGACTTGGTCTTTTTCCTTTGCAGCTTTTAATAGCCTTTCTGTGTTCCGTACACTAATGTTTTGATTGTCATGTGTTATGGGGAATTCCTTTTATAGTCCTATTTGGTGTTCTGTATGCTTCTTGCAGCATCTCTTGCTCCACACAGGCATCCCTTTCTTTAGATTGGGAAACTTTTCCTCTATTGTTTTGTTTAAAACATTTTTTGTGCCTTTGATCTGGGTTTCTTCTCCTTCATCTATTCTATTTTTTTTTTTTTTTTTTTTTTGAGTTTTTTGAGACAGGGTTTCTCTGTAGCTTTGGAGCCTGTCCTGGACTAGCTCTGTAGACCAGGCTAGCCTCGAACTCACAGAGATCCACTTGCCTCTGCCTCCAGAGTGCTGGGATTACAGGCATGCACCACCATCACCCAGCATCTATTCTTATTATGCCTAGATTTACAGATTCCCTGGATGTTTTTTGCCTGGATCTTTTTGGTTTTAACATTTTCTGTTGCAGCCTATCTTCAGCAAACTCCATAGCTTTTGGGCTCCAAAAGCTCAGGAATTAGCCGCTTTTGCATGTTCCCCTGTGCAGACAGTGGGCTCTTTTGCTTCTTTCCTCTCCTAGTGGATTGTGGCTTTCACTGGGCCCCCTTCTCGGGTTGCTATTACACTGTCATCTGAATCATCACTGTCAGCAGATTTGATGAGTCAATTGGAATTTCTCAAAGGAAGGAATTGGTTAAAAGAGAGTCCCCCCCCCACATTAAAAAATGGGAAACATTTTTACAATGGAGGGAGTTTGGTCTCTGTTTGATAATATGCTAGATGGTTTGAAAATGGAACAATTAAATGGGAGGATAATTAACTTAGATGGGATTTACATAATGTCAATTATAAACATTATCAGTTTGATCATTCTTGTTTTATCCCTAGAAAAGTTGGTTTATATGAGTGCCAAGTTGGCTGATATGAGTGACAAGATACAAGTCTTAGAAAAACTTAATTAGAACAGATCATAGAGATATTCAGACCCAGACAGAGGAGTTTAAGGAGAATCAATTTCAGCATTGCTTCATAAGGTTACAGATTAACAGCCTAAGGGTTTCAAACAGCCAACCTTAATTTACCCAGTAATCTTACAGGAACTATCAAATTATAGATATCCCCAAGACTGTGTAAGAGTTGAATAGACTTGATGTGCAGTGGTGGTACATGCCTTTAATCCCAGCACTCAGGAGGCAGAGGCAGGTGGATCTCTGTGAGTTCGAGGCCAGCCTGTGCTACAGAGTGAGTTCAAGGAAAGGCGCCAAAGCTACACAGAGAAACTCTGTCTCAAAAAAAAAAAAAAAAAAAAAAAAAAGAGTTGAATAGACTCCTATGCAATTGTTAGATTTGAGGAGATTCAAGGAAGTGATAGTCTCACATGGCATTCACTCACCTTTATGATGTTAAATTCATGGTCAGCTTTTAATATAATTAACCCTCAAGACTGAAGAGATTTGGTTACAGTAGCCTTAAAAGTTGGTCCTTAGCTACAATGGAGGACCTGGTGGAAGGATGAGGCTAAGACCATTGAACTAGAGGTACTGAAATTTCCCAAGATCAACTTCTTAGAGAAGGTGATTATTCTGATATACAAAGACAATCTGACTTTATGCCTCATAGCAGCCTTGAATGCTAGGGACAGAATTGAAGAAGTAGGAAAGAAAATTGAGTCATTTCCTAAAGTTATACAGGGCCCAGAAGAAACCTTCACTGATTTCTTATAAAGATTGACTTCAGCAGTAAATAGAATGATACCAAATTCAGAAGCTAGACAGACAATAATTGAATCTCTGGCTTTTGAAAATGCTAATGCACAATGCAAAAGGGTAATTAGGCCATTAAAAGCAAAATCAGCACCCTTGGAGGAATGGATCTGAGATACAATCAATATTGAATCGCATGATCATGATGATGCTTAGATAGGAGAGGTGATTTCCAGAGGTTTAAAGAAAAATAGTAATTCCAAATGTTTCAATTGTGTTTCAATTGTGGTAAACAAGGTCACCTAAGAAGGGACTGTAAATAAGGGGTTCCTAGAAACAATGTTTTTTCAAGGAATAGTCCCAACAGAATGCTCCTCCCTTCTGGAGTATGCAGAAGGTGTAGCAAATGCAGATATTGGACTAATGAATGTAGATCAACAATGGTAATCCTTGCCTTTGCAGTTGGGAAATGACCTGAGGGGCCTCTCTTAGGCCCCCATATCAAATTTGGTTCAGTCATTTCCTGTCATCGGGAAGAAACTCCTTTCCAGAGCAACTGAAGAACCTAACGCCTGTTGTAAAAAACCATACTGCTCTGGATGATAGAACAACTTTAGAAAAGAAAACAAAAATTTAAGTAGAAATTTTAAGTCAAAATTGATAAAGATTAGATTTGGAAACTCCCCAAAGTTAGGGTTGAGGAAGGGTTTTGTTTTTGTCTTTTCAGGAAAATAAAAACCATCTTGAAGAGTTCAAAGACCTTTGGACAAATAAGCACCCAAAGAAGAAGGGAAAACTACCTAAAAAAAAATTACCAAGAAAAGAAATAATCTAACCTAGTGCAATCTCCAAATTCTCCAAAAAGATGATGGGATCTCACAATGATGATTCCACATGGACTATGATAATTCCACCAAGCTGACAAACACCACCCAAAGATCAACATTGGACTACAAACTGCTCAGGACAATTTTGAGATGGCTAGCTGAGATGATCCAGCCTCACAGACTGCTATAGCCAGGACAAGCCCTACACTTTCCCATTATGCAGAGACTGGACAACAATGATACAGCTACCTCTCCCAGGACTTGACAATTAACCCAAACAATTTCTTTTTGGGATCCCCTAAAGATACCTTCACACACACACCCCAGACAGCAGGAAGTAAATTTAAGAACAGGATGCCCACATTCCTAAGAGGTGGGGGTGGATGGATTTGGGTCCTTCAATGTGTTACAAATATTTGTCATTGTTTAGGGTGGTTGGTCACAAGTTGTTATTGGTAATGGTAAGGAAAAAAGCTGAACAAAGGAGATTAGATTCAGGGTTCTTGTTTGGAAAAGAAAAGAAAAAGAAAAAAGGTGATACAGATATGATAGGATAAAATAGTAGATTATTGAATCTACTCTGAAAAAAAAAGGGATACAGATGTGATAGGATAAAAGGGTAGATTACTGAATCTACTCTGTAAAGAAAAAATTGGAATATAGGTGTAAGACAAAAAAGGTAGATTATTGAATCTACTTTTAAAAAGCAACTACTGGTTTTAAATATTTTACATTGGATTGGATTTTTCTATATTGTATACAAATTGTGTATATTGATACAAATTTGAGATTAATTTATTAGAACATACTATATATACACTTCTAATCTTGTTCAAGGTATTGTACCTATACAGTTCATTTAACAATGTAATGCAAATTGCTAGTCCTTGAAAGTTATTATTACCAACTATTTAGGACAATAAAGAAATGCAGGTTAGTAATTAGTCACCTATTATAATTGAACTTGTAGTCATAAGGTATGTTTTCAAAGTCAAACGGAGATATATTTTAGATAGACAGGTCATCTTCAAACACTTCAGAGATCTATGGCATTTAAGATGTTTTAATAACATAGGTTATTTTTTTTATGACCATGAGACATGTCTGTTCCTGGCAGCACCAATCTGCTTCAGAGAAGATGATGGGCATCGAAGAAACTCCTTATGTAGTTTGTGGCAAAAGTTAGTCACTGAGCAAGAAAACGCCCTTACTTCAACTACTAACAGTATGCTGTCCAAAATGGGCAAACAGGACACAAAATAAATGACTGCTAAACTTTGCCAAGACAAAGTTGGGGCACCCCTTCATAAAATCCTGCTTCATGCTGGCCTGCGGTGGCGCACGCCTTTAATCCCAGCACTCGGGAGGCAGAGTCAGGCAGATCTCTGTGAGATTGAGGCCAGCCTGGTCTACAGAGCAAGATCCAGGACAGGCACCAACAACAGGCACCAAAACTACACAAGAGAAACAGTGTCTTGGGAAAAAAATCCTGCTTCACAGATAAGTTTGTCAAATATGCTAAGCCTGTAGGCCAAAGTTAGATGCTCCAACATTGCAAAGGAACCTTGGGTGACTGTCCAGGCAGCCAGCTGTTTCTGTCATTTCTCACCTTTTTGGTAAGTTGCTTGCCTGTTTACTTAGGTAATATTTTTCCTTCTCAGGTCTCTGAGGGAGTTGAAGACTAGATAGTTATAGTTTTCCTTGTTAACAAATTCAGAAAAGAAATTTTACTAAAGAGGTGTAAAGTGGTATAAGTTTGAAAGACATCAAAAGATAGTTTTCGGTTGGTAATACAAGTTAGGATAGAAAGTGAATTAGGCACAACATTTTTGACTCACCAAAATATGAAAAATAATGGAGTATTTTTTCTGAATTTGTCAAATGTTTCTGGACTGGACATTGTTAATGTAATTATTGACTGTATATATTGTATATAGTTATTGTACTTATTATATATAGTTTTTCTTATGTTAGTTATAACCTTCCTTTATTATTTTAGACAAAAAAGGGGAAATGTGGTGATATACTGTTTGTAATCTAAGAAATAAAACTTGCCTGAAGATCGGAGGACAGAGCCAGCCACAGAGTTAGCCACAGAAGTCAGGCAGTGGTGGCACACACCTTTAATCCCAGCATTTGAGAGGCAGAGGCAGAGATCCCTCTGGATTTCTGTGAGTTCAAAGCCTACACCAGCTACACGAGATGAATCCAGTCTAAAAGAGAAACAGAGACAGGCAGTGGTGGCACACACCTTTAATTCCAGCACTTGGGATCACACACCTTTAATCCCAGCACTAGGAAGGTTGAGACAGGAAGTGATATGGCTGGGCAGAGAAAGGAAATATAAGGTGGGAGGAGACAGGAACTCTCGCTCTCTTTCAGGCTGAGGAGCTGGTGAGGTAAGAGGTGGTGGCTGTGGCTTGCTCTGCTTCTCTGATCTTTCAACTTTCACCCTATATCTGGCTCCGGGTTTTTATTATAAGATCATTTAGGATTCATGTAAACATGATTCAAACTCAAAGCTTTCAAAAGCAGGAAGGATGCATCTTCCCATATCTGTTTCCTTGTATAGCATCTTCTGTTACTTAATGAGCATTGACATCTCTGTCATGCAGGGTTGGCTGGAAAGAACATACAGTTTACCCCTTCTAAGTTATCCATTTTATAGATAAGGAGAGTGAGGCTGGGAGGCATTGAAGGAATTAATTACTTCAAGGTTACAGTGTGTTAGCACCCTTCCTGCTCTACCTAGTAAAGCACACAAAAGAGAGGTCAGGAAATTAAGACAACCAGATTACAGAAAGAAAATGAATCATACCAAAAAAAAACCCAGAAGAACAGGTCCACAAGGCATAAACACCTGGAGTACCAGAAACTAGCAACCATCCTCACAGGAAGTTGTAGAGGAAAGTAGCATTTGCTTGGTAGCCAGATTAGAACCACTCTAGCCTGAAAAGTAGTGAAGGCTGTGCTGTGAGAGCTTGGCTGCTGTGGAGGGGCTTAACTTCTGTTAACATTAATGGAGCAGAGAGGTGGGGAGATCGGCATAGAAGAAACATGTTATTTTCTGCGCTGCCCACTGATCCTAGAGAGTAGGTCACGATGCAAACAGGCATCATTCATCCAGCCGGCAAATGTCAATGTGTCCCAGACCGTGCAGTGGATGCAGAGCAGAGAGCGTTCATGTTGTCAATACATGCCGCCAGACCTTTTGCTTTCATTCACTTCCTAAACTGGTCTTCGTGGTAATTTCCAGAAATGAATATGCTGAAAATTGATTTTGTGAAATCTTGAAGAGGACTATTTTTCATGATTCAGTATTTTTAATAGCACAGTCTGTCAGTTTGCCCTTTCCTTTTAGCTGAGAGCTATAACAAAGCCAGGCACTTGCTCCAAGATCTGTGAACACCTTGCTGATTCATTTTCACAATTATGATCATGGTCTTTCTTATCCTTATCTCAAAGCATATTTTGCATAAAAATATTTTTAAGGAAGTAAATTTTAAAATTTTCTCAAATATGAGAAATGAAATTTATGGGTTTTGTGTGTGTGTGTGTGTGTGTGTGTGTGTGTGTGTGTGAGTGTGTGTGTGTTTTGTTTTGTCATGCTTCTATCTGGTTTCCAGATTCTAAAAATTAATCAATCTGTTCTTTTATGTCTTAGTTTGATTTCTACTGCTGTGTTAAAAATCATGATTGAAAGCAACTTGGGAAGAAAAGGGTCCATTTTCTCTTAAAACTCCCCTTCACCATCCATTGTTGAGGGAAGTCAGGATAAGAACCCAAGGCAGGAACCTGAGGCAGGAACTGAAGCAGAGGCCATGAAGGAATACTGCTTGATGACTAGCTCCCCATGGCTTGCTCAGTCTGCTTTCTTAGACATCCCAGAATCACCTGCCTAGAGGTGGTACCACCCTCAGTGGGCTGGGCTCTACCACACCAATCATTAGCCAAGAAAATGCCCTACAGACTTACCTACAGGCAATCTGATGGAGGCATTTTCTCAGTCTTTTCCCTGGTAAATCTAGCTTGTGTCAAGCTACAAAAACCAGGACATTTTATTTCCATTTTAAATTGTTGTGTACGATGTGCGTGCTCACCTGTGTGAGTCAGGGTATGCACATATCACGGCATGTGTACATTCAGGGGACAACCTTGGGTGTCAATCCTCATCTTCTAACTTGTGTGAGGTGGTATGTCTTGTGGTTTGCCACTGACTGCACCAGGCTAACTGTCCCATGAACGTCTGGGTATTCTATCTCTACCTCCCATCTCTCTGTAGAAGTGCCACGAATACAGACACACACTACTGCATCCAACTTTATGTGGGTCGTGGGCACCCAAACTCGGGGTCCTCGGCACCCAAACTCGGGTCTTCAAGCTTGTACAGCAAGTGCTTAACCCACTGAACCTTCTCCCCCAGTGCAAAGTAGTTATTAAAAGGGAATAATATTCTGTGGTTTTTGTTGTTGTTACTGGAGAAGATAGTGAAATGGACTTAGGGCTGTAGGTCTGTTGGTGGAATGCACAAAACCCTGGGTTTGACCCCTAGTACCATATGACATCTGTTGTGGTGGCATACACCTGGGATCTCAGAAGTGCCAGCACCAGGGACATAGAGGCGGAAGATCAGGAGTTCAAGCTCATCTCTGGGTACGTTATGAGTTTGAATCCAGCCTGGAATACGTGAAACCCTTTCTCAATGATAAGATAGTAAAGTTATAAATATAATGAACTCTCTCTTTGTTAAAGATGCACGTAGGGGTTTCTGTATAGGAATAACTAGGGGAATTCACCCCAGAGCTGTTCCTCCCAACCTCCATCCCAGGTCTTGAGATTTCAAAGAATTTTTACTTTTGTTTACTTATTTGTATTTCTATTTTCTTAAAATTAATATGTATTTTGATCAGATGACAGAAAGCTCCCCACCTACTTATTTGCCTTGTTGGTGCAGCAAAGTATTGACCAAAGCGATGCAGGGTATGGTGTGTTTTGGCTCAAAAAGTAGAGGTACAGCCATATGGTAGCAAAGTCATAGCAGCAGGAATATGAAGGAGCTGTCACCTGTAGCCACAGCCCAGAGGCTTCTCCTTCTTATCCAGTCTGGGGTGCCCTTCATGGAATGGTGCCTGCTTACCTTTAAGGTGGTTCTTCTCATATCACATAACCTAAGCCAGACACTCTCTTACAGCCATACATAGAGGCCTGTCTCCGAGTGATTCTAGACCTGCCAAACTGACAGTTAATATTAACAACCACACACCATTCCTTTTATTTAGCCTGGTGCAGGGATCAAATGTAGGGTCTTATCCATGCACATGCTTCCCTACTGAGTGACACCCTAGCTCCTCTTTACTTTTTAGTTACTGTTTATTTACATGCCCCAGAGAATCAATTTAGAGTGTAGGGAGACCAGAGCAAAGTCCAGAATAGTTGCAAAGGACAGATTCTCTATACTGAACAGAATGCCATCCCAGGAGTCCATTCAGCGCTGCAATGGGCTTCCCTTAGTGTGTGTCTAAGTTTCTTGTTAGGGTAAAAGTGAAAAATCGTAGACGAAACAATCTGTAGCTGCTCCGGAGACTGAATTCTCTCTCTTCAGGGTTCGTTACTTGCTCCTCCCTGTGACAAAATGCCTTCCACAAACAACGTCAAAGGGGAAAGATTTATTCTTCGAAGGCTTCAGAGGGTTCCGTCTGGGCTTGCTCTGCCTCATGTCCCTAGGAAGAACACCACTGTGGCAGAAACATGCCATGGAGGTGCTTCACCTCATAGTGGGTAAGGAAATCAAGGAAGGGATTGGGAACCAATTGTAACTTTCAAAGACTCACCTTCAGGACCTATTTCCTCCAAGGAAACCACATATCCTAGTTTCCAGAAAGTCCCCAAATACCAGATGGGGATCGAGTCATCAATACATGAGCCCAAGGGGAACATTTCATATTCAAACCCATAATCCATTTTTTAAAAGTTTCATTTTATTTTTTATTTTTATTTTATTTATTTATTTGGTTTTTTCGAGACAGGGTTTCTCTGTATAGCTTTGGTGCCTGTCCTGGACTCACTCTGTAGACCAAGCTGGCCTTGAACTCACAGAGATATGCCTGGCTCTGCCTTCCGAGTGCTAGGATTAAAGGTGTGCACCACCACCGCCTGGCTCATTTTATTTACTTTTATATTTGTACTCAACCATGTAAGTTCAGTGCCTGCAGAGGCCAGAAGAGGGATTCAGATCCCCTAGAACCGAAGTTACAGACTGTTGACCGTAAGCTCCTGGGAACTGGACCCAGGAACTCCTCAAGAGTAGCAAGTGCTCTTAATCATGGACCATATTTTCAGCACCCATAATACTTCTTCCTTCTAAAGATCCTTCTTTGAGAACTCAGGGCTTAGGCTCAACACAGTTATGAGCTGGGTAAGAAAACCCATGCAAAGGGAATGTAAAAGCATCTGACTGTCTAAGTACTATGTTACCCCTCCACTCAAGCTGGAAGCTTCCTTCACCTAATGTATGGCTCTCCTTTAACAAACGCATGAGAGCACTTTTCTGTTTAACTCAAGGAGAAAGGAAAGAAGTCAGGTCTGATCTGGGACCTGCCAATGTAGTTACGGAAATGTCTTAGTTAGGTTTCTTATTGCTGTGATAAAGCACCACAACCCAAAACAGCTGGGGTGGGGAGGGGGAAGAGGCAGGAGAAGGCTTTATTTCAGCTTGTAACACTCCATTGCTGAGGGAAGTCAGAGCACAAACTCAAGGCAGGAACTGAAGCAGAGGCCATGGAGGGGTGCTGCTGACTGGCTTGCTCAGCCTGTTTTCTTAGACACCCCAGGACCATCTGCCTAGAGGTGGCACTGTGATCTGGTCTTTCCCACATCAATCATCAATTAAGAAATTCTCCAGTAGGCTTGCTTACACGTAATCCGATGGAGCCATTTTCCTGCGTCGAGGTTCCTCTTCACAGATAACTTTGTCAAGCTGATAATAAATTAGCCAGGCCAGTGCATACCGTGTGGTCAACTAGAAACTGAACTAGAAATATGGGACAGCATGTAGGTGTTGGATGACGTCCTAGTGGTTTTACTGTGGACAAAGTCTCAATCAGCCCTATTAGAACTTTCAACATTCTATAATGATTAGTACAGTAGCCATTAGTCAGCTCACTGAGGATCTCAAGTGTGATTAGTACAGTCAAGGAACTACATGTTTGATTTCACATCAATTTTCATTTAAGTATGGATTGGTACTTTGTGTATCTGTGCAGGCTCAGGCGTTAGCAATAAATAAAATTTGTCCTGTTGCAGGGGTGGGGTGGGGCTATGAACGAGCTGCGTGCTCAGCTCACACTGAGAGTGTGACAATACTGGGCAATACGACGGGGCTGTGACGGGTTACACCGGGTATCACGGCAGCTCTCTGGATCTGAAGCTGCAGTTAATGAAGAGTCACTGTTTATTTTTGATTGGTGGCTAATAATAGCTCTTACTGTGCCAGGCATTATGTTGAAGGCCTTCCATGGATTATCGCATTTAGCTATTCTACCAACCTCTACGAAAAAGGAGGTGAAAGAGAGATTTAAAAAAAAGGTGACAAACTGTCACGGCGATCGTTGGACAGAGGGTAGGCACAAGTGGAGATCTGTCTGTGCAGTGTGGCAGCTAAAGAGGAAAACAGCTTCAGGGGGCCAAGGGAAGGTTGCCCACGCTCTGAGCTAAGTCAAGTCCATTGCAGTCCCAAAGCAGGAAGAAGAACCCAAGTACAGCGCCGCCTTTTGTTCCTTTGGGTGCCTGAGAATTTTCACAAAATGGATATTTGCTAGAAACCCTTTGGAGGAGAATGGTAAGGTTGATGGAGCTAAACGGTTTTTATCTTCGTGAAGCAGGAATCAGGGCCATCTGCCAAGAAAGAGGGATAGAACAAATGGTGATAAGGGGTAAAAGGAGCCCTGAAATACCATCAGCTGGGGCTCCCAACTCCCCAGCACCACCCTTTATCATTACAGGCCATCATATATTATCCCACGCAGTCTAACCACCCAGGGAAGTTTCTTTTTTCCCTTACTTGTTTCCACACGATGAAAACGGAAATTGAAGTTCAAAAAGGTTACCACCTTAATTAAAGGGAAACAAAGGCTGTCCACTACGGTGCAGGCAGTGTTCTGGCTAACAAACAGACCACAACAAAGGGTGTTTGCCCTCCACATCTTTGAGTGGTGCAAGCCAAACACATGCCACTCCAAACAATTATTATTTAAGACTTTGACAAATGATACGGGGGGGAAAAGATGCTGCCATAAAAGAGATGGTGGATTGATGGAGAACATGTGGGCAGGCAGCGTCGACACAATCATGGTGGAGGTGGGGATGCTATGAGTGGACGGGCAAGCTGGCAACTTCAGGACCTGGAAGGTGGACTCTCCCAGGCCCAGCCATGGGCAGGTGCAGAGGCTGTGAGGCAGGCACTCGGCGAAAGGCTATTGGGTAGCAGCCTGGTGAGCAAGGGGGCAACGGCCAAGGCCGAAAGCCCGTGGTAAACCAGGGCAAAGCCTGCGCCAAGGTAAGGGCAAGGAGCAAGGGCCAGGTTGCCCAGCTCGCCGACGCGTGTTCCTGACCACTGCCAAGCCGTCCGGCACGTGGACGAGGCGACAGGAAAGGCCGCTGGCAGGCCGAGGGACAGCGGGGAAGGAGAACTAGACGACGCGGGCGCCGGCCATCCCTAGAAAGGCCACCACCTTCCAGCGGGTGAGCGACCCCACCCGAGCCCTCCGCCCGCAGGTGGCCGGACTGACTGCCTTTCGTCCCGGGAGGCGGGCCTCAACGCCGGAACTTTGGTCAAGATGCCATGCAGAGAGAACATAAATCGGGATTAGGGCGAAGTCCTGGGGAAGACAGCCCTGTTGACTTCTGTCTCGCTTCCCCTCCCCGCTTCCCAGTAGGAGAAGATGCTCGCCTCGCTCTCCAAGGCACCCCCCTCCAACAGCGAACGCATTGGTTTGGCCCCTCATCCCGGATTGGCTGAAGTTTTACGCCTCGGCCAGGGATTGGAGGACGCTCGTCTCTTTCCCAGCTCTCGCGTCCATTGGTCAGCCTTCCGCTTCTGGGCGGAGTCGCCGGGGACGGTTTCCACCCTCTTGTTTACCGGCCGCGTAGTTGACGCTCTCGCTAAAGTTCCCTGTTCAGCGGCGCCCACCAATTGCGCCGCTCGCTCCGCCCTCGCTGCGCTCCCTCGCCGCCTCCCGCGTGGTACGGCCCACGCCTTGAGAACGCCGGCGCGTCCCTCCGCCCGCGCTCGCCCGCGGCTTCCCCCCCCTCCACACACACCCCGCACCGAGCCCGCGCTTGGTACGGCCCGCGCCACCTCCTCCGCTCGTGAGGGAGGCTTGACCCCCTCCCCGGCCGCGGCTCTTGGTGCCGCCCGGGAGAACCAGGTCATCGGCCGGTTCCCGTGAAAACAAAAACAATCGGCGGCGCCGCCGGGGGGGCAGCCGAACGCGGAGAGCCGGGGTGGGGGGGCCCGGGGCGGGACGCGGCGCCGGGTGGGGCGGGCGAGAGAGCGCGAGCGGCGGGGCCGGGGCGCCATGGGGCGGGCGGGCACGGGCTGCGCGGGGCTACCCCGGCGCCGCGGCTAGCGCGCCCGCCTCGCCTTAGCTTCCCGCGCCGCCCGCCGCCTTGGGGGACGAGGAGCAGGACGCGGCCTCGGTGGGGCCCGGGCCGAATCGCTGCGGACCGCCGAGCGCCGGGGAGCCGAGCGCCGCGGTCTCCGGCATGGATCAGTGCGTGACGGTGGAGCGCGAGCTGGAGAAGGTGTTGCACAAGTTCTCGGGCTACGGGCAGCTGTGCGAGCGCGGCCTGGAGGAGCTCATCGACTACACCGGCGGCCTCAAGCACGAGATCCTGCAGAGCCACGGTGAGGGCGGGCGGGCGGCCGCGCGCGGGGGTCGGGGCCCGTCGCTGCCGTCTGCTGGTCCCCAGGCCGCGGCGACTTGCCCTCCTCGCGCGGACCCACCCGGAAACGCGGTGGCCGGGGGGGGGGGGGGACGACAGCAGTCCGCTGCACACGGCTCGGGGCGCGGGGTCTTGCGGGGTCGTGCGGGCCGCAGGTGTGCGAGTGATAAATAGGGTCTGCTCAGGGCTCTGTGCAGTTCCTCGCTCTCGGAGACCTTGTTTTTTTTCCCCCCGGTGGTTCTGGGGTTAGAGAGTTGGATGTTCTTAGCTGTGCCGCTCCTGCAACTTCAGAGTTGGACTGGGGTGAGCAGGCAGCTCTTCTGAACTCGGGATTCCGGGGAAGCCGGCCGAGGCAGACCGTTCCGCGCTCCAGAGGCTGCTGGAGCCTCTCTTGAGACCCACGGAGCCGTTGTGGGGTTGCTAGTTACTTGCCTTAACCTGGTCCAGTTTGTACTTGTTAATCCCTTCAGAAAAACGGGGTTTCCGTAGAAAGTGCTTTTGTCTAGATTATTTCGTCAATTGGCCTACCTCTTGGAGGACAGATGCCGGGTCTCACTTGAGGAAAGGGTTTTGTGTTTTTAAAATAACATGAAAAGTCTGGTACTTGGGAGTCACAGTGCTGACTCTTTCTGAGAGGTGACTTGTAAAGCGTTCATTCAAGAGGCCGAGCCCTTGTCATTTAGTGGGCTGAACAGAAATGAAAGGGATGCTTGCTAGCCGGGGAGAAATAAATGCAGATGTAGCAGGTGAGGCGACGGCATTGTTAGCTCTGCCCCTCTCTCCTCTCCTTTCCTCTACACCTTCCTTTTCCAGACAGTTCGGTTGAGGGTGACTGCGCCTCCCTGGTAAAGGAGTCTGACAACTTCTGACACGGCTGTCACTTTGGAACTCTGGGAAAGAGCTAAGCTGGAGCCATTGTGGTTGAAATATTAATGTGTGTGTGTGTGGGGGGGTCTATTTTAACTGTAGTAAGGTTTCTATATAGATGTATGGAAAACATGTTGATGGCTGCATGTGAAAAGACATCTGACTGCTTTGGTGGTGATGATATAGTCAGTACAAACGGAATAGTGTGGGGTGGGAGGGAATCTGCAAACTAATGAATTTTGATTCGTGAGATAAAGTTCAAGGGTTTGCTGAAGATAGAGCAAAGGTCTTGGGGTATACGTGAGACTGAAATTGGTTGTTTTCTTTTGTGTGTGGTGTTTGAGATAGTCTCACTGTGTGGCCCAGGCCAGCTTTGAATTCATGGCCTTCCTGTCTTCATCTTCCTAGTGGTTGGGATTACTGGTGTACCACCTCTGTTCTCTGATATTTTAAGAAGACAGTGGAGGAGATCATAGGCTGTGAGATGAAAGATCTTAGGCTCTAAACACAACCAAGGAGAGCAGAAGTGAGAAGGGGACAGGCTGCTGAGCTGTTACGTGACAATTTCATGGACAAGCCAGATTATTGGGGCTAAGAAAACTCCAGTGCATACTGAAGTGGAAGGCAGTCCAAGGTGGTTCAAGTCCAGTGCTTGAAGATACCACACCCCTTCTCCCAGAAGACATTGTTGTCTTTTCACCAAAAAGGAAGAAGCCAGTAGGGAAAGAGAATGAATATAGGGCTTCTACTTGGAGAGGTGAAGGAATGTTTCCTTTTGGGGACCAGACCAGAGATTGGGGGTTATACAGGGAGGGTTTGAGAGAGAGATGGACCGTAGAGTCCTTACAGAAGAATGACTATAGTAGAAGGAAGATGTGAGTGTGCGGTTCGTTTTAGGGAAATTGAAGCCAGTCCCAAATGGATAAAATGACTCTAAAGATTGCCAAGGCATGGGTTTTGGGTCTCTTTACTTGTAGGGAAACTTTTCTCGAAACCTATGGTGTGAAGGGTAGTAGCCACAGTACGCTGTGCTGTTAGAACACAGTTGTGTTTGTTCTCTTGATTTTTGCCCCCCCCCCATCTTTTTACCTTTCTGTGAACCAAATGCCTGCCAGTTCTCTGTGGCAGCTCTTTTAATTTCCTTTAATAAGTTGAATAGGATTAAGTGATGAAAGGTAGTTAAAAAACATGAAAGAAATACATATACCACAAATACTAGGTCTGGTTTTTAATGTAGTCTTTGTTTCTCTTGGTGTTCTTTTGAGTGAAGATAAACGTGCTTTGGTATCTGGTTATGGTCTTTTTGAAGCAGCTAATTTCTTTTTTTTTTTTTTTTTTTTTGGTTTTTCGAGACAGGGTTTCTCTGTGTAGTTTTGCGCCTTTCCTGAAACTCACTTGGTAGTCCAGGCTGGCCTCGAACTCACAGAGATCCACCTGGCTCTGCCTCCCGAGTGCTGGGATTAAAGGCGTGCGCCACCACCGCCCGGCGAGCAGCTAATTTCTAAATTAAAGGTTCATGTAGGTGATGGGCGGTGGATATTACATTCAATCTTAAGTATGCCCCCTTTAAAGGTATGCCTACTGAAAGCGGAGTTTACCACTCTATATAAGACTTGGAATGTGCCCATCTGGGCAAGTAATCTGGTAGGCTGCTGTGATCTGAGAGAGGGGCTCCAATTGGGGTCTTCTGTCAGGGTTCTCTGCATCTTCTGCTCCGAGCTAGAGTGGTGATATTCTTGGAAGAAGAGAAGGAGTAAGGTAGAACCTTGGGGACTGTAAACACTAGCCTACCAGACCGGATAAAGGACAGATCATTGTATATACTGGTAGATAACTTCCTCTTTCAAAAGCATCTTGTACCAGTAGCAGGGATTAGCCCAATTTTAAAAAGCCGTAATTTCTTAGGTATTGAGTTCTGCCCGACGTGTGGAACAGTCCTGAATAGGGGAGTGAGATTGAGAAAAAATAGCTAGGGAAAAAAAAAAGAACCATAGAGGAAAAGACAGAGGCACAGGATAGGTTCGGGAGGGCTCTCAGTTAATATTGCTGCAGCCCCAAGTTTATTTCTCACAGCCTTTTTATACCCAAAGCAAGGGGGGCAAAAGACCTCCCCCTCTCAAGGACACCATGGTTCAAGGTACAAACAAGCATAAATACCTCCTTAATTCTCAAGACATCTGACAACCACACCTTAGGTGATATATCCTGTTACCCAGCCTTAAGGAGCAAAGACAAACTTGAACTCTCTGACCTTGAGTCAAGATGGAATCAAGCCACAAGCTGGGCTCCCACACTTAGGTTTACTCTGAATCTATAGTGGGGTGTCTGAGGTAAGAGGGATCACAGACAACTAATAAATGACCATAGTTCTGAAGTTTGTGTTGGAAACTGGTTGTACTTAAATGGAGTTAGTAAGCTCTTCCACATTGCTCCAGGTTGAAAACACCACCCAAGAGGACTAGCCTGAAACCAGTCCTGCTGTGAGTTCTAAATGCCTCTCTGTAACCTAACGTTGTTTCGTGTGAAGTTTCTCCATTAGCGATCTCTCTTTAGAATGTAGGTTTCTTAATGCATACTCTTTAGGAGAATGAGGGTGGTAGGTGATAGTCACTCCCATCTGCTGAATTAGTTTATGTTCTGCCACTTTATCTGTAGTTCATCAGCCTGGAAAGGGGGTTGGAAATGTGGGGTTTTGTTTTGTTGTTGTTTTGTGCGTGTATGTGTGTGTGTGTGTGTGTGTGTGTGTGTGTGCGTGTATGTGTGTAGTGTCCAGCTTCTGCTAGAGGAATTATATTGGAGTATAAGACTCTGAGACGGAGATTCAGGCCTTGAGTTTGGGAGGTTCTAGGGCAGCTAGGAGGATAATAGGAGAATGGAGGGGCATTAGAGGCTAGGGAGAGTTTAGAGAAGTCTGACTGGACCGGGCCATTCCTTTTCATGGAGCTGGACTCCAGAGGATTCTCTTTGTTGCCTTGGATAGGACATGGAGGCATGAGGCTAGGCCTCAATGGTGTGCCCAGAGTGAAAGGGATAGACATAGGTATTCATGTCAGATGGAAAACAGGGACCAGTATGTTGGTCTGGGACAATAAGACCACTTTTCACCTACTTTGTCAGAAGTTCAGGAATTGTATTGAGTTCTTCTGCGTAGGCTGAGTTATTTTGATTGAAGTTCAGGTTCATTAACTCCTCAACTGGAAGGAGAGGAGCATACAATAGCTTTTAGTTGTGTCCACCTTTGAGTGGTTTTCTCAGAAGGAAGAAATGGAGTATAGTGGTTGCTGGCTGGGATCTTTTCCAGGATGCCCTGGGTCTAATGTGGGTGACGCTTTACTCAGACATATATGTGCACTCAGTTTTTACATGGGCTCGTAGTAACATATGTGGATTTATCCTCAGTTTCAGACAGTGGTACTTGTGAGGTCATAGACTGGATAATAGGTATAATAAACCAAAGCACAATGGTTTTAGTGATCTGGTTTGTGATAATTGTGCCAATCTAGTTTGTGATAATTATTTTTCCTCTTAGCATTTTCCTAGTGGAAAATACATTTTTTTTTTGTTTGTTTTGTTAGCATTTTGTGGTAGAATGAAGAACAAAAGAGAGGCTGAAACAATTTTGGTAACAGTTTCACAATATGCTTAAAATGTAGTTGGGAAATTATAATTGTAATAGTTAAGGGTGTACCATATTACTTTTAGGTTATTTTTAGACTATTACTAAAAGGATTTTGGCTGTACTTGGGATCAAACCCAGGACTTTATGAATGCTAGGCAAGCTCTAAACCACTGAGCTGTATATGTATATCTAGCCCTTTAAAGTTCTCGTGCTTTTTAAATTTTATTTATTTTGAGTAGATAATGCATGCAGATAGTTTGCATCCAAACAATAAATAGGCTTCCTGGGAACAGACTTCTCCACCATTCCTGTTCTAAGATATCGTAATTGTCTAACAGACAGATGAAGATGCCAGTTTTCAGAAACATTAAAAAAAGAATTGAGGGAAATGGGGTTCAGTGGTAGATTGCTTGCCTAGCACCTCAAAAAATGGGGGCAGTGGGGTAATGTGTCACTTTTTAAAATGGCATTTGCTGTGTACTTAAACTTACTATGGTTAGGTTTTGTGAGTCGGTTAAAGACACTATTGTGTGTGGAGTGATAAATACATAAAAGCATTTTAAGCAGTTTTTTGCATTTATTCATTGTGTGTGTATGGGAAAGTGTCACAGAACACAGGTAGCAGCCAGAGGACAACTTGCAGGAGTTGGTTCTCTATTTCCATCATGTGGGTCCCAGGAATCAAACCCGGTCATCAGGCGTGGCAGCAGGCCTTTATTTGAGCCCTTTTGCTGGTCCGTATATTAGCATCTTAAAACTCATTTTTGTGTGTATTTATAGTTGTAAAACTTAAACTGTGACTTCTATAACAGTCTTACTGTTGAGTCAGAAAATAGCTGAACTAGTGTCAAAGCTTTCTTTGTTTTGTTTTGTTTTTGTTTTTTTTCCGAGACAGGGTATCTCTGGGTAGTTTTGGTGCCTGTCTTGGATCTCGCTCTGTAGCCCAGGCTGGCCTTGAACTCACAGAGATCCACCTGGCTCTGGCTCTGCCTCCCGAGTCCTGGGATTAAAGGTGTATGCTACTACCACCCGCTGCTTTCTTGTTTTATTAAGTTTGAGAGTGATCAGATGCAAAGACACTTAGGCAAGTGAGTATGAAAAAAATACTATGGGTGTGACATTTTAAGCTCACATTTAGACCACCAAGGTATCAGTTAGGGCCTGGTAGACTTATTCAGCCTTACTTTTTAGTTAACTCAGGTTAGATCACATAACCAGACTCCATTTGTTGAAATTGCACTAATATTATCAAGATTATATAATATATAATATATTCTCAATATATATAATATATAATATATTATATATTTTCTCAAGAATATATATAATATATAATATATATATTTATGTATATTCTTGAGAAGAATGACTTTTGAACTTTGAATTGAATACAGTGTGGTCTAAATTTACATCTAGAGTAGCAAGTAGCGTGTGAGTGGATCATAAATAAAAGTTTGGGTGGATGGCTGTACCATTGTTCAGGCATGGTAAACAGAATAGATGGGTTGCCAAGCTACTCAGGCTATTTTAAGTAGGAAAATAAAAGGTCAGTGTGTTTCCAGTTGGGCTTAGAAGCAGATTTAACTTGTGCTAGTCATTCCCGTCCAGGCTCATGTAGGAGGTAATTCTTTGTTATTTGGAACATTATTCATTTAGATTTCTGTGTTATCCAGTATTCTTTAGGTTTCAGGTGGTTTTAATTAAAGTGGAATTTTTTTACATATGACTAAATGAATGGGTCCAGGTTAAGCAAAGCTGGCTTCTGAGACACAAAAGATGTCACCAGGAAGTCTTGTCTTCCATCATTTATACTTTCCATGATTGCTTGCGTTTTCAGAGTTTTCCCCACATTGAGGTGAAGATGGCTGATTGAGCTCAAAAGACAAACATTTCTGGTTTTGTGTCCTTTCTCCTTAATTAGTAACTGGAGCTGGAGTTTGGTCTTGGTCATCTTGAGCTCTGCTCATCCTGTGTCAGAAGATACATAGCTACGTGTCCCCATTCTTCAGAAGAAGACCTCTGGAAAGGCACATTTGCTCAAAACATATGTTGATGAAAATGGAAGAACTCTGAACTGTGTCAACAGTAGTGTTCTTGGAGAAGTGTTGATGACTAGCCCAACCTCCACTGCCCAGCTTTAGCCTTGTATCCTAACTCTGTTCATATTATTCTAAATGCTGAATAGATCTTAGTTCATGCAGCTTTGGGGACTTGTTTGAAATGGCTTTGATGCTTTACATAAAGCCATTTCTAAGAGTATTTTATCTCTTAAATGTCCTTAATTCTGTGTAGTAACACAAATCATCCCAGAAAGAAATATGCAGAAATGGCTTAAGTCTTATAGGACAAGTGTCTATGAACTTTATATCTAATTAGGGGGATGAGACTGGTATGAATTTTAACAAAAACAGTGCCTTGTAATGCAAGACCATCTATAGAGACCCAGTGCTGGTGAGTGGTAGAGAAAGGAGTCTGCCTTAGGTCAGGGACTCTTCCCACCTGTGGTAGATTTTAGTAGTACATGGAGATGTGGGAAGCAGGAAGATGGGATGGAGAACCAGAAGAGGGGGCAAGAACAAAGGTGCAGAGAAGGAGATGATGAAGGAACATGGGATAAAAGCATTCTATAAAGTCATGGACACCAGTGACAGAGAAACAGGGAAGACACCGACATTTTCAGTATGGATGGGGCAGGGTGTGATTGGAGGACTGTTGCCCGAAGTGCTCAGGTTTAGTTTGATCTGGTGACATGAGCCTGTCCTTTGGGTGGTAGTGGTAGAAATGTAAAGACTTCCTAAGGGATCTTTGAGAGTGACCAGGACTTGTGCGGGAATGGAGTCTGGCAGAGTGGGGTAAAGGTTGGAAAAATCGAAGGTTAATCCAAGGTTTTAAGAGGAGTGAAATAGATAATTATGGAACAAAGGAAAAAAAAAAAAACCAGCAAAGTTTGGAAGAGTCGGGGAAGCCCAAGTTTGATTTTTAAAATAGAAATCCAGATTTAAATGTTACAATGGGTTCAACCATTCATTTTCAAGATACTTAGAGATTAAGTATTTGTGTTTTGAATTGGGGGGGGGGCTTTAAAAATAAGGACCGTGCAGCAGACATTTAAAAACACATGTCTGCATATTTCTTCTTTTTCTCCAGTTCTTGTCATATGTGCTCTGAAGCCTTCCGCCCCCACCCACAACAGCCATTGGTCAGTTCTCTGCCCCAAGAACACTGTCAAGTCTGTACCATGTAGTTGAGCTTTTAAATACAAACTTTGTTGTTTCAGTTTTCCTGTTTGCTTTTGCTGCTCTAGGATTGTGACCTGATGGAGTGGTCTTTAATACCGTCCCTGGATGAGAACACTCATTTGTGAATCCTGCCTGTTAGAACTGCCCTGTTCTAAAAGGTCGGTCAGGACTTGAGCACCAGAATGCTTGCTTGATTTGCTCATCTTGAGTAGACCCTAAAAGGTTTGTTTTCAGCGTACCACCTCTAGAAAAAAAGATGAATGAGTTTGTTCCCTTATTTATTGAACCAGCTGGAAGCCTAGATGTTAAGGTTGCTCTCAAGGCCACAGCTCTCCTTGACCACCACTAGGGTACTAACATATGAAATAATCCTTTGTTAATTTTAACATCAGGCTTAGCTTTTCAAGTTTCTGTCTTAATATTTTGCAAGGAGAGCCATGTTCACTTTGGACAGGTGACTTTTTAAGAGTCAGTTTTAAGTCCTAATGTCTTTGTTCACATTCTAAAATTCTTAACCTATTTAGAAACTAGTAACATGAGGGAACACACCTTGAACATTGCTGGCCAAGGCTCTGACACTGTTAATTGAATCCAAATGTCATCATCCCCCCCCCCTTTTGACATTTTTGTGGGTTTGTTTTGGTTTCATTTTATTTTTGAATATTAAGACTCTAAGCTGGGTATAGTGGGGAACACCTTTAATCCCAGCACTTGGGTGAGTTCAAAGCCACCCTTGTCTTACATAGTGAGTTCCATGACAGCCAGAGCTACGTATTGAGACCCTGTCTTGAAAAACACAAAAGGTTTCAAAAGAAGAAAAAAAGACTCTAAAAGAGTGGGATACCATAAAAATATCCCCTTCTAGTCTTCTTAATCATACCTGATATTCTTGTGACTTGTTTGAATTTGTGCTTTGTAATTTTATTTATGTGTTTATTTTGAGACAGTCTCATATTCTAGACTGGACTGGAACTTGCTAGGTAGCCTAGAACGACCTTGAACTTAAAACCATCCTTCATTACCCCACCTCCACACCAGTGCTAGGGTTAGGAGTGAATACCATCCCCATCCCCATGCTTGGGATTGAACCGAAGACTTCATGTATGCTAGGCAAATACTCTTAAATTCCAGCCCCTATGGAGTTGTTTAAGTGTTTTGTTTTAATTTTTCAGGAACTGATTTCATTGAATTCTGGAATGCAAATTTACAAGGTCTGAGTTTTATTTAGGTATAGTTAGGATTATGTTTCCTGAAAGGAGTTCTGTTTCTCTGCATCAAAACTTGTATCCTATTTTGTTTTCTATTTAATTCTATTAAGATCTCTGTCCATTTTGTCAAAGTGCAAATAACTCAGAAGAGCTCAAATGCAGTATATGTAATATTTACAAACTAATTTTTTTGCCTCTAGCATATTCATAAAAATGTATAAATAGGGTCTGTGATTTCTAGGGGATCTGACAGTTCATTTTTGTCTTAGGCTTTTAGACTTTTTGAAAATCTGAATCATAATTATCTTGCATATTAGCGCCTTTTTGTGTTTTTTTGTCTCACTAGTTTTATAATGTTCTTCACTATAGAGGGTCTCATCTCATGACTTCTGGGCAGCCTGTACTTGATGGTGTATCAACACCTTTAAACTCTCTTTTATAAACTGAATTAGAGCTTTGATTATCCGCTCACTCTTCTGCATTTCGATGGTGCTCCCTGCCAGCTGTGGTTTTTACAATGATATTTTGCTAACAGCATGTCTCTGCAGTTGGTTACATCACCCCACCCCATATGAAGTAAGTACTAGACAAGTTTGAAAGTTTGAACACTGGGTAGGAATTTCGTTTTCAGTTTTACTGTCTTTGACTTGATTGAGTCTAGATGGTTCAAATGGAGTGAATGGTACCACAGTTGGGCACATGGGTTTCTTACCTTTGTTTTTTGTTTTTTTTTGTTTTGTTTTGTTTTTTTGTTTTTTGTTTTTTCGAGACAGGGTTTCTCTGTGTAGCTTTGCGCGTTTCCTGGAACTCACTTGGTAGCCCAGGCTGGCCTCGAACTCACAGAGATCCGCCTGGCTCTGCCTCCTGAGTGCTGGGATTAAAGGCGTGCGCCACCACCGCCCGGCGGGTTTCTTACCTTTGTGATGAGTAAGGAGAAATATAGACCAAATAAATGGTATTAAAAAAATACTAAAAATGCTAAAAATGCATTTGTAGTTTACTAAAACCAACATATAACTAAAAATTTTATAATTTTTGGCTTTGTGAGATACCTTTTTAAGATATTTACTATGTTCTGATATTAGGATGTACTTTTTTGAAAAAAAATTAATTTGTGTGTGTGTGTGTGTGTGTTTGTACACACATGATTGTGGTCCGAGGACAACTTCACAGAGTCAGTTCTTGCCCACCTTTATGTGGGTCCCAGGGGTCAAAGTCATCCGGCTTGGCAGCAAGCACCTTTACAATCTGAGCAACCTCACCCGCGTGGGATGCGCTTTGCTACACAGAAACTGAGGTGGATGTCTCTGTGTCTTTAACACAACTCGGGGTATTTTTGTTTATTATCTGTTGTATGTATCTGTGTATCATTCCCATGAAATTAACTGAAAACAGGAAGCACACTATCAACTCCTAACATTTAACCACGGTGACTGGCATCTAACAGGCATTCAATAACTTGTTTTGTTGGTGGTGGCAGTTTTCTTGTTTTTTTTTAGAATGGATCTTGCTTTTTGTAGCTTAGCCTGGCCCCAAACTCACACTCCTGATTCCATCTCCCAAGTAATAGGATTATAAAGTATGCATCTTAACACCGGCTCAATAATCCTGTACAGAATGAAAATAAAAACAGTGGTGCATAACATGCCCAGTTTCAAGCCCAGCATGGGAGACTGTCTGGTATTGCCAACATACTCTAACATGCCAGCAGTTTCACACACAGTTTCTTGCAGAGTGTCTCCTCCACAACAGCACTGTGGCCTGTGACTTCCAAATGCCATCATAAACCCGGAATAATAGTGCCCTTTCCCAGGGAAATCATTGAGGAAAGCCCACAGAATCTTCACATGCATATACGTACACGCTCCTTTTCCTCCCTCTACCTCCCTAGAACTACTAGCCTTTGTGTGCACACTTATTTTCAAGTATGGCACACCAAGTCCTCCTGCTCCTCTTCAGTCCTAACCACCTTCTCTCTTCCAAACACCTGCCATCACCACACGGCAGGAATATACAGGTTTGTATTCTGACAGGAGTCACTTGCAAGTTGGTGTTTTTATTTGTAAAACAAAAATATCCCGAGTTGTGTTAAAGACACAGAGATGCCCCCAACTGGATCAGGCCCTCTGAATGGGTGAGACAGTTGATTGGCTTGATCTGTTTGGGAGGCATCCAGGCAGTGGGACCGGGTCCTGTGCTCATTGCATGAGTTGGCTATTTGAAACCTGGGACTTATGCAGGATCGCTTGGCTCCGCCTGGGAGGAGGGGATTGATCTCAGTCCTCAGGAGAGGCTTTGCCCTGGAGGAGGTGGGAATGGGGGGTGGGCTGGAGGGAAGGGGAGGGGGGAGAGCAAGGGAATCCGTGGCTGATATGTAGAACTGAATTGTATTGTAAAATAAAATAAAATAAAATAAAAGACACAGAGACATCCAATTCAGTTTCTGTGTAGCAAAGCACATCCCATGCGGGTGAGGTTGCTCAGATTGTAAAGGTGCTTGCTGCCAAGCGGATGACTATGATCCCTGGAACCCACATAAAGGTGGGCAAGAACTGACTCCGTGAAGTTGTCCTCTGATCACAATGCATGTGCATGCACACACATACACATACATACACTAATAATTTTTTCAAGAAAGTACATCCTAATATCAGATCATAGTAGAGTAAATATTTTAGAGGTGTCTCAAAAAGCTAAAAACCATAAAACCCTGATTGGGAAGCACAGGATGCTATGGAAACATGCTTTTCTGACATACTGTTTCTGTGAAACTAGTGGACATAAATCCTGAAATGGTTAGGCATGGAAGCCCACAGTTAGACCTGGAGTCTAGGTAGGTATCAGAAAAAACAGATGCCAACTCGGTTGTGTCTGATTTAGTTAGGTGACTGTCTGGGTTTAGAGGAGATTCTGCCTTAAATTCCTGTATGCTATAAGTAGTATATATACTTAAACACTATACTTAAAATCTGTTTCTGAGAGAAAAGGTGCTAGCTGGGTATGGTAGCCCATTCCTGTAGCAGTTCTTGGGAGATTGAGGTAGGAGGTTCCCTGAGTGTAAGGCCAGCCTGGGTTGCAAAGTGAGACTTTTCTAAAACGACAGTAACAACAAAATATGATTGTATTTTTTAAAGGTTACATTGAAGTTATTTGAGGGCTTTTTTGCTGGATTGGGGGATCCTGCATGGCAAGTGCCCTCACTGAGCTGCATCCCTACAGTTAAAGAAATAATTTTGAACTTACCCATTGTCTGTATGTGATGGTGGTTTGCTTGGCTTCAACATGCTGATTCATGCTCATTTAACCCAGTTGTGTTAGACGTGACCTTAAACTGTGCTTGTCTCTGTCGATGCTGACAGTGCCTCTCAGGGGTTGTGCATGCATATGGAGTCCACGGAATTGGTCACATTGAAAGAGACAGTGGACATAGGACTTTATTCTGGGTGACAAGTGGCCAACCTGGCCAACCTACAACTACTGTAGTTATGATGAAGATAGTTGTCTTCTTATTCCCATTTTATATCTCGGAAGTAAATCTAATTAAATTTCTTTCACAGGAAGGTTCTAGAAGCTGGTTGTGTTTTCATGGAAAGATCAGAAAAACATTAACACTCCCATTAGGACTTCGAAGTTTGATCTTGTCTCAGTCAGGTTATTTTAGTGGTACTCAAGCCTGGGTTTTACCTTTGGCTGCTTTCCACTGAATCCATTTGAAAATGCATTAGTGGATCCTCTCTGAACAGGGCTTTCCTTCAGCTTATTCCATGATACTTTCTTGGGCTTCCAGAGAGGCAGGCATTGCTTAACTGAAGGAACGTGTTCTGAGAAATGCCTTGTTAAGGGGTTTCATTGTTGTATGAACATTGTCATGTACTTACATACCTAGATGGCATAGTCTCATCCACATTACCATAGGTGGCCCGTTGCTACTGGACCATCTTTATGTGGTGCATGACTGTCTCAAGTCTCTGACTGAACTAGGAGCTCACTGATTCAGTTATTGTCAGGCCAGCAACCACCGGGAATCCTCCAGTCTCTGCCTCCCCAGCACCTTGGTGGGTTACAGGTGTGTGCTGCTGCACCTAGCTTTTTCCGTAGGTGATGGGGCTCCTCGTGTGTGCAGCAAGCACCTTACTAGCCATCGCCCTAGCCCCTCTTTGAGCTGCTTCTAAGTTGAATTGTCATGCTGTTGTTGAGTTGGAAGTGTGTGTTTTGTTTTATTATTACTTTGCTATGTTGAGGATTGAACCTATAACCTTACACAAACTGGGCATATGCCCTATCACTGAGTTATAACCCTGTCTTGTTTCCTTGTAAATTTAGCTTTGTTTTATTCTTGATATATTAAGAGTATGATCTGCAAATATTTTCTCCCATTCTGTTTTTTTTTTCAACTTCCTGAGACAGAATTTCTTGTGGCCAAGGCTAACTTTGAACTCTTGATCTTCTTAATTCTACTTTGCAAGTGCTGTGGTTACAGACACACCAGCTCAAACTTAATTTTAATGAAGTCAAACTTAGTTATTTTCCTTTGGTTGCTTATGCTTTTTGATGTTGTGTTTAAGAAACCATTGGGGGCTGGAGAGATGGCTCAGTGGATAAGAGCACTGATTGTTCTTCCAGAGGTCCTGAGTTCAATCCCCAACAACCACATGGTGGCTCACAACCATCTGTAATGAGATCTGGTGTCCTCGTCTGGCATGTAGACATACATGCAGGCAGAACGCTGTATACATAATAAATAAATAAATTTTTAAAAAACAAACAAAAAACAAAAAACAAAAAAAAAACTATTGGGTAATTCAAGATCCAGGATACATTTTTTTTTTTTCCTTATAAAATTCTGACAGTTTGAGCTTTCATTTTTGGAGCTTAATTCTGTGTGAATTACTTTCTGTGTACGATGCAGTGCTTCTGCATGTAGCATCTTTTGTCATCCTGTCCGATTTGCCTTCCCATGCTGTTTGTGTTTGGCGCAGAAGGGAGCTTGTAGGAAGGGTTTGATTGCTGTTTCACTGCTTTCTCACCTGCCCATCCTGGCTGCCTAGTCAACATTCCTTAGGATTTGACCCTGTGTCTAGGTGGGTTCATTCACCTAGACGTACATAGTGATATGGCATTGTAGCTAGAGTTTTCCTGCCTGGCCCACAGTCAGGGCAAATCTCTCTCACCTGCCAGCCCCACAGCCGCTCAAACCCGACCAAGTAAACACAGAGACTTATATTGGTTACAAACTGTATGGCCATGGCAGGCTTCTTGCTATCTACTTCTTCTATCATGAATTAACCCATTTCTATTAATCTGTACCTTGCCACATGGCTCGTGGCTTACCGGCATCTTTACATGCTGTTTGTCATCGTGGCGGCTGGCAGTGTCTCTCTGACTCAGCCTTCCACTTCCCAGCTTTATTCTCCTCCTTGTCCCGCCTACACTTCCTGCCTAGCTAATGGCCAATCAGTGTTTTATTTATCGACTAATTAGCAACACATTTGCCATACAGAACATCCCACAGCACTGCATGATGGGATAGTTCAGTCTGTGGTGATGATGTTGTGGAGGTAGTTTGTTTCATAGTAAAATTTTAATTTTTTAATTTCCAAAAGTAGATTCAGTTACTTAGTATCTGCTTGAAAAATAACGTCTATGAATGTGACCATCTGTTTTAAAAACATACTGATTTTTCTGTTTCCTCCCATCTTTCTTTGTGGCGTTTGCTTTAGTGAGTCACCAATATCTCTTGTTTTGTTGTTTAATAGGTCAAGATGCTGAGTTATCAGGGACCCTCTCACTCGTTTTGACACAGTGCTGCAAAAGAATAAAGGACACCGTTCAGAAGTTGGCCTCCGACCACAAAGACATCCATAGCAGTGTTTCTCGAGTCGGGAAAGCCATCGATAAGGTATGGAGTTGAGGGACTTGTTTTTGTTCTTTTTCATTTCATCTTAGTTACTGTATTGTTGGTGTGTACGTGTGTGCATGTCAGAAGACAGCTTGGGAGTCAGTTTTCTTTTTTCACCATGTGGGTCTCTGGAATTGAACTCAGATCGTCAAGATTGGCAGCAGACTCTCTTCCCTAATGAGCCCCTCACCAGCCCCAGAGGAACTGCTCTGTGTTTCTGACACTCTTCCTTTACCAGCATTTTGACACCCTTTGCTTTCTCAAATTGCTTTATGCCGTTCCTTTTTTCTTTGCTTCTGATAACTTTTACAGTTCTTGTTTACTGTGTTACTCATTAAAAGTTTCCTGTTGCTGTTATTTGAGAAACAGAAATAAAAATAAACCAATAAAACTCTTTCTTTTTATAGCTTTACTGTTTATCCATTTGTTTATGTGACTAGAGTCCTGATGAATAAAGGTGCAGAGAAATTTTAAGCCACTATGTGGGAGTTTGTTTATAGGACTAAGCTTCGCTGCTTCCTAAGTGAGTCCCTGGTGATGACCCTGTCTGTCGTGGGATGGTTAGAAGAAGACCTTTGTATCTGTCTCTCCTACCTCTGCCTGCAGGCAGGCTAGTTGCTTTTCTTTGGGGTTGTCTTCTCTGCATGGGAGTGACTTGGTTGTTAGGGAGCCAGACAAACCTCTTTGATTGGGTGATTTTATTTTTTTTCTTTCTCCTTGTGACATTTCTTGAAGAAGCCATCCTTAACTTAATGGTTGACTCATAAGCAGTTTCTATTTTTAGCGCTGAAGCTGTTTTATCCATGGGGTTCACAGTTCTGAAGGAATTTTAAGAGGAGCTGCCCAAGGTTTCTATCTGATGTTCTCTGACTCCTCCACCTATTAGGGAGAGTGTGACTGGCCATGGCCATTTCTGTTATATGTTGTGAACTTTTGAAAGAGGAGGCAGAATGGTGGAGAGCTCTTTGTGGCATTCCTGAGTTACTTGACGCCTGTATGTACAATGATGGCAGCATAACACAGATGGCAGAATAGCCCGGAGAGTGTGTCCAAGAAACTCATCAATTGCTCTGTAGAGTACAAGCATTGAAAGGCTAGGCTTAGAGGTGCCTAAATCAGGACAGCTGCTACAGAGACATTGGCTGGTAAGTGTGCTACAGTAGGACTGTGAGTAGCAGCTACTCTGGGGACTGTGTGACTTAGGGAAGTTTTAGCAGCTTGTCAGCGTGTGAGCACAGGCTGGGAATGTAGTGCGTATTCTCTGAAATACCTTTGAGGTTTGGAGCCTGTTTGGTAACTTGATGCAGGTCAACATGACTGTCGAAGTAGGCTTGGCATCACACCATCAGGGCACTGTGGCACTGGAAGTTATCCTTTGGTACCTGAAGTGGTGGTTTTGATGCATGTGGAGTGGTGGGTACTTGAGAGACAATCTTAAATAATCTTTAGGTGAGGAGCCTTGTGTTTGCTTAAGAAGCTGCACATCTCTGTGGTCAAAGCATCCTGGTGGTCCCGATGGCATAGAGAGAGCCCTAGGAGGTTCTGAGGGTGTCTGCTGGACCACAGGGCCTGCTGCTCCCTGTAGTTAGTGTTTGTTCAGCAGACCCGATGTCATGACCGTGAGAGTTGATGCTTGAAGTAGGTGGGGATGGTCTCAGCAGTCACCTCAGGGTTGTGTGTATGTTGCTCTGGTAGGATTCTGTATTTCTGGCTAATGTTTGAGGCCTTCTTTCTGTTGGCCTGCCAGAACTATCAGAATTCTCTTTTGCTCTTAGGCCCCCTTCCTGTAGGTGACTTGGTGTGCATGGCTTCCTCTAAATGCAGCATATTTTTACAGATACCTCTAAGGGTTGTCAAATATTTTGACTAGTCTTTGAGAAAGTAGTAATGTGTACTTGGTGCTAAAAATAGAGTTTCTCTTTGAGAATGGGTGTCTAGGGAACACATTTATAGTTAATAATTTACATTCTGACCATTGGGAGAGGATATTAGAAACATGTTTCTTATTAGGTATTTTATTTAGTCTTACACTTTGGAGAATTTTTTTTTCATATACTTGAAAGTTATAAATAACTACAGTTCTGAAAGAAACATAATAGTTCCTTCCAGAAATGAGTTTTTGTTTTTAGGAAGGGAGTTGAAATTCTAGGTACATTGATTCTTCTCAACCAACATAGGAAACTAGAGCAGTTAGTGAGTACTCTTAAGTACTTGGTGGATTGTAGCTCAGAGCCATGAGTAAGGCTTAGATGGCGGGGCTCAGTTGTCAAGCCTCTCTCAGCACATACTCCCTGGGTTTTTGGCATCTACTATGCTGCTTGGAGAGGAAGCTGTTTGCCAACTGATGTTCCTAGATGTGAAGAGGTTTTGTGTATGCATGAGGGTCTATGTAGGCTGTTATTACATAAGACTCCTCTGCCTTGTTAAGTCTTACACACTTAACTTGAACTTGACACATGTATGCACGCTCTGAGAAGCTTTTTGTAAAGGTGGGGTACATTCAGGTATTGGTGGTGAGTAAATAGGCTCAAGCTGAAACCATTGTGGTCCAAGGATTGTGGTATCAAGGCAAGCTGACCTGAGTAATACATTGGAATGCTGTCTAGCTGCCCATGAATGCCATCTTATGGGCACATGCTTCTTCCTTTGAAAGGTGAGAGAGAAACAGTTGGTTCCTTAGGAACAGGCTAGATTTGTTGTTTGAAAAATCATATTAACAGAGAACAGCCTATGAACAGGAATGAGTATGCAGTTTCTACAGGTTCAAAACATAGCGTTTGGAAGAGCATAGAGGAAAACAAATCATGGCCTTTCTTAAAGGGAAAAAGAAAGATTAAAGGACCAACCAGGCAGCCATCATCTATTAGGGGTTTGTGTGTATGTGTATGAATGTGTATGTACAGTAAGACCTCGGATATTCCAGTTTGCACTGGAGCCTTCAGCTTAATCGTAGTTTCTGTTCTCGGAAGACTCTTGAGGGGATGGTAGCTTCAGGTCACAGCTACACCAGCTGAGGTTAAAAATCCTTTGTTCCAAAAGCCTGTGTTACTTGTAGTGTGTGTTTGTGTATGCTTAAGACACTTGTTTGACAAGTGGATGAGGGGAGTGAGAAACTTTGAGTGTATCTTTAAAGCGCTAAGCGGTACAGTGTTTTCTTTGTTTTAAGTGCTTTTTTTTTTCCGTTTTAGTATTAAATTTTTTTATTCTCTGAAAATGTTAGCAAAAAAGTTTGCATTATCTAAGGAATTTTCTAGTTTATTATTGTGAATATAAATCACTGAAGTTTTTACTTTCATGTGTTGGCTATTTAAGTATTTTAGCCCTTGAATTCTGTGCTTTTTTTTTTTTTTTATTCATTCACTATTTTTTTTTTTTTTTTTTTTTTTTTTTCCGAGACAGGGTTTCTCTGTGTAGCTTTGCGCCTTTCCTGGAACTCACTTGATAGCCCAGGCTGGCCTTGAACTCACAGAGATCCGCCTGGCTCTGCCTCCCCAGTGCTGGGATTAAAAGCGTGCACCACCACCGCCCGGCTCATTCACTATTTTTTAAAAAACAAATAGTGTGTTGGGCTGTTTTTAATTTTCTATCTCCTACTTCTTAGAAATTCTGTCTAAGGCTATGGGGAGGACTGAAATGAATAATAACGAGATTTTTAAGCTTCTAAAATGTATGTTATAGTTAAGAGCTAAAAATAGTACATGTTATTTATATGCTAGGAATCTTAACTATAAGATTATAAAAAGTGACATTTTCTTTCTTTTTTGGGGCATTCAAGACAGGGTTTCCCCTGGCTGTCCTGGATCTCACTCTGTAGACCAGGCTGGGCTCAAACTCATAGAGATCCGTCTGCCTCTGCCTCCTGAGTGCTGAGATTAAAGGTGTGCTGGGTTTTCGTGACACATAAAATAATAAAGTTCTGAGGCAAGTGCATGTTGTTGTACTTTTAGCGAATCTAAGGTTTGCAGAGTTAGTGTCTTAAATATGACTTGGAAGAAGAAAGCAATGAAGTGAGATTTCTGTTAGGATAGGTAACGGAAGTGCAACACATGTTAAAGACTGAAGGAGTGACTTGGTTAGGGTAGGTTCTCTTCCTGAGACTGGGGAAAGATCAGGTTGGTAAAGATTAGGGATTATTTATGAATTCCATCCTGAATTCTGTTCAACAGGTGACCAGAAGGAAACAAAGGTGGTGAAGGCAGGGAGGGGTAGCTTGACGTCGTATAGGATGAACGTAAGTGGTAGTCAGGGCAGGGAGGGGTAGCTTGACGTCGTATAGGATGAACATAAATGGTAGTCAGGGCAGGGAGGGGTAGCTTGACGTTGTATAGGATGAACGTAAGTGGTAGTCAGGGCAGCGAGGGGTAACTTCGCTTACCCAGGGGTGACTGTATCTCTGATACTGAGCTTTCCTCACATTTATGTGTCCATGATGCTAGTGTGTGTTCTCATTGACTTAGAGGAAACGGAGGTGAAGACACGTTGAACAACATGCCCTGAGCCTGGAGGGCAGACCAAGGTGTGGAAATGTTTTCAACTGTGAATTTTTCCCTAAACTTTACTTAAAATCAGTGAGGCATGGCGGGGCTGGTAATGTTGGGGTGAAGTGCTGGCCAAAAAGCTTACTGCGTTGCTCAAGCTGGTTTTCCGCCACTAGAGGGAGCAGCTAACACTGGGGAAGAGAATGCTGATGGTCTTCTGCTGACAGTACACAAAGTGAATTAGCTAGTGTTTTTAAATAGGTGCAGGCAAGCAGTTGGAACTGCCTTTTATGTCAGCTTAACTGGTTTTCCATTTCAAGAATGGAAAGAGGTAACACAACAAGAAGATCTTGTGCTTGGCTTAAAGCATTGATCCTTCTGGGATCAGACAACTTTGCTACCACACCCAGTTTAAAAGTGATTTTTAAATTAAGGAATTTGATTTTTTTTATATGGTTGTTTATATTTTCTAATGGCTTTGCAGATAAAAATACAAAATGCACAAGCCTGGTGACCTGAGTGTAATCATAAGTTTTCCTGTGTCCCACCTGGTCCTGCAGCAGCTCGGACCCAAGTAAACACACACAGGCTTATATTAGTTACAAACTGTATGGCCTTTCCCTTTTCTGTCTAATCAAAAAGGAAGGTTTTAACTTTCACATAGTAAAATTATATATAACAAAGCAGTTATCAGGCAAGAATTACAGTTACAATGTCTAGTCTATATTTGGCAAAATTAGAAAATATCTTAACCTTCTATTTTGTGAATCTAAAGTTTTATATCTAATTTATCTTTTTTTTTTTTTTTTTTTTTTTGGTTTTTCGAGACAGGGTTTCTCTGTGTAGCTTTGCGCCTTTCCTGGAACTCACTTGGTAGCCCAGGCTGGCCTCGAACTCACAGAGATCCGCCTGGCTCTGCCTCCCGAGTGCTAGAATCAAAGCCATGCGCCACCACTGCCCGGCCCTAATTTATCTTTTAGTCATGACTAAGGAAAGCTATAAATATAACTAGTCTTTAACTCCATCAAAGACCCCAGAAGGATAATAATATTACCTAAGTAAACAGGAAGTGCATTGTAAGCAACTTTCAAAAATCTAGAATGACAGAGACAACTGGCTCCCTGGACAGTCATCCAGAGTTCCTCTGCAAGGTTGGGGCATCCATCTTTAGCCTATAGGCCTTGAGTTTTAATCACTTCTCTGTGTGTCCTATAGAATATCTGGTAGTCTCCTCTGCAAAGCAGGAACCTGAAGGACTGTCTTGCCTTGTTTTGGCAGAATTCAGTGGTCATTTTTCTGTGGGTCTTGCATGTCCAGTTTATACAACATCCTGTCAAGCAATCCAGGCAAGGACATTTTTTTGCCCAGTGGCTAACTGTTGCCACAAAGAAAGCAAACACCATGATGAGTTTCTTCGATGTCCATCATCCTCTTTGAAGTAATTGGTGCTGCCAGGAGCAGACGTGTCTCATTGTCCGGAAAAGTCTTAAGTTCTTACAACACTTTAATTGCCATATTCTGTATATCTTTGAAGTGTTTGAAGATTGCCTACCTAATTGAAATATATTTTTGTATATCCAAAAAATGAAACTAATATGACTATAAATTTGACTATCATAGAAGACTAATCATCAATCTGTATTTCTTAATTAAATTTGTATCAATAAATCAAAATCCATAGCAATGTAAAACATTTCAAATAAGTTGTTGCTCTTTAAAAGTAGATTCAATAAGCAACCCTTTTATCCTATCATATCTATATCCCCTTTTCTTTTTTAGAAAGAGATTGTATTTATAATCAGTCCCCTTTAAAATAAAAGTAAACATATATAAATAATATTTTGGGAATTTGGGTGTAGCTTTTTATATTACTTTCTGTTGATTGGGGTTGCTGGCAATCTTATGGGGATCCTGAGGAAATTTGGGATAAAGGTCAAGTCCTGGAAAGACCGGCTATAACCTCTGTTAACCTTGTTAACAAATTTGTTAATCTGTTAAGGTTCAGGAGGTCTGCTTGATCAAATCTGATCCATCTTAACCTGGAACAAATCCATAGCTTCTTGTTTCCTGTGGAAACAAAAGCAGAGCCTCCTTTCCAAAGCAACATAACCTTAGATCCAAGTTTTGAAGTCAAGATACCTTTAAAATATATATATTGGAAAAAAAATATGTATTGGTTTAATTTAGCAGCCTTTATAATCAAATGTCTTTTTGTAGTTAAAAAAAAAAAAAATCCCAGCCAGCCGGTGGTGGCACACGCCTTTAATCCCAGCACTTGGGAGGCAGAGGCAGGCAGATCTTTGTGAGTTCGAGGCCAGCCTGGTCTACAGAGCGAGATCCAGGAAAGGTGCAAAACTACACGGAAAGAAACCCTGTCTCGAAGGAAAAAAAAAAAAAAATCCCAAAGACAACATAATCCAGATTCTCTGTGTAATATATCTCCCCCCCCCCCCCGCCCCCGAGCTGAGGACTGAACCCAGGGCCTTGTGCTTGGTAATATCTATCTTTATGTGGCATATATATATATTTATTTTTATGATTATCTAATCTTTTCTGTTTTCTCTCTCAAGCCTATGTATCTTTTATATATATATTGTAAACCATTTAGAGGTTTATTCCATCTGAATCTGTCTTTTGTGTATCTATAGTTCTTTTTTGATCATTGCTTTAAACTGCAGCGTGGCTGTGACTGAAGTGCCGGCTTTGGCTGTTGACTCCGCCCATCTCAGCTTCCCAATATGGCAGAGGTACTTTTACTGCCAGCTCTGGGCAGTGGGTCTATGCCTCCATCAAGCAGTATGTAGCCCAGAAACCATTTTTTTTTTTTAAATTAGCAAAAGGTAAATCCACGTGCAGTGCGCTGTCCAGCTAGCTCAGTCGGTAGAGCATGAGACTCTTAATCTCAGGGTCATAAATTCAAGCCCCATGTTGGGCACCAAATGTAGTTGGAAGTTTTCCTCTGTCCCGCCCGGTCCTGCAGCTGCTCGGACCCAAGTAAACACACAGAAGCTTATATTACTTACAAACTGTATGGCCTAATGGCCCAGGCTTCTTGCTAACTAGTCTTATAAGTTAACCCATTTCTTCTATAAATCTATAAGTAGCCATGTGGCTGTGGCATTACCGGTCTGCTGGCATCTTGCTACTCCTTGGACGGTGGTTGGCGTCTCCCTCACTCTGCCCTTCTCTCTGTAAGTCTACTTGGATTTTCCACCTGGCTGTAAGCTTTCTTGCCATAGGCTAAAACAGCTTTATTTACTAACCAATGAGAGCAGCAAATATTCACAGTGTACAGAAAGACATCCCATAGCACCTGAGTTTGATCCCTGGAACTCAGGATGGAAGGAGAGAACTGATTCCTCCATATATGTGCCATGACACTCATGTATCTACCTGTTTCCACAAACACATCATATAGACACAACAGCAGCAATAAAAATTTTAAAAGTTTGTGTTTTCTAATGAAAGCTATTTTAAATGCGGCATCAGAATTGGTGGCATGGACTGACTCAGAATCATCACCTATTACATGTTGGATATTTATTGTTGGAAGAATGTTGGTGGAACATTTCATGTACATTATTTATATCATCTTGAACAACTGTTTAACTTAATCTGCATCCCAACAAGTGCCATCCAAGCATGGATGTGGAGCTGAGGTTTATGTTAGAGCCAGAGAGAATATAGAAAAAGCTGAGATTAAAACCTAAATCTGAGACTTTAAGGACCCTTTCTCTACTAGAATTCCTTGGGAGAAGTGTTCTTTAGTGCCTTGGGAGCACCTGCTTTGTGTACAGGTATCTTTCTCTCCTTGTAGAATGGTAAAAGATGTTTGCCATCTTTGGGAGAATAAAATCACTGACATTTCTGTGTTCTGTTCTAATAAGGAGACAGTGAGGCAGCCGATTGGAATGTGAGATCCTTGGGTAGGGATGTGGCAGACAGGAGATTATGGAGCATGTTTACATTTTTAAGAACTCAGCATGTGGTATGACTTAGTATGCCCTTGTGCTTATAAAGTAAAAGCTCACTAGTGTGACTCTATCTACCTTTCTCTTAACTTTGAAAACCAAAGCAGAGGTATGAGTGTGAGTATTGTACAGAGGAGGTACGAGGATGTCCAGAAAGGTAGTGTCGGCATCTGTATTTCCACCTATACCACTGCTGATGCTTCACTACCGAGTTCGTTTCCGAGCCATAGCTTGTGAAGCACTGCTGTCTAGTCTATGCTTAAGTACAGGTTTATTTCCTCACAGGTCCTGCACCTTAGCATCAGCTTTACAGGGTGTTGCCAGATTTTCCCAAGGGGTGGGTTTATACCAGTTTACAGTCCTGCCCAGCATGTTTGACAGCCCTGTTCCCTCACTTCTCTTAGCATCAGCTTTACAGGTGTTGCCAGATTTCCCCCGAGGGGTTTGTTTACACCAGTTTACAGTCCTGCCCAGCATGTCTGACAGCCATGTTCCTCACTTCTCACCACGTCTGCAATTGCCAGATTTTAACATCTTTTAAGATTAACCAGATGGATGTGAAATCGCATCTGGTCATAGTCACTTTACCTTTCTTATCTTTGGAGGTGAAGTGTCTTTTCACATGTGACCATTAGGATTGCCTCCTTTTGTGCATTTGGTGTTCTTTTGCCCGTGGTTTTCCTCAGTCTGTCTGTCTCATCAATTGGAGGGTTTGCTTCTGTATTCTTCTGAACATAATCTTTGTAAGTTGAGTGTGAATAGCCGTCTTCTCCCAGTCCAGGTCTGTTTACTCTGTTAAGAATCCTTTGGAGTCCACTCTCTATTTCTAACCCAGATTAACCAGATGTTGAGAAAAACAGTTCCTTGGTGCAGCAATGACCTACAGTGCAGCAGTTGTTGGGGTCATATACCAAGTCTTCTTCAAAGTAGATGGGAAGCTTAAAAGTAACATTGAGAGTTGACACTTAGGAATTAAAGCAAATACTGTTTTACCATGAACTGCTAGTAACTGATTTATGAATGTATTTGGTGAGCAATGAAAACTAGTCTTTAAACTGATTTGGTTGTATTCATGAGCTCTGTCCATAGATAGGTTGGTTAGGTCTCATGGGTTCTTGATGTTTTGTGCTCCTCCACCCTTCAGTCTCTAGATTTAGTGTGTTGTGGATTTCTTTTTCCAAGCTTTATTGCATCCTATACAAGTGGACATGCCCTTGAACATATGCTTTTCCTTTTTTGGTCCTTGTTTGAATCCTTCCTCCCTGAGTAGGAACATCATGTCAGGCTTCTTTTTGTTTTATTGATTATTTTTTGAGACAGGGTTTCTCTGTGTAGTCTTGGCTGTCCTGAAACTCACTCTGTAGACCAGGCTCAGAGATCTGCAGGCCTCAGCCTCTCAAATGCTGGGATTAAAGGTGTGTACCACCATGCCTGGCATATTGTTTGGTTTTTTGTTTGAGACAGGGTCTTCCTGTGTAACCCAGGCTGACTCTGAACTCAGGATCCAGTGGTCTTTGCTTCCCAAGTGCTGCATATAGGTGGTTCTCATTGTTTGAAGAAGGTGAAAGGAAAAAGTAAAGCAGATGATGCTAATACTAGACAGATGTTTCTTCACATTAGCGCCTCTGCTGGTTTACAGTGTTGCTGATTTCCTGGGTAGCCATGTAAATGTATTTGGTCACCTAGTAACGGAAGCTGGAAGGAATGCCAGTTCTGATGCAACAGTGAGTAAGAATCTGCAGGTATAACAGAGGGAGTTTGACTTATATTGCATCTCCTCAGCATCCACTTATAATTTAGCCTTTAACTTTTATTATGTGCAACCAGAACATAAACTGTGAAAGGTTTTCCTGTCTTCCTTAGTTGCTTAGATGAGTGATAGATGGGAGCTCAGAAACATGCATTGTTCTTGCTTACTTTCCAAGACAAGCAACTTTGTTACAGGGCTTCAGTGTGACTAAAGATATGCTTACTGTAAGGGCTGTTCCTTTTTTATTTCCCATGAAGTAGTAACCATAGTAAGCCTTTAGAAAGCAAACACATGAAGGGCATCCTTGTAAAACTTCGTAACACTGTTTAAATACTAGACTATTTTTAAAGTTTTCTCAGTAATCAGCATTTATTTTTAGTATGTATCTCAAGGAAATTAATTACCCAAATAATTTTATTATGTGAGCAGATACTGTTGGTGATAACTGTTAGATTATTTTAGAAGCAGCCATAAGGAAGAGAAGGTGGAAAGAGAGTCTTGGTCTGACCTTAGACAGGACCATGTTTATTCGTGACAAAGGGGCATCTTCATTACCCACATGAGTGAATGGTCAAAATGCCTACAGAGGAAGATGGGATGTGGCCTCTTATATGGGCAGAAATGACTTCTGTAGTCCTCAAGAAAAGCTGGGAAGTGTAGTCCTTCAGCAGGAGACTATCATGACTATTAATCTGACAGTATGCTAGGCATGAGGCCTGTATACTCAGTCTGCACTTGTGAGGAAGGCAGGAAGGAGGTCAGGAGTTTCAAAGTCATCATTTATTACATAGTGTGTGGAAGCCAGCCTGGGCTACATGAGACGCTGCTTCTAAAAACAAGCAAACTGATAATACATATTAACAAATAAAAATGTCTTTGAAAGCATATTTATTTTCCATGGTTGTTTCTTTCTCTCCTGGAGAATTAAATATCTGATGACAAGTTTATAGAAGGTGGATAAGATTGAGAAGTAATTATTAGATAGGTTATTACCACCCTGGGGGCTGTGTTTGTTCACAGATCGGGGAAGGGTATAACTCTTAAGTGGTTGTTGCTTGTTACATAAGCTTAGGCATGTATATGGAGAATTATAGGCAGATTCCTGAGTTTGCAGTAAATTACATCATTAGATACCCATTATTTCATTCACTTGAATGGCCTCTGGGGTAGTAAAATAGCCTCATCATTCTTTGGATTACTAGTTGAGTTCAGAAGAAGAGCAAAATACCACCACTCTTGTGTTTTGGTTATTATAGACAGCACAAAAAAATAGAAATTATTTTGTTTAAAAGTGTCAGTGACCTGCCATGAGTCAACTCTCAAATGTAGGGTCTCTGATAAGCAGAAACAAAACTCAAAACCTTTGTAGGTGATGGTGGTTCATTACTAAGTTCATATGTGCAGTATTTTTGCATTGAAGTTAGTTGTGGTTTTTCCACTGGTTAGGTTAAGTTCTAGCACAAGAGGTTGTGTCAGAAAACAGTGATGAGGGAGGGCTCCCGAGACCTCCCCCCCCCCCCCCCCACACACACACTCTAGCTGAGCTTTTGGTAGTTAATGGCTGCTGGAGGGATGTGAATCATCTTTCCTCACTGTTAAGTTACCCATACTCCAGTAAATAACCCATAGTCGTTTCCATGCAAGTAACCCTCAGTTTAACTCCTCACTCATTAAGGGGGGGAAAAAGACATGCAGTAGGAGGGTAGTTATTAGGAAGAAGTAGTCTAGAAGTGCCAATAAGACAAGGTAAGTGGGGGATGAATATGATAAAATATAGTATATACATGTATGAAATTGTCAGTGTAAATAAAAATTAAAAATGAGGGAAAATATTATATTAGAATTAAGACATAACAATGTTGAGTTTTCGGCTTTCATTTTGCCTAAGTGATTCCAGATTTTAATGTATTTACTTGGGCTCCTGCATGGACACCTAGAAACAGGAACCATCACTATGAAGAATGTGCTCAATTTTGGAAAGGAGCACTCTTGGTCATTGTAAATAGTATGTTGTTTGCATTGCTATGGCAGGTTACTTGCAGTCTGTTCTTTCATAGTCTATAATTAATATCCTGTTTATTGGTTAGGCTAGTTAAGCAGTGGTGGCCTAGAATTGTAATTTCACCTATATCCAGATGATCTCGTCTCATTGATTTGTGTGGTTTTTAAAAATTAAGTGGTAGGACTTATTATAGGGCAGTGCCTGTGCAAGGCGAAGAAGGCAAAAGTGAACTAGGCAGAAAACCTTGAGACCATGATAAGATTTGGTTTTTCTTTTCTTTCTTTTTTTCTTTTTTTTTTTTTTTTCCCCTCCCGTTTTTGAGACAGGGTTTCTCTGTGTAACAGTCCTAGCTGTCCTGGAACTCACTTAGACCAGGCTGGCCTCGAACTCACAGAGATCCGCCTGCCTCTGCCTCCCGAGTGCTGGGATTAAAGGCGTGCGCCACCACACCTGGCTCTTTTTCACTCTCGATGGATGTAACAAATCTTTGAGAGTGCTTATTTCATCTTCCTTTCTGAAGGATACTTTTACTGGATATATAATTCTGGGAATATTGACCTTTTCTTTTGCTACTAGAAAAATGTAAATATTCTTTTAACTCCATAGTTTCTGTTGAGAAATCTATAATTATTGAAATCATAGTCTCTCTGTAAATAACAGTCCGTTTTTCCTTTACATCTATATACACACGTGATAACCTCAGATGTTCTTGCCTTTTACCTTATTTGAGACAGAGTTTCTTGCTCCTGCTGTGTATGTCAGGCTAGCTGGCCTATGAACTTCTGGGGATTCTCCTGTTTCTGCCTCCCATGTTGTCATAGGAGCTCTGGCGTTACAGATGTGTGCTACTGTATCCAGCTCTACATGGGTGTTTGGGATATGAATGAGTCTTAGTCACTGAACCAGCTCTTTAGCCCAACAGGCCATTTTTATCGGCTGGTTGTCTTGGGCTTTGGTTCATTTTTGCTTTGTTTAGATTTTAGCATTTTGATGCTCTGGAGTGGAATTTCTTTGAGCTTGTCCTTTTGGAGTTCCCCAAGCTTCTTGTATCTGAGTGTATTTCTTTGGCAATTCTTTTCCCATCCTTTGATTCTCTAATGGCACCAACTAAATCTTTTGTTATTTTCCTAATCATTGATGCTCTGTTCATTTGTGTTTTGTTTTGTGTTGTGTTGAGTCTTGTTTTTCTGTTGTACAAACTGGATAATATTTATATATGCTGGCTGCCTGCACTGCCACTTTGTATCTGCTTTTCTGTGTGTCTAGTGAGTTTATTTTGGTTACTGTGTCTTCTAATTCTTTACTATGTGTCCCTGACTTTTCAAGAATGTTTGACTTCTGGGGCCTGAGATGGGGTTCAGCCAGTGAAGACTGCTTCAGAATCTAACAACTGGAGTTCTATCCCAAGGATTCCTGTGGTAGAAAGAGAGAGCACGTTGTTTTCTGACTTCCATAGGGACTGTTTCCTTTCCCCTTCATAAATACGTGCAATAAAAGTTCTTTTTTGTTTTTTTAAAGAGTGCTGGCCCTTGTTTTTGGAACATTTTTATACTGATAGCTTGGAAGTCTTGGGTTTCAGCCTTTGTCCTTTTGACCTTGGTGCTCATCACTTCCTCTCCTGTACCAGTTGAACTGTGCTTGGTTCCTTGTATGCCAGACAAATTGGTGCTGCCCTCCACCATGCTGATGACAGTCTTCTGGAGGCTGCAGATTCAATTTAGTTCACACCTGTCTGGAATGTACTAACTATTAAGTAGCCAGCCTACCTTACCTCGGTTTTCATAATCTGTACTGTGCTCTGTGGAGTCAGAATTGTGTATCCATAGCTCCAGTGTAGGCCTAGGAATATGTAAGCTGCCCTTTGACCATCTGGCCCTCCCGTCTCCTCACTCCCAGCCTCAGAACTGCAGCTGTCGGCCTGCAGCGTGGTTTATTAGCAGTCCTGTGTTGATGGAGATGTGCATGTGGGTGTGTTTCTGTCCTTTGCATTGCAGATAGTGCTGTATTCAGTGTACTTTTAACAGATTACTTTAGCATGCTTCTGAAAATTCTGAAATTGGCCTATTGATTTCAGTTTCACAGAAGTCAGTGTTAAATCTATACATTTTCCCAAAGTGTTTCTCAAGTTATCTTTATTTTTTAATGTATGGGACTATTCAAGCAGTACTCCCCAAGAGTGAAAAGATTTAAAAGAAAGCTAGGAAAATACTTGCCTGTGATTGTGCAGATGAGTTGAATTGGGTACTTATAGCAAAGTAAGATGTAAACCTTTGTTTCTTTCTGTTAGGTGGGGTGAAAAAAGAAAGTCATCTATATGTGATTCTTTTCTATCCCCTTTCCCCCTCTAGAATTTTGATTCTGACATTAGCAGTGTGGGAATAGATGGCTGCTGGCAGGCAGACAGCCAACGGCTTCTCAACGAGGTGATGGTGGAACACTTCTTCAGACAAGGAATGCTGGATGTAGCCGAGGAGCTCTGCCAGGTAACCACGTGCCAACAAGCAGAGGGAAACCGAACAAGGCAATGCTGTGGAGTTTGCATTATCTGCAGTTGAGGCTTTGTGTCACACTATAGATAGATTTGTAGCGCTCGTTGCTAGGAAATTGTTTAAGTTCTTAGAAATTATAGTGCTGCAATTTAATACCTGAATTACCCTTTCCTTAAGAAATTATACTCTGAAAGCTTAACAGCTAAGTTGCTCTTTTCTGATTCTGAGTCTGATAGATTGGTTTCTAGTCATGAGTCAACATATTAGAAGTGATGGTATTTTTCCTATGTGGCCCAGGCTGTCCTTCATTCCAATTTCAGCCTTTCCAGTGCTGCAGTTACGGGCATGCACTATTTACTCCACTCATATTTCCCTTTTGATAGGAAATGTTAATATAGCAGAGAAGAGGAAAGACACAAAAATAGTAATGTTTGTTTTTATGATCTAGTAAAACTGTATCAAATGAATTTCAAACTAAAATTTACTTCAGCGGGGGCATTGCTCCTCTTATTTCTTTTAGACAGGAACACCATGAAGTCATGATAGTAGTAGCTGCTGTGTGTTGTGTTTCCTCCAAGCCACACCCTGCTTACTCCTTTCTGCTCCACTGTGAAGTAGCAGTTACTGTTGATGTTTTGCACATGAGAAGTGTGAGGTGTGGAGAATCAAGGAATGGGCCTAGGGCCATTCGGGGAGCCTTTGTGAAGGAGCTGGGATTCAGTCCCTTATTCATTTCTTCAAACTCCACTCTGTTGCATTTTTTGTTTAAAAAATGAAGAACTCAAAAGATAAAATAATTAAAAGTGAATCTATAATCCAAGCCTTTTCTATTTGAAACAGTTGGAATAAGTGGTACTTGGGTCTTTCTTCGTACCTTTTGAGGTGTATTTGTGTGTGCCCATACAAATCTTACAGTAAATTATATCATTGAGAATTAGTTTGTTTTTCTTGTATGGAAAGAGAGATAGTAAGAGAGGTTCATAGCATCTGTCTATGAAGTTCTTAGACACTCCTTGTAGCTCTGCAGTTCCCAGTGTTTCCTCCTCTCCTTGTGGCCAGACCTGCAGCTGCACCTTGTGCCCCAGGAAAGAGTGTGTACTTAGACTTCATTGGCTTGAATGTGCAGAACCACACCCAGCTTTGGTCCGTGGTCTGTGTTCAGCTCAGAATTGACAGAAGCATAGTGGTGGGACAGTCTCTGCCACAGTATATGGTAAAGGAAATGAGCTTTGACAGCCCTGTACTATATAATCTAGCTCAGCCTTTGTCAATTTGAATGAATATACTAACAAGTTTTTGTTTGTTTGCGTTCCTTTTCCTTTTAGGAATCTGGGCTGTCTGTGGACCCAAGTCAGAAAGAACCATTTGTGGAGTTAAATCGAATATTAGAAGCATTAAAAGTCAGAGTTCTGAGACCTGCCCTGGAGTAAGTTACTGTTTCTTTTAGGTACCACAAGGGAACTCTGTAAGAAAATAATTGTAAAACACAGGAGACATATTTAGATAGGTCTGTTTTACCTGGGGTGGACTTCAGGGGTTTTGAGAGAGAATACTTTTCTTTTAACCAAGTGAAAGATGGACTATATAAGATGAGAACCTGGGCAGCCTGCTTAACTTAGCAGTTGGTCGTGTTTCCAGAAGAGAAAGGGGTTTCCTTATCTGTGCTGCAATGCTGCTTCGGGTAGACCAGCATTGTAACTGAAGCACCACTGTTTTCCTAATCTTTATGTGATATTTGAGCTTCGAGAATCGGCTTGGGTGCTGTGCTGTCGTGCTGAGAGCTGATTTAGTTGGCTGTGAGAACTAGGTGATGATATTCATGAACAGAGCAGAGATTCTGTATAAGATATGGAGTGGGAGCAAGTTATTTGTCCCATTGCTAAAGACTCTGACTCCATTCTGAAATTTTTAATGTGAAGATTACTAAGATATTTACAATAAAAAATATAAAATGAAGATAAAAAACAAGATAATAAAAGTAGAGTCCTGGTGTTTTATAACTTGGAAGATCTGAAAACAGTATTAATAGTTGGGAATAATCCATGTGGTATTTTAATTATTAAAACAGGTGATTGTATTTTGAGTTTGGGGTGGTTACTGCATAGTTTTCTACATTTGATCAGTTCTTTTAAAAATTTGCATATTTCTAGAACTAGCCCAGATGAGCAGTTGAGGGTTCCTGTGTTTTATGATTTCTGTGTAAAAATTAAAAATATAAGCGATCTGTTTAGAACTAAATTTTTTTAACCGTGTGTCTTTGTAAGGTGTATGTTACCTTTGTGTAGTGTGTGTGAGTACTATTGGTGCTTTAGTTTGGTTTTGGAGAGAGGGTGTTGTTATTCATAGCCATGGCTGGCCTTGAACTTGTGATTTTTCTGTCATAGTATCCCAAGTGCTGGGATGACATATTTGGCATGTTTTGTGGGTTTGGGGGTTGATTTTAGATTGTGACACACCTAGGAGATATATTTAACTAAGTGTCTGTAACCTTTTGTTTACAAAATTAGCATCTACTCTTAGATGAAGAAGCGTGAGGGGCCCAAGTACAGAAGTGTCCTGAGCTTCCCAGTTGCACAGTGATACGGATGTGTAGCTGCGTGTCTGTCCAGAGACAGTCGTTTCTCCATTGTTGGTTAGGGGTCCACCTAGCTTGGGTTAATTGCTCACTGTGTGACTGTGCTGAGTACTTGATCTCCTTCAGCTTTAGAAGCACTCACCACTTTTCCTGTTGGAGAAGGAAATGCTAAGTGGTTGGAAACTTGTCTTTGGAGTTATTCCAGTAACTGGCATTCAGAAGCAAAGTCCAGTGAAGCCAGCTGGTTGCTTTGCTAAATATTACCTTGATGGATTGGAAACACTTGGAATCTGACTTCAATTTTGTGGATTTAGGGGAAATTTTTTTCTTTAAAGACAAAACAAAACACTTAAGACTTTTAGAAGCTTTGAGTTGCCTGTGGCTCTGAGGCAGCTCAGGAGCAGCTCCAAGGTTTAGTGTGCACTCCATGACATGCAGTCAGTGTAAGAAGTTGTTGTCGGAAATTTAATATTCACAAGTTCAAAATCTTCAAAAACATCACATTGAGAGACAAGCAGATTTCTATGAGTTTGAGGCCAGCCTGGTCTACAAAGTGAGTTCCAGGACAGCCAGGACTGTTACACAGAGAAAACTCTGTCTTGAAAAAAAAAAAAAAATTAAGTATTTTTATATGAAACTGTTGTAGAATATTATTTTAAGATGTGTTACATTTGTTGATTTTGTGGAACATTTGTTTAATGATGCAAAGATGTGTTGCATTTATTTAACTCTGTGAAGCTGTGTTACTGTGCCTGTGTAAAACACCTGATTGGTCTAATAAAGAGCTGAACGGCCGATAGCTAGGCAGGAGAAAGGGATAGGCAGGCAGAGAGAATAAATAGAAGGAGAAATCTGGGAGAGATGAAGGAGCAAGAAAAGAAGGGGCCAGCCACCCCGCTACACAGCCAGACACGGAGTAAGAAGTAAAGAAAGATACACAGAAATAGAGGAAGGTAAAAGCCCAGAGGCAAAAGGTGGATGGGATAATTTAAGAAAAGCTGGCTAAAAAAAAGTCAAGCTAAGGCCTGGCATTCATTAATAATAATAAGTCTCTGTGTGATTTATTTGGGAACTGGGTGATGGGTCCCCAGAAGAGTTAAGAGTAAAAAACAGACAACACAAAACCTTTATATCTGAGTTTAGGGTTAACATTAATTATTCCAAGTAGGTAATACATGGACCAGGTTTAAAAAAAAAAATGTAAAAGGTACAGTAGAGTAAAAATGTAGTGAGGGTCTCTCTTCCTGACTGTAAGTCACTCAGTATCTCACCACATTAGGCAGTCACCATTAACCTTTTTTGCATCCATCTGGATAAGTAAGTCTTCAGTGTGACTGCTTAGTATTTTGAGTTTATCCCTGGATTTTATTTAACCATTTCAGGTATATTGATAGATATTTTGATAGTTTCTAGCATTTTATCTAATAATCAGTACAGCAGTGATTAATTTATGTTATTTTCATTGTGCCCTGCTCTGTCTGTAGGGTGCCTTCCTAGAACATTGGGTCATGGTGAATTTAAAACTTGGGTTGATTTTTTTTTTTTGCCAAGTTTTCCTCTATACAAATTGTTTCAAAATGAAACGATGCCATAGGTCTAAAGAGTCCCTTCAGCCATCGATGGTGGTACACACCTTTAATCCTAGCATTCAGGAGGCAGAGACAGAGAAGCCCTGTCTCAGAAAACAATAATAATAATAATAATAATAATAATAATAATAATAATAAAGTCTTTGCAACTTTGATAACATGTATGTGTAAGAAAGGACAGCATCTTAGTATATTTAGTTTGCATTTATCTTATAAGGAAGTTTACCTGTGTCTTCTGTAGATAGGCTTATGCGTTCATGATGGTTCATAATCTTTTGACTCCGGGGGACATCTTAAGGATCACTACTGATGATATGTAACCATCTTAAATCATAAAATGATTTCCTGGGACATGTGAGAGCATTCCCCCACTGCCTCTGTTAGTGAAAAACCCTCCATGGAACACCTTGAAGAACTAAAAATAACTGAGTGATTATAAGGAGGAAGAAAGAAAAGTAAAGGATGCAAAATTTTTCTCATACGATAAGAAAATAATGCCTTGATTTATGCTGCAGAAGGGTTTAGATGGGACAGGCTGTCAGCAGTACCTGGCAGGCTGCCCCATCTCTAAGGCCAGAAATTAGGTAGGGAAGGAAAGAAAAGTCAGATGAGACTGCCTTTGTGGTTTCATGGTGTACTGTTTGATTGGTCTCACGGATAAGAATCCTTGTTAAAAGAAGCTATAGTATGAATGAATAAAATACAGCTTTTTAATAGAAAAACAGGTTAGGAAGTGAAAGTGGGCAAGCAGGTGGAAGCACCTGACGGTCAGAGATTTGATAACGAACCAAGTGAACGGTGATTAGTTTCTGTTGAGGCTAGAAAGATGGTTTGGGAGTTATGAGAACTCACTGGTTGCTCTTTCAGAGGATCTGGGTTCAATTTTTGGCACCCACATGGTGATTTACAACCATCTGTAACTCCAGTTCCAGGGGATCTGACTCCCTCTTCCGGCTCTGTGGAAACCAGGCATGTACATGGTACACAGACATACATGCAGGCAAAACATCCACACATGAATTTTTTTAAATTTTAAATAGTTAGTGGTGTCCGTCTCTTGTTCTACACTGTGAAGCTTTGAACAGGTGTGCAGCCTTTCACTTCAAGCAGCTCTCAGTAACCACAGGCAGTAGAGGAAACAGGGCTTTCATGGGGAGACAGTGGAGAAGGGCATCCAAGGTTGAACAAGTTGGGTTTTTTCCCTAGAGTTTGATTTTCTTCTTACCCGATTAATTGGCCTTAATTCTGAGAAGACCAAAAAAAGAAAGATGATCCATTTTCAACTAAATCTGTTTATATGCAGAGTGGTGGAGAAAGAACACTTCAATTAAAGAGAAGCTAATTACAAAGAGTGGGTATGGTGCACACACCTGTAATCCCAGCACTTGGAAGGTGGAGGCAGGAAGATGAGGAATTCAGTCATCCTCTGCTATGTAGAAAGTTCTAGGCCAGTCTGGGTTAGCTGTCTCAGAAAACAGTGTAGTGAGGGGCCAGTGACAAGGCTACAGAAAAGATAGAGCAGTGCAGTAAGGAGACTCGAAGAGAGGAGAGCACATTTGGAGGTAATAACATCTTTTTCTGTTTTCAATTTACTGCTGCTAGAAGTTTATAGGAAGTTTCAAGCCTGGTCCTCAGGAAGAGAATAAGCATAATCTAATAACTCTGTCCTCACCGAGGGTTCAGCATTGGAACAAAGTGGGCCTGTATGTCTGAGAACCTCTGTAAAGTTGAGTATGTGTGTGTTACTTTTTGTTTTAGGATTTTTTGTTCTTATGAGATAGGGTCTCAGGTAGCTTAGGTTGGTCTTGAATTTCTGATTGTCCTGCAGTCTACCTTCCAAGTACTGGGATCAGTGGCCAGCTTGTTTGTGTTGTGTTGATCATGTGTGTAATACTCTCGTCTCCATCTTCTCCTCTTACTCTGTTCTTTTTGAAACAAAATGTCACTAATGCTATCTGTAGCCCATGTGGTCATTAGCCTCCTTAGTGCTGGGAATACAGGCATGTGCCACCACACATGACTGTGAGTTCTTTAAGAAAAAACAGTTGACATTTTATTATTTTGTGTGTGCGTGTATATGTGCACGTATAACTTGCAGAAGTTTGTTCTTTTATTTCTCCATATGCACCCTGGGAATTAAATTCAGATTGTCACTCTTGGTGACAAGTCTCTTTACCCACTGAGTAATCTTGCCCCTTTGTATGGTTTCCTAACAGCTGACAAAAAGGACAGAGACAGGCTGGAGAAATGGCTCAGCAGTTCAGAGCACTTACTGCTCTCTGAAAGGACCCAAATCTGAGTCCCAGCACCCAGGCTGGATGGCTCACAATCATCTGTAACTCCAGCTCCAGGGGATCTGGAACTCTTCTAGACAGCACTTATGTATACATACCCACACAGGGATATAATTTTAAATATAATAATAATAAAAATCTTTTTTTTAAAGCTACATCAACTCTGAGATTAAAAAAAAATATATATGTAAGTACTTCTAATGATGGAGTTAGCCAATAACCAAGACTTCACTGTTTGAAAATACCTTCCTTTTGTGAAAAAAAATTCCAGACACTATATTTTGATCATATTTTTCTCCCTCTCTCAGTTCCTCCAAGAGCCTCCTAACCTCCCTACCCATCCAACATTATGCTCTATTTTTTTCTCTTTCAACAAAACAAGCAAACAACAAAAAACAAGAACACAAAAAGCACAAACACACAAAGGAAAATATAAACAAATAAGCAAAAGACAAAAAAAAAAAAAAAAAAAAAAAAAAAAGACAAAAACAGCCAGGCAGTGATGGCTCACACTCCTAATCCCAGCACTTGAGAGGTAGAGGTAGACAGGTGGTGGATCTTTGAATTCAAAGCCAATCTGGTCTACAGAGTGAGTTCCAACACAGCCAGGGCTACACAGAGAAACCTTGACTCAAAAGTCAAAACAAAGCAAAATGAAACAAAAGACGTCTACAGAAATACCATTCATTTGTATTGGCCAGCTGCGCCTGGCATGGGACTTCTACCTCACTGTCTGCACGTTGTCCACTTGAGGGTTCCTCTGTTCATTCCCATCTACTGAAAGAACTTCTTTGATGGGTTGAGTGAGACAGTCATCTATGAGTATAGCACTGTGTCATTAGGAGTCATTTTAATGCTGTGCTTCTGTAGCAGAATAATAGTAGGTCTCTGGTTCTTGGCAGTTGTCAGATATGGTTGCTGTTTCATGGAGTAAAGCTTAAATACAATCATGGGTTGCATCCATGACATTTATGCTATTATAGCACCAGCATACCTTGCAGGCAAATCATAAAACTTAACTCCAAATGTTTCAAGGACCTTAATATTTGGAGTTAACTTTTGTGCCGGATAATCAATATGGATCTATTTATATACTTCTACATTCAGCCATCCAGTTTGACCAGCACCATTTTTTGAAATTACTGTCTTTTCTCAGGTGTATATTTTTGGCTTCTTTGCTTTTGTCAAAAATTTGCAGAATTATGTCTGGTTTGATTCATTGGTCACTATGGCTGTTTTTATGCCAATGAAACTTTATGCCGCTGGGCGGTGGTGGCATACACCTTTAATCCCAGCACTCAAGAGGCAGAGGCAGGCAGATCTCTGAGCTCGAGGCCAGCCTGATCTACAGAGTGAGTTCCAGGACAGGCACCAAAGCTACACAGAGAAACCCTGTCTCGAACCCCCCCCCACAAAAGGGGGGTGGGTGGGTGGGCTGGAGAGATGGCTCAGTGGTTAAGAGCACTGACTGCTCTTCCAGAGGTCCTGGGTTCAATTCCCAGCACCCACATGGCAGCTCACAACTGTCTGTAACTCCAGGATCTAACACCCTCACACAGACATATGTACAGGCAAAACACCGATAAAATAAAAAACAAAACAAACCAGAAACCTGCATTCCACTCCTGGGCACATACACAGAGAAGAACCCTGTTACCTACCACAGAGACAGTGGCACCCTGCGTTTGTCACAGTAGCCAGGAAACGGAGCCAACCTAGTTCAGCAGATGCATGGATGATGAAAGTATGTTACATGGATAATACAGAGTATTTTTCAGCTCTAAAGAAAAGTGAAAGCACAAAATTTGCAGGAAAACGCAGAGACTTAGAATATATAATATTAAGCAGGACCAGCCAATCTCAGAAGAAAACAAAAACAAAACACGTGGTTTTTTTCCCTCTTGCTGATTCTTGAGCATAAACTTTGAATATGATAATATCATGTCACAAAGTCAAAAAGGTGGGCATGCCTGTTTGGCACATTTATTTCTGCTTTGGATTAAAAACCTTTACTTTTATAAAAATTTGAATTTGTCTGACCTGCAGCCTAAATGTTAAAGTTAGTTGAACCGCTGGAAGAAGGCTAATCGCAGAGAGCTGGAAAACAGTGTCTTGTTTCGTCCATTCAGATGGTCACTCACTGATGAGTGTTAGGCGGCTTGAGAAAGCTAATGGTAGGGACAAGAACGCCGCCAGGATTTTATTAGTTAAGGAATATTTTAATATTAAGTATGGTGTAATAAGTTACTCAGGGGCTGGAGAGATGGCTCAGAGGTTAAAAGCACTGACTGCTCTTTCAGAGGTCCTGAGTTCAATTCCCAGCAACCACATGGTGGCTCACAACCATCTTCTCACAACCAGAAGAGAACTGGTGCCCTCTTCTGGCCTGCAGTCATACATGCTGTATACATAATAAATAAATAAATCTTTAAAAAAAAAGTTTGTGTTTAAAAAAAAAAAGTTACTCAGATTTTATGTCATCTTTATTATGCCCACCTCTCCCACCCCACCCAGTGGCACTAGGTATCAAAGCAGAAGCCTGGTGTATGCTGGGCAAGCACTCTGCCACTGAAACATAGCCCCATCTCAAGTTACTCACATTTTATATTCATACCTAGTTCAGATTCTGCTGGGTTAGCTGGACAAATGCCCAAGTAAAAGTCAATTAAAGAATAGCTTTTATAGTTGAACATCTAGAGAAATAAAGCTTCCTTATCACATTGTAAGCTTTGATTTTAACAGCTGACTTGTGGTACATTTGTTTTTATCACGCTTGACATGGTAGTCCCAGTTCACTGAGTTAGTTAGCCCTGCTTGTGCTGCTGGTACCTGCTCACTCAGGGTACCTCAGCGTCTCGGAGCAGAAGCCGTCCTTGCCCTTCGTAACATATATGGTATCTGTACACATCTCTCGGACACTGTGCAGATACAGTGTGTGTGCGCGTGTGTGCTGTTTTCTGTCCTTCTGTTTGGACTGAAAGTGCTGGGACTCAGCGCAAGAGTATTGTTATTCTTCCAGGAGACTTGGGCTTAGTTCCCTGCATCCACGTGCCGGATCAAAACAGTCTGTAACTCCAGTGCCAGGAGATCCAGTGCTCTCTTCTGGCCTTCGAGGGCACCTGACACACACACAGTGTGCACACAGTGTACACACATGCAAGGGGACAGAACACAGGCATAAGATAAAAGACAGCAGGTACATTGAGAAATACCTGTTTGCTGGTTTTGTTTGTTTTTGTACTGCTGGGGATTGAACCCAGGACTCTTCCGTATGTGTTGTAAACCAGCACCCTATCACCAAGCTATACACACACACACACACACACACACACACACGCCCGTTTGCTAATTTTTAATGCAAAACAGAGTAGCATAAAGTAGGAGACTCCAGGCCTGCAGTGAGGTCGTGCAGCAGCAGGTAAAGAAAGGCGCTCGCACCAAGCCTTACCTGGATTCAGTGCCCTCTATCCACCATGGTGGAAGGAAAGAAATGACTTCTTCATAGGTTGTCCTCTGACTTCCACATGAAGGTCATGATGAGATGGCCCCCCAATAAGGAATGAATGCATAAATAAATGGGAGAATGTAATTTAAAAGCTAAGAGGTTCACCTTCAGAGTTTTGGTTCATTTGCAGATAGGCTGGTTTAATAGGAAGAGGGGTAGCTCTAAGCAATCTAGGTGTGAATCCCAAGGCTCACACTCCAGAGTGTGGCCCTCTTCGAATCCAAGTGTATTATGTGACATTCCAGAGCCATTCTTACTATAAAACCTCATTAAAGAAGTAGTTGTTCTCTAACTTGGTATGTTTTTCCCTATGTTCGCATCTCCTAATGGTTGATGTTACTACAACTTCCCACAAGATGGCAGACCAGACCCCCTTTCACATGCTAGATGTCAACCAGTTTTTAAAACACCTTGCTCAGGCCTTTGATTATTCTTAAAACCTTTTTCTGTTGCTTTAGGTGGGCAGTGTCAAACCGAGAAATGCTCATAGCCCAAAACAGCTCCTTGGAATTTAAGCTACACCGACTGTACTTTATTAGCTTGTTAATGGGTGGAACTACAAATCAGCGGGAAGCCTTACAGTATGCGAAAAATTTCCAACCATTTGCCCTAAATCATCAAAAAGGTAAGTCTGGAGTCAGACAACTGTTTTCCTTTGTACTTTGGGGAGGGAGCCTGGGCAGGTAGGGAGAGAAAGTACAGGGAATTGAGAGAGTCTCTCTGTGTAGTCCAGGCTGGTCTCAAACTTGTGATCCTCCTGTGTCAGCAGCCTCCAGAATGCTGGGAATACAGATGAGCACCACCAGCATGGCTGGAGTCAGATTTTTAGGGTTTGGAAAGAGCCAGTAGCCACCACAGTGTCTGTCCTATACGTCTGCTAAGGAATAAGATGGTTGGGCTAATTGGTAATAGGGGCATTGCACACTGACTAGAGCAGCAGCACAGTGTTGAGGCCAGAGACATCGCAGAGTTGGGGCGTCCTTACTGTAAGACACTGACAAGACACTTGTGTATTACCACATGCTGCTTTTACGTACCAGTATGGTGAGTATGGCTCCTCCTTCACCAGACATGCATGGCGGGGAAAGACTAGAAATTCCAAGTTCAGTGTTTAAGAGCTTCCCTTTTCTCCTCCTCTCCCATGCTGTGTCCTTAGTTTAGGGGAGGGACTTGGCAGTCAAGATTAGGGACGAGAGTGTTTGCACTGCTTTAGGTTGTGCTACATGGGATGGAGATGTTCTTAGCTTTCTTAGCCTGTTGTTCACGAGGAAATGGCTGTTTCAGATATGGCTGTGCACACCTCCATTGTGCCGGGGCTTTTTCTTTCAGACATTCAGGTATTGATGGGAAGCCTTGTGTACCTGAGACAAGGGATTGAGAATTCACCATATGTTCACCTGCTTGATGCAAACCAGTGGGCTGACATCTGTGACATCTTTACACGGGATGCCTGTGCCCTCCTGGGGCTCTCCGTGGAGTCTCCGCTCAGTGTCAGGTACAGTAATGGCCCTGCTCGCTCTGAAATGGGCACTGTGTTGGGCAACTTTTCCTGTTTCCTTTATGTTTAAGCCAGTAGATTGTGTTGTCTTTCTGCAGAAGCATGCAGTGGGTACTTCAAGTGCTTGTCACAGTTGGCAGTGACACAGTTTTAGGGTGGCTCTTCTCTAAGTGTGGTCTGGGAACCAGGGAGTCCAAAACCCCTTTTCCATTGCCGACCTTTGTACAGATGAAGGTCTGTGTTGTGGGGGGATTGTCACCAGCCTTGGCAGGTGCTCACTGTGCTCCTCACTACTGTGCTGGCTACCTAGGAAATGCTGCTTTTTGAGCTCAGCAGTGCCTTGGGTAGGCAGTAAATACTGCTTTTAGTTGGCATTTGGGTTACTTTTTTTTTTTTAGCATTCGTTGTGATACAAAAGGACATTTGCATAAAACACTTAGGTTCCTCCCCCCCCCATTTCTCCCATACTGGCTAGGCTTATGTTGGTAGCACTAGGGTTTTATGTTTTGTTTGTAAAGGGGATTATTTTTTTAGTAACTACAGGAAATATAGCTGAGGGCTGGGAACAGGAGGATGGGGAGAAAATGAGTTTCTTTTTCTTTGAGAGGAAACAGCTTACAGGTGTATGCTTGGCATTGGCACTGATGTTTCTTCCCTCTCTGCCCTCAGTTTCTCCGCAGGCTGTGTGGCACTGCCCGCTCTCATTAACATCAAAGCTGTGATCGAGCAGAGACAGTGCACTGGAGTTTGGAACCAGAAAGACGAATTACCTGTGAGTTCTAGCGACAGTTTACTTACCCTTCCACCTTAGAAGAGGTCAAAGTGGGGGGATGGCTCAGTGGTTATGAGCACTGGTGCTCTTCCAGAGGTCCTGAGTTCAGTTCCCAGCAACCACACGGAGGCTCACAACCGTCTATAGGGGGATCTCATGCCCTCTTCTGGCATAAAGTTGTACATGCAGGTTGAGCACTGGTACATAAATAAATCTTTTTTAAAAAAAAAAAAGAGTTAAAAGTGCTCATCGTGCCATTTCTTTAGAAAACACGGTTATAGCCACTCAATGGGTTTGTTTTTGTTTGCTTGTTTTAATGCACATAACAGGAGTGAAAAATAAAGTTGAGAGAATAGCTTTGGGTCCAGCACCGCTCTAAAAGGAAACAAATCAGTTAACAAATTCAAATTAAAATAGGTGTGGGGGTGATGGTGCACACTAATTCTAGCACTTAGGAGGCAGAGGCAGGCAAATCTTTTGAGTTTGAGGCCAGGCTAACCTACATAGTGAGTTCCAAGGCAGCCAGGGCCTCATTGAGACCCTCCCTCAACAACAATAACAGAATCAAACAAGAAAATAGATATGTGGGACATAGTATCTTTTGGAGACACTGGGGGAGTGTATCCACAATTTTGACTCCAGTTTCGGTTGCAAGCTGATAGATGCAAACCCCAGAAGTGGGGAGAGTTGTGCCTTCTGTTAGCACAAAGAGTGTCTTCTCGTGAACTCACTTGTGGGCAGTAGTTTGTTATCTGTAACAAGAGGGTCCCTTCTCTTTATGGACTACTGAAGCCTAGAGGTGTCAGGCACTTTGTGGCTGCCATGGTGGTTATGATGTGAAGTGCAAAGTTTATTGTATGTGTTTCCTCTGGCAGTAGACACTAAGACTTTTTAACTTGCAATTACCATTTCTGACACCATCATGTCCAGATCCTGGAGGACTAAGTTAAGCCTTTGGCGCTGGCTTCTCGTTGCCACACCACCACAGGTTTGTCTGCAGTTGCCTTGTTCCTCCAGCTGTAAGCCTGTCAGTGGGTTGCATCAACTGGAAGAGCTTGTTGAAGATGGTTTGTGATTAAAGGCACAGGTGCCCTCCTGGTACTGCCTGTGGTCGGGACAGAAGCAGCACTCTACTCTGCTGCCTGAGCAAGTGAAAGAACGCGGTTCTGTAAGCAGGTGCCCAGCCCTGGCAGTTTTATGATCATGCTGTGAGCATCTTTGAAGTAGAGCACTCAGTAGGATCCCAACTGATAGTGTGCACTTGGGGCTAGGAAAGCAACAGGCATGGTGGTTGGCCATCTCCCCTCACGATTGCTTTCATGTACTTTTGACTTTCATCCTCTTCTTTTCTTTTTTTTAAGAGGCTCTTACTATGTGTCTAGTTTAGGTTCCTTCCGATCCTCCTGGGTACCAGGTTTATAGGTCTCTTCCACCATTTTTGTGGGGCTATAATTTGGACTCAGGTCCCTGTGAACACTAGACTCCATCCCCTACCTTTGGTCAATTTTCCTTAAAGAACCTTAGTAGGTCTATTTTATTTTGGTTTTTTGAGTCAGTGTCTCACTGTGTGTCCCTGGCTGGCATAGAACTCAGTGTATGGATCAGGCTGCCCTCAAACTCAAATCTCCTCTCTGCTGGAATTAAATGTGCGTGCCACCACCCCTGGCAGTAATGGACTTTTAGGACAAAAGCTATTATAGATTGAGAAGAAAGGGAAGCAGTGTATTTGCTAAGGCTCTGTGTGAAGCAGCTGCTCTGCTAGATGATTTCATGCGTTTATGATTTGATATGTTTGTGGCAAAAACATAATGGGGATGCCATGCCATGAGCTTTAATGTACCAATCACAAAAGATCCTTTTGAGATTTGGCTTAAGCTGGTATTGGTGGTACAAGCCCATAATTCCAGGCACTTGGGAGGCTGAGGCAGGGGAATCACAAGTTCAAAGCCTGCTTAGACAACTTACTGAGATCTTATCTCAAAAAGCAAAAAAGAAAAAAGGCATGTACATAAGGGATAGGAGGTAGGGTGGGGTGGGGTGCTGCCTTAAACTGCCTGGCCACATTCAGAGCCCTGCATTGGATTCCCACCACTGCAAAAAAAGGCGGGGTGGGGGGCAAACCTTGGCTTACCTCCCTGTTTCAGGTTTTCTCTGGACCACTTCACCCAAACTATATAGGCAGCTCGGGTCTGAAGTGCACACAGGCAGTAACTATATTTAGACTGCCCTTGGAGGAGCTGTTGCACTGAATTTATCCCTTCACCAAGTGCTGCCTCTAGGGCAATCAGGGTGGCTGATGTTTTTGCCTTCGGTATATATTCTGATAAATTTTCGAGGTGTTTAGGCTGGGGATGTATGTGGCTTAGTGGTGGTTGCTCATGGGCCAGGCTATGAGTTTGCTGCCTGCTACCACCAAAAAAAGGTATCAGCTTCTAAAGCACGGTGCCTGGTTTTCTCAGACCTCAGAATCTGGTTTAAACAGTGGTAGTTGTTGTTTAACTCCACTTTGAATCCTAAGACTTGCCATTCTTTGAGACAGCTCCACTAGAGTCAGCCCAAATAGATATTCTTGCTGTGCAGTGATGGTGATGTGGGTCGTTCTCAGGGTTAACTAGCCTTTCTCACTTTTCCTTTTCAAACAGATTGAAGTGGACCTTGGTAAAAAGTGCTGGTATCACTCCATATTTGCCTGCCCCATTCTTCGTCAGCAGACAACAGATAACAATCCACCCATGAAGTTGGTTTGTGGTCATATTATATCAAGAGATGCCCTGAATAAAATGTTTAATGGTAGCAAGTAAGTGTCTGATTTCTTAAACATTAAATAAATCTTATGTGAAAGTAAGATGTAATAAGGATAAATGAATGAAGCTGGAATTATGTATTTATTTATTTATTGGTTTTTTTGAGCAAGGTTTTTCTGTGTATTCCTGGTGATCTGTAGACCAGACCAGGGTCAAACTCACACATTTGTCTGCCCCTGCCTCCCAAGTATTGGCATTTAAGGTGTGTAGCACCATGCTCAACCCACAACTAGATTTAGAAATTAGTTTCTTAACTATTCATTGAAAGTGGTAACATCTAATCTCTTTGGTTAGTTTAATCTGCTCAAGGATTTGGTGATTAGAATTATAAATACAGTCTAATTCTTTGGGTGGACAACCCTCCCCCAAGGTTTTAAGAGTAATGTACTGTGTGTACCCTTCTCCCTTCTGAGATTTACTTTTCTCAATTAGGGATTTACTTTGGAGATCTTTTTATATGCTGCAACAGAAGGCAGTATGCTGCCCTTTGTTATTGTTGTTAAATTTAATCAGAATAGCATGGCATGGTTGTACTTGCTTATAACCCCAGCATTTGAGTAGTAGAGACAGGAGGATCTGGAATTTAAGATCATCCTTGACTACATAGCAAGTTGGAGGGGCTATCCTTAGCTACGTGAGATTGTTTCAACCTCATGCCTTCCTGCCTCCACCCCTACCCCCACCCCCAAAAATGTAGACTACTCTGCAGTATGGAAATATTATTTAGTTAGTTTCCTATTGATGAATACAGTGTTAGTGTATGTTATCCACATGTGATAAATTCCTACCATTGTAATCACGGTTCAAAGTGCATGGTAATTTTTATAGATAATGAGCCCAACTTTAAAAAAAAATTCTCAAAGGTATTCTAGTTCAGGCAGTTAGGGGAGTCTTCACTGGTGTTGGTTCTGGCCCCATTGTGGGAAGACACTTTCCTGGGAGGTCTCTTGCTTGAAAGAAACTGTTTATGCCCTTCCCAGACCACACAGAAACCCTGGCAGTGCAGATCACTGGTGACCCTGTTCACATGGAGCCAGTGTTCTTTGTCACTGAAAGATATGTGGGCTTTTCTTGGGGCAGGCTTGGCAGCTCACAACAGATTTACTGTCCTTAAATAAATTATACAGTTCACACATTTGAAATTCATTTAGGGGCAGGTGCAATGTAAACCTTGGTAGGCTGAAATTAGATTTACTTCTGAAATGAGTTTTTCCTGCAAAACAATTTTCACCAGTTACTAAGTATTAAAGAAACTTTCAGGTGAGGGTCTGACTGGGGTGTTATTTTCTGTGACCCTACAAAGCTTGGCTGGCAGTTACGTTAAGGGAGTGCAGTTCATCCTGCAGACAAATAAACATAGAAGCTACGCTTTTGTACATGTTGTAGGTGTGTGTACCTAAGTGCAAATGGAGTGCTCAGTGCTGACATTGTTCTTGACTCATTCTTTTCCATCTTGTATTCAGATTAAAATGTCCATATTGCCCAATGGAACAAAGTCCAGGAGATGCCAAACAGATATTTTTCTGAAGAAATGAGTTTGTTTGCAGCTTGTAAGTGAAACTGAATTATGGGTCCATTGGAGACAAGGGAAGGGAAGAAGCGATCCATTGACTGCAGCTGTCCAAGGACTACTGGGTTTGTAAGCTGTGCTCCAAAAGCTGCTGGCACACTCGTGTGCACGAGGGAGGGAGTGCTCCAGACGGGTGTTACATAGGGCTTTTCACTCTTGGTCTTTGCTTCGGATCAAGTAAACACACCAGCAGTTGTCATTCAGTGCAGGTTTTGTACTTCCTATACGGTGATTTCTACTTCAAACAGAAACAGAAGTGGCCCTTCCTGACCTGTGTTTAGTACTCCTCCTGCTTTTCCTCCTGTCATCTTCTTGATAATTGTAAGCTTGAGCGTGTTTGTGGAAGAACTTTCTTTCTTGTTATGTATACATAATTAAATGAAAATTCTTCATAGGAGTTTGACAAATTGAATTGTGGTTATACAACGAATTTGCTTTTTTGTTTTGTTTTTCTTTTTTGGCTTAAGGAAGAAAGCTGTGATAAATTCCAAATGTATGTTGCTTTTTGATGTTTTTCTCTGCTCCAGCTCCTGCTTCAAAATCAGCACGCCTGCATTCGAGTTCTGTCTATAAGCCCTAGAAGGCTTCCTGTTTAAAATCCCATCATGAATTTAGCAGGCTGATAATGAAAATGAAAGAGATATTACTGGTTCTTTGCTTTTATTACCAAGAGGTGCTTTTTAAAAAGTATATTTAATAAATGGAATTCTGAAGTTAGGGTGTTACTAAGTTGATATATGCTCTCTCGGTCTTAGCACCCTGCCCTTTCAAATCTGCCTTCAAGACTTGGCTGGGTATCACATTAGTTTGTCATCCTAGACACACAGTGTTGTGCATGTGTGTAGAAATATGTGCACCAGCATCAAACATTGTGTATGTGGAAGGGAAGAAGCATGTTCCAGTTCTAAATGCAGTCACCAGACTCATCACTTCAGGTCCTTAAGGATAGACACTAGCAACTTTTAGTCCTGTGGACCATGTTTACTGCGGTTTTGTGTTTAATTAGTATTTGTTCATGCCTCTCTTCTGCAGAGTGTCTTATCAGATTGTGAACCTGTATATTAGTCAAATGGCTACAGATAATGATCTTTTCTCTTGTGAGGTATCTTCATTTAATGTACTGCCTAGAAAGAGCCATGTGTAAGAGTTATTCTGTATGAGGAACTACATGGAAAAGACTTCTGTGGACATAATTCTGACTTAACCCCATGAAATGCTTCACCTTGCGAAGAGTGCTGTGTGGAAATCACCAAATAGTTCACAACTTTATTTCATCTGATATAGATCTGAACATCAACATAGGAATACTTTGATGAGAAAATGAAAAAGTTGTAAACAGAAGCAAAGAGAAATGTGACTCTTCCTATTTTAAACTGCAGACGGACTTGGTTTAAGGGGATGGGGAAAACGGCTTTGGTGCTAAGTCAATTAGAAATTGCCAGCATTCACGGTGGTATACTAGCCCGATGGTCTTTGCTAAAATGTTTGCCTGGGAGCTGGCGTTTGCTTGTGAAGGGAGGGACTAATACTGCAGAGAAGCCCTGTGAAATGACCATGTGGTCAGCTCACCTTGATGGCTACTGTGTGCTGGGTCGGTTAGCCGGGATCATGGTCGGCCCAGCTCAGAGTGCATGCTTTGTTCAGACTTGGCCTGGCTCACAGTGACTTCTGCTTCACTGTTGGGGTGCTCTGTCTAGTCCCCCATGCCCCATGCAGCAGTGAAAGAAGAACAGAGACCTCTGGACTGAGGGAGAAAAAGCATAGTGCCAGGCAGTGTCCTGTTGAGGGTGTAAACTCGTTTACTACAGATAATTTTCCTCTGAATTAAATTCTAGAGTGTCAGACTTTTTAAAACAACTTTGTTATTCCTAGGCCAAATTTAGTTTTTAGGTTTTTTCCCCATAACTTATTCTTACCTTCCAACTTCAAACATCTACATGACATTTAGACTTCACATAGAATTTGTGTGATACAGACATGTTTTTGAGGCCAGTGGCAAGTCTCTTTTGGAAGCAAGACCCTTTACACAGTTGGCTCAGGCCGTTAAGGACAAAGGCTCTGCCTGGTCCTCCTGGTGCTGGGAGTCACATTGGCAGTTTCTTGTAAAGCTCATGAAACTTGAAAAAAAAAAAAAATGAGTTTTAGCAAGCGTCTGGCCTTACGGCTTCCTCTGTAAGGTCTTGTAGTCCTGGTGGGCTGGGAGGGCAAGGGCCCAAACCAGAAACTTGATCTGACAGTTTTCCATGGGAACTAGGTCTTGAGCTCTTCTTCACATGTGTGGACTTGAACTGTGAGAGACTGACTGAGCAGAGGTGGATTTGAAGAAGCTAGACCTTGACCAAAGATGCTGAAGTACAACATACCTTTACACTCTAGAACCTCCTGCCCAGTAGTTAAGACCACGCCGTCACTGATGCCGTGCTCATGCTAGTGTGCAGGAGGATGCATCTGTCTCTTCAGGCTCGTCAGTCACATGGGTACCAGGCATTGGAAACAGCCACAGAGTGGCTTCTTTGAGAGCCATTTCCTTTCCTGGACAAGGGCCGCCATGGGACTCTGCTAAACCAGTAAAACCTTCTTAGCACATCTTTAGATTCTGGTATGGCCAGAGCCTCTCCACAGTGGCTACAGTTGTCATTGATCTTTTTCTCCTTTGTGTGACCATCACAGATGCCATTTCTGTTTTATTGATGATTATATGAGACTTTTAATACATAAATGAACGGGTATTGGTGCCTCTTTATTTTTTAAAGAAAAATGAAGAAAAAGAGCCACCTCATATTCATAGAGTATGTATTTTGTGAGTGTGTGACATTTAATTGAAAATAAGAAAGCTAGGAGGTAAATTTTTCGTTTGACTTTTTCCACAGCAGCTAATGTGTAGGGAGACGTTAAACCCACACCAAATCATGTGGGGATGAGGATCCCCAATCATCCTCTCCAGGTAGCCAGTCCTGTAGGCTGTGCTGTGTGTGGTTTCCACCTCAGTGGTGTCAGCCTTTGGGACAGTGCATATCAAAAGCCAAGAGCTCGGTTGATCTGCACAATTCAAGCTGCTGGTAGACTACACAAGCCCTCTGGTTTCCCAGCTCAACCTCTCATAGACTGACAGCCATGCTGTCTGTCTGTCTAGTCAGCCGACTCAGGTTATCTTCAGGGAAGGTATGGAGATGTGGATTGTTCGGTTCATCCCTAGGATGTGTATGGTGAAGACGAACCAAATACTTTTCACCATTGAACTGTCTGTACATTGTCTTTGGTAACAGTAGAATACTGTGGTCTTGCGGAACACACCGAGGGAACATGTAGCAAGGATCACATACAAAGCTTGGTGTTTCATAAGCCTTCAGCTGACAGGTTGTATGTGGTACTGTAGTGTTCACCATAAGCAGGTACAAGCTTCATGAACTTTTCATATTGAATTACAATTGAGTAGATACCAAAAATAGAGTGGCAAATGTATTTTAGTAGCAGATGAGGCAGTTAGTTTTAGGGTGAATTTTCCACTGTTGATTTTACTTCAAGATGTAGCAAGGGAAGTTTTGTGTTTTTTTTAAGGTGTTTTTAAGCTGTAGCAGGCATATGCTTCATTTACTTCCAAAGAGGCAAAACGCAGCTAGACTGGCCTACAGCGCGTGCTTCGCTCCACGGTGTGGTGGATTCCTACACAAATATTTTAGCAGCAGTCTTACGCTCCTCACGGCCAGGCAGGTGTGGGCTTCTGTAGGATTTAGTGCCTGAACATTTCTTTTGGGAAGGGGCTGGAGTGAATGTACTGGGGCAGGAGGGAAGCAGAAGGAAACAGGAGTGTGAGAGTGTGCATGTGTGGAAATTCACCATCACCCCCGAAGCTAGCAAACAACGGCTGTTGGCCGGTTACTCATGACTGCAGCGTGCATGGATTTCTTCACTATGTTTTCTAGCCTACACTAAGAATTCATCAGATCATCTTGCTCAGATGGCTCAGGATTGTATTTCTTTGGCTTACCCCGTGCTCCTGGGTTCTATAGTGTTTCTATAATTATGAATAGTGTTGCACTGTAATCTATCATATAGAGCTATATGTATGGAAATTTTTGATCAGTTTTTTTAAGAGATGTATCCTGTTTGCAAAGGCACAATAAAACTGCATCTTCTAGATTATAGGCAATAAAGGTAACAATAAACCTTACTTAAATCATACTGATACTCTCTGCTCATTTAATTTTTGGGGAAAAAAGTCTTAACATATCCAGTAGTTTCAGGGATTTCATTTTAACTTAAAAATTCTGATATGTTTAATTTATAAATTTCAGACTGATACAATAGAGTTTGGAAAACTATAAGAAATGCTTTGTTAACGTGTGTATTCCTATGTAAAATACATGGCTTCTCCCGTGTATATTTTTTAAGATTAAAGAATTGCACATTTAAAAAGTGTTTTGTGGAACCAGTCTGTGAACTTGCTAGCTGACAAGTCCGGCGGGGTGTGGAGGTGGTCATTGTGAGAGGAGAAAGTCCCTGGGAGAGTGTCTTTGTCAACACCTCACCACCAGCAGTGTGGGAAGAAGAGGTGACTGGAAGCCTTCTAGAGCTTGAGATGAGGGGACTTTGTGTTTTGGGGGGGGTGCACCTCAGCACTGCGGGGCAAGAACAGAGGCTGAATTGTCTAGCCTTAACAAGAAGCTAAGGCCATCTATAGAGAACAGGAATTGATTTGTGTGCCTTTTTCTAGTTTTTAAAGACATTGACATTGTTACCAAGGGAAAATCTTGTTCATGAAATGGCCTGAAAGAGCCCCCAGAGGCAGCCCCGAGTGTTGACAGTTTCAAAGCAGAGTCGGGCCACCACAATTTGGTTTCCCTTGATGGCTGTCCTGGTTTGTTTTCTGTTGCTGTTACAAACACCATGACCAAAAGCAACTTGCCTTTAAGCCAGTCTGTTGGAGTCAGTTCCTTGATTGAGGTTTTTATTTCCACATTGACAAAACTAACCAGTACAGTATCATTGAGGAAAAGACCCTAAATAAACTCTACCTTTTAGTTGATTTAAACATTGCTAATTGTGGGTGGTGCATGTTTAGGCAATATATTAATGACTTCTAAGTCGGTAGATAATACCTTTGCCACATTATGGTAACAGTTGCCAAGGCTACTTGAAGGGCATGCCTGCCAGAAACACTCTTCACTTGGACCTGCAGGTGTCTGATGGTGACAATGTTGATGAAAATGCTTGACATCTCTTCCTTCACGTTGCATCTATTTCCTTTTGCTGTATTAACCTTTGGGTTGGGTCAGATTCTACATGGCTGCTTATGTAGCCATGTTGATCATTTGAGAAATGACCAATGCTGTTATAATACAGGGTTAACTCATACTAGACTTGCCTGGTTTCTCACCTGCTAACTCCCACTGAGGGCTAATGACACCTCCCAATCATCATGACAAAACACATGACCACAGTGGGAAAAAAAGTGGCAGGGTCTGGAGAGAGGGCTCAGTGGTGAAGAGTATTTGTTGTTCTTACTGAGAAACAACCGCATGATGGCTCACAACCATCCGTTACTAGTTCCAGGGGATGTCATGCCCTCTTCTGACTTGGCACCAGGCATACATGTGGTGTACATACATACATGCAGGCAGAACACTCAGGTTATTAAAAAGTGACAATTGAATTCCTAAAAGATCTCTCCCTCCTTGCTGAAAAGATGAATGTCCATCCCCTCCGGCCATCTCCCTTTATCTGTGACTCCCATAAGTCCCAGGAGTGGGAAAGCTAAGCTTTGAGCAAAGCTCCCTCTTTTTCATTCTGTGGCCACTGAACAAAGCATTTCTGCCCAACACTTACCCTCAGACTTTAGTTTCCTTTGGGATATGCTTTGGGGCCTGGGAAATGTAGGTCTCTCCCAGGCACCTTAGGAATGCGTCCTCCTGGTGGTATAGTTGAGACTAGCATCTCACTTCTTAGGCCAAACTCTTGAGGTAAGTATACGTATGCAGGAATGCCCTTGGTTATCCTGCGGCTCTGAGATCCCCAAGCATAAGTGTCCACTTAGGAGGGGTTACTTTTTACCTTGGGACACCCTGGAGAGGTGGCTCTGGTTAGAGCACTTGATGCTCTTCGAGAGGACTTGAGTTCAGTTCCCAGCACCCACATCAGTGTTCACTGTATGGGTATCATATTAGCGGAAAGGTTCTTCTGGAGTGGTTTAAACCGAGAGCCAAAATTGAAATTCTCCACTTCTCTGTCCCTAACAAAACGGTCTGCTTTATATTTACTGAACAGCACGGAAAACATGATATGAGAAAGGAGCAAGGGATCTCTTAATCGTTTTTTACTAATGTTCATAAGGGAAGAAATTTCTTTATGATCCCTATTGACCCAGACTATCACTCAAAATCTAACCAGATTACTTCTGACAACAGGTTACAATCAGTGACTTCCAACATTTATGATGGATATTTGTTTTTAAGGCTGCTTTCAACCTGTTGACTGCTTTCAGCAAATGCTCACTACAACACACACACACACACACACACACACACACACACACACACACACACACACACGTATTCCAGGTCACAGGCATGGAAGAATATAATTTTAAGGTTAACTGTGCATTTAATTTAACTTAGGTTGTAAAGCTGATTACATGGAAGCCCTATGCATAATAGCAAGATTGGCTACATTATTTTCTTGAAGGCTAGTTAAACTTAATCACAGGCATTTTGTTTGTTTTTTTGAGATAGGATTTCTTTGTGTAGACTTGACTGTCCTGGAACTAGCTCTGTAGACCAGGCTGTTCTCAAACTCTCAGAGATCCGCCTGCCTCTGCCTCCTGAGTGCTGGGATCAAAGGCGTGCGCCACCATGGCCCAGCTCACAGGCATATTATTAACTTGGTTGGAAAGTTGGGTAAAATTTCAGTTTCTGAAGGTAAGAGATATTTTCAGGGGGGGGGGGGGGAGAAAACATCCTCACAGTCAACAACCACTTGTAACTCCAGCTCACGGGTGGTGAGATGACCCAGCAAGTGAAGGCACTTGCCACACCTAACAACCTGAGTTCCATCCATGGGACTTGCGTGGTGGAAGGAGAGAACCAACTTCCCAAATCATTTAAGTCATCCTCTGACCAACACCATGACACAGTGCACATACACGCACACACAGGTAGGTAGGTAGGTAGGTAGGTAGATGGGTAGATAAATGTACCAAAAGAGGTTTGTTTGTTTTCCAGTTTCTCTATGTAGCCCTGGCTGTCCTGGAACTCACTTTGTAGACCGGACTGGCCTTGAATTCAAGGATCTGCCTACCTCTGCCTCCTCAGGATACTTAAGATCATACGCCTCCATGCCTGGCCTAATAAAAAGTTTTTAAAAAGGGTATGCCAGCTTTGCCGGAGTGGAAGTCTTTGAAAGAAAGAACTCCAGCTCCAGTGAGGGTAAGGGGGGCACGCCAAAGGCACTCATACATAAATGAAAAAAAAAAAAATACTGGGGAGACCTAGTCAATATGACATTGCTTGTGAAAAGTTCAGGACAAGTTCTCTTCTTACAGTATCTATTGTCCTGGGAGAATGGTTCAAGTCCATTAAAGAAGTCTCTAAATGCATATTCTTTTGGGGTAGGGAATATTACAATATTTTACAAGTGGGGCACTTGGTTACCAAGAAATGAAGTCAACACTAGTGTAGCTAGTCTTTCTTGTTGGGCTTTCTTTTGGGACCACCAGCCCCCAAATAATGACATGGAGACTTAGTAATTATGAAAGCTTGGCCTTAGTTTAGGCTTGTTCCATTAGCTGTTATAATTTAAATTAACCCGTTTCTATTACATCTGCGTTCTGTCACGTGGCTCTTTACCTCTCCTCCATCCTGTATGTCTGACTCCCTCTGTGTCTAGCTGACGAAATCTGCCCCTCTTCTTCTCAGAGTTCCGATCTCTGCCCAAAAGTCCCACCTAGCTGTCAGCCATTCAGCTCTTTATTAAACCAATTGAGTGCCTTAGGCAGGTGAGGCCAAACAGTGACACTCTTTACATAGTTTGCTCAAATATCCTGTGACACCAGGGAAAGGACTTTTTCCTCTAGCTGTTAAATTGCTTTGAAGAGAGCCTTCTACAACCTTAGAAAGCCCTTGAGTCTTCTGGGAAAACAGCCCAGTTGGTAGAGTGCCTAGAAATTCCCTGTGAGTGAAGTGGGTCAGGTAGAGAGCTCTCTTTTCTCCCAGCTGCTGCTCCTGCACATGTTCAAATCCTCCCAGTAGTTGGAGGACCTGAAGCAGCACTTACCTATTTCCAAAACTGTAGCGGACCACCTCCACAGAAGAGACGAGAGGTGGTAATAGCAGAGGTTAAATAAAGAGCCTGTGAACCCTGCTTCCCAGCTCAGGCTGCTGCAGCCAGCAAAGTGGAGCACCATCTCCCGCTCACAGCGGTGTCATAGAAGGCATGATTGTGTATGCTAGTTTAAAAACAATAGAAAGGCAACTCCTAGGCAGCGGTGTTGGGAAGACATCGAAACGGGAGAATCACTTGAACCTTGGAGTTTGGGGCTAACCTGGACAACATGGTTCATTAGTAGAACATGTAGTTACTGTGTGAGACTCTGGGTTCAGTCCCTACCAGGGGACATGGTAGTAGAAGGCAGCAGGTGTATGTGCTGGCTGGTGACTTTCTGTTTTGACCTACTTCTGGATGTGTGGGTGTTCTTACTCTGTGAAGAACACTCAGGACTTGTATATTTTATCACCTCAGTATCTATATTTTAAGTGAAGATTTTGTGATTGATGGTGGGAGATTTGTCATCTCAGCTGTCACCAAAAGAAAAAGAAGGCAACAGAAGAGTTGATCCGTCCATTTTGACTGATGTGGTAATAGTACAGAGTGAAGTAGGGGACTGGTCTGGTAATTTTACTTTCAGGTGTACACACTTAAGAAGGCATGTCAGGCTGGGGGGTGTGGCTCAGTTGGTAGAATGCTTGTGTAGCTTAGATTCCCAGCACCACATACACAGGGCATGGTGGCGCACACCTGGAGTCGCAGCACTCGGGAAGTGGTGGCAGAAGGATCAGAAATTCAAGAGCATCTTTAGCTACGTAGGGATTTCAAGTCTAGCCTACACATGAGACCCCTTCTTGAACAACAAAACCAAACACGCAAACCCCAAAGATGTGTGCAAAGTTTCATAGTATTAGGTAGGGGGAGGTCTGAAACAATTTAATGTTAGGTAGTAAATGGGGCACAACAAAATATGAAATGCTATTTAACCATTAAATGATATTATGTTTATTTACTAAAGCCACTTAAAAAAGTGTGGTATAATCCCATTTTAAAACCCAAGGTGTATATTTTTCTTACTTATATATGCATAGGAAATAATCAGATATGGGTGACTCCTAGTTCCTTCAGGTTTTTATTCCATAGCATCTGTTGCTTATATAATACTGTGAGGAAATTCACACTGGGGCAGCAGTCTTGACAGCCTCTTCCCTCAAGCCTACCCTGCCTCATCTGCACATCTGCCTCCAGGGATGCTAAAGAGTGCTCTCCAAGGATTCTGTGTTTATAAAGTATAAACATGTCCATGACCCCACGAGCACATCCAGTCTAGATGTTTAGAAATGGGAGAGAGCCTGTCTACAGCTGCTCTGATGCACAAACCGTATTCGTAAAACCTGACCCGCTGTGGTGCAAGGGCTGAGACAATCAGAGTTCCACAGGAATTTCACAGAGGTGGTCTTCAGCTACAGAGGGAGCTATTTTCCAGGGTTGACTATACCCCTTGACTTGTAGGAGTTTGGACCGCCTTACAAGGAGCTCTGATGTTCAGGTGCATAAAGGTAGTCCTCTTGTCTTTACTGTGTGACGTCTGCTCATGGCCAGCGCTCATGGCCAGTGTCACAGGTGACACCGCTCCCTCTCTTGTGGTTTGAGGCACATGCACACCACTACACAGCCTACACACTGCACAGGCACAGCCCTGAATAGAGAGCTCAGGGTACGGAGCAAGTTCCCTGAGCCACCTGGTGAGGGTTCCTCCAGCATGGGTTCTCTCCTGGCCCACAGATCCTGCTGTCCCTATCTCTGACCTTCAGCCTCTTCTATATAATGGGCAGACAGGGAATTTAGATCATCAAGTGGATGCCGATCATCCACTAACCCTGAGAACTCAGCGAGCTCTGCTGTTACAGTTTTTCACCCCATTCTGTGCACGCAACAACAGAGCTGGCACCCTTGTGTCCTGTAGACTTATGTGGTCTTGTTTTGTGTCAAAGTGAATTTATAAAGAAAAGAAGCTGCTCCCACCCCACCCTGCCCCACTAAAATAATACAGAGAACAATATATAGGAAGGTGGGAAATACTGGAAAAGGAGGGCTTGATCTCTTGCATGAAGAGGTCTCTGGCGTCATCTTACACGAATTTCTCTGAAGGGCCGGGCTTGCCTCCTTGTCTGACCAGGGGCCTGAAAGAGAGGCAGGAGACTGACCATCATTGTAGCAAGAACCTCTTTAATGAGCCTGGGTAGGGGTGGCACAAGCCTTTAATTCCAGCACTCCAGAGGCAAAGGCAAGCAGATCTGTGTTGGAGCCCAACCTGGTCTGCATAGCAAGTTCCAGGACAGCATCCGCTGCCCTAAGTTTTTAATGGCTCTGAGAACTTGTCCCTAGGGTGCCAGCAGGAATGGGTAAGTAACCCTTTTTTAGTCCTCGTGGTACCATTTAGGGGTGTGCACTGCTCAGGAGAGGTTAGAGAACCTGCCTCAGGTCACACAACTATCAGGCAGCTGAAGCAGGATCTGAGCCCAGTTAGGCTTCCTAGAGCCTTCTGGAGTCCCAGGAAGGTGCGATATTGAGGTGAATTGTTTAAGAAACCAGGTGACTTGATTCTTATCCCCACAACCCGAAATTGAGGATGAAGAAGGGTTAAGGCGCCATCCTCAGTCAAGCGGAGTGCTGAAGTTCAAAGTCCCTGAACTTGACGTCACACTAAAAGTGGGTGCCCCAAACGGCTCCTCCAAAACTTCCCTGCCTGTCAGCTCATACTCAGACGTGTGAGTTCTAGGGGGCAACCTTGGATAGCTCTGGGTTTCAGGGCAAGAGCAGGCTTTTCTGTTTTACATTTCAAAATGAGAGTATTCAGAGAAAGTAAAGATAAGTGACTGTCTTGCAGAAGCAACCAAGTACACTCGATCATGAAAGCAAGGAAAACCCTTCACAGGCTTTTGTCTTTATGCCCTCGGCACACCACCTGCAACACAATCATACTGGATACTGTTACATCGCCTTTGTTTAAAGGGATGTCTAAGCTGCTAAAGGCAGATTCCAGCACAGAGATAGAAAACCTGCAAAATGTGAACCCGGATATGAAATTTTAAATACTTTCATCTACTGGAAGGAAATGTATATAGTGGGTTGTATTTAGCACTCAGCCCCAGCCAGCCTGCTGACTGGGGAAGGTAAACTGAGTTTTAGATGGAAGTTGCAAGCCTGATGTTTGTTGGCAGTATGACCTGAGACAAATCACCAAAAGTCCTAAGCCTCGGGTTCCGCCTCTGTAAAATGGAGGGCATAGTAACTACTTTAAGATTGTTTTTTTAAAAAAAAAAACCTGAAATGAAAAGAAAAACAAAACATACAGTTGTCCTTACTATCCAAGGAGGACTTTGATATTATCCCTGCTTGGGGTACCCATCTTGGATAGCCAAATCTTTGGAGTTCCTTTTGTATAAAATGGCATTTAGCCTATATACATTACACTACCACACAGATCATCTCCAGATGTCCTGTAATACCTAAAACTGTAAAATCTGTTTATTGTTTAGGGGAAAATGACCAAAAAGAAAGTGTTCATGGTGGGCATGCCTTCTGATGATGTGGGACCCATGGACATGGGGCATGAAGGGCTGACTGCATAAAGCAGGCAACCGGCACACTGAAGGCTTGCTTTAAAAGGTCTGGTTTTGATCATCTGACTGTGATCCCATCTTTGCCCCTTCAGATGGGTTTCCTTATCTTGTAGCTGTGGTCTGAAAGTTGGGGGCGATGATATCTACAAGACGAGGCTGCGGCTGCTGTGTAGATTCAGACAAATTCTGAGTGGAACCCCTTTGCCCCATTGCCAAGCTGGGACAACAACTGTTAGATGATGCCACCTTTGGAAGGCAAGGGCAGTTAGATGCCACCCCTGAGGTGCAAGAGCAGTTAGATGCCACCCCCTGGGGTGCAGGGGCTGTTGGATGATGCCACTGCTGGGGGCAGGGGCTGTCCTAACATAAGGGCAAAGCAGAGTGAAAACTGAGACCTCTCTTAGATGCTGTAGTTAATTTTCTGATCATTTCAGAATGACTGAGCTGGAATTGGGTGGGGCAGACATTTGAGCTACCAGAGAGCTAACTGCCTTTGCTTCTGGTCCTTTTATCCCCTAAGCCCTGACAGGAACTCAAGACCCTGTGCTCTCACAGAAAAATTAGGAACTGGGGGCATTGTTTATTATATTTTAGTAATAAAACATGACTTTCTCTTTTAAAAAAAATAGACTAATCAAGAGGGTAAGTAGAGAGGTGTCTTGATACACCTCCAAAACACCCATATGGAACCATCTAGAACAAGAGGAGGATCCCATGTACTCCCGGAGCTATGCTGAGTTGGAGGGGATTTTTTTTTTTTTTTTTTTGGACGGGACGGTGGTGGAGGAGGTGAGCTAGACCGAACAGGATTTCCAGAAAGTCCCAGTGCTCTCCCACCAAGCCCTTTGTGGTCCTTTCTTTTCTCAGGAATGAATTCCAATACCTTACCTGCCGCCTTCTTCTCCTTGTTTAGGGACTGGCTGACTCTTGGATCCCTGCCACCAGGACTTTACTGTCATGACCTCTTCCTGAGTAAGAGTCCCCAACCACCTGCCACTGGGCAGGCAGAACCACTGGGACCATGGCTGCCCCGGGTGAGCAGGCTGCCCGGGGTGAGCAGGCCCAGAGTTCAGAAAATTACTCACCTGGGACATTTGCAAACACGCCTTCGGTTCCCTAGACAAGGAAAAAGGGATAGTGAATGAATGCCCTCTTGCAGTTTCCAGATGCCTTTTCAAGAGCGTTCTCTACTTTGTCTTTTGAGGATCATAACTCCTCAGAATTGGAGTGAACACTTCTTTGCCGACCCTGTCCTCAAGCTTCAGTTTAAAAAAAAAACCAACTTAAATTTGGTTTGGTGGCCTATGCCTGTAGTCCTGGCACTCCCAAATGGAAGGAGGCCAAAGGATCAGATCAGAAGTTTGGGGTTATCCTAGGCTACATAACTAGTTTTAAGCTAGCCTAGACAACATGAAACCCTGTCTCCAAGCGGAGGGGGTGGAGGGACACACGACGACAACAGCGTTGTAAGTGTAGATGTGAGCGAATCTGGGAATCTGTAACCTGGCTGGCACAGGACTCAAGAGGGGCGAGGGATTTGTGGGGTAGAATTAAGGGCAACTCTCAAGCCAGCCACGGTTTTGACCCAGCTTTGTTGGGGCCAGGTCTCAGGGCCACAGCGGCCCCTCCCTGGGGGGTTTATGCTACCCTGGCTGTGCTAGCTGCTGGCTTAGCTGCTTCTGGTGGTCCTGGAATAGGGTTCTGTGTTCTGAAAGGTTCTCAGAGGGTGGAAGGAGCAGCGGGGTGGCCTGCCTGTCTCCCGCCTCCAGGAAAGCTGCACCGGTCCTACAGGGCAGCTGGGCCCCCCTAAGTCTGAACTTCATCTCCCACAAGGGCGGTCTGGGCGAGCACAAAGCACTTGAGTGGGGTAGACTCCTCCCCGCGGCGACTCCCCAGGACTTACTGTGGCAGCAGATGAGAGTGATGACCAGGGACAGCAGAAGGACCCCGCAGATTCCGGCTAAGGGTGCCCAGATGAAGATATTACAGTCGAAGTCCAATCCGCTCTTCTTCACTGACAAGATCCGAGTGGGTGGCATTTAGAGACCCTCTGGGACAGTCCCCCGCCCCCGGCCCCAGCACGTCTCCCCGCCCAGGTCTCCCTCCAGGATCAGGATTTGCCTTGGCAAGTAGGCTCCCAGGTTGTCTGCCCACCCCAATCACAGACCCTGAGAGCGTCTAACCTGAAACGCCCGCCCCGGGCCGGCAAGCTTCTGGTCGCTGGGACTGGGATGTCCCGGTAGTGGGCACTGGTGTGGGTAGTCGCGCCACTGGCGTGGTGGGCTTCTCTGCAGGAGCAACAGGATGCCTGAGGGTTAGGCTGTGGTGGGTGGATGCACTGGTGCCCCAAACTCTTCCCGCTTAGCTTTAACCCAAGAGGACGCCTCCTCCTGACTTTTTTTTTTTTTTTTAGCGAGGAAGAAGGGACCCCTGGACGAGTGCCAGGCATCCCCGCAGCGCGGCCCTCCACCACCAAACGCGTTAGTCAATATCCGGCCCTAACGCCCCTCCCCCAGCCATCAAGGACAGGGCAATACACATATTCAAACTCCCTCCCAGATACCGGGTGTTAAGAGTCACCTCCAATCCCACCTGGTACCTCAGCCTCACTTTTCTGGTCTGTGACATAGGGATGGTGTGAAAGTAGCCCCCCGGGGGTCCCCAAGAGATTTAAGAGGAGGACGTCTGCGTGTGAAACATGTTCAGCTGGGACCCCCAACACCCAGGGGACGAGACCTCGCGCCCAGACCTGGCAGAAAGACCGGCACGAGAGGACTGAAGTACACCACTGAGTTGCTTGTGACAGAGCAGAAGTAGTAGCCTTGGTTTTCCTCGCTGAACTTGCTCAGGGTGAGGGTGTACTGGTCACCACTCTTCTCGCCAGAGATCTGATTTGATTTTAGGTTGTCATTCCATTTTTTCCGGGTCGAAGAGAGATAGAAGAGGAAGGTGGGTGTAACTCCGTAGCCGGGCTTCTGGAAGAGCCAAGAGCATCCTTGCGAAGTGGACAACAGCACTTTGCATATCAGCTTCACGTTCTCGCCATGTTCAGCGACCATGTTCTTAGGCAACATTTGAAAGGGTTCCAGACCCTGGAGCCCAGCGAAGGCGTCTGCGGGGGGCCAGGTAAGGAGGCTGAGTCTGGAGTCCCCACACCCTCGATGTATTCCAGCCCTGCCCTCCCCGGGGTCATCAACTCACTCAGCAGCAGGGTCAGCGAGAGAAAGCAGGTCACCCGCGAGGCCATGGTGTGTTCCCACCAGCAGCTTAGGTCAAGCTAGGGCGCTAAGGGAGGGGCCCAGGAACGGGGGGGGGGCGTGGTGGGTGAGGAAACTGGGCCCTTCGCCGCCGGCTGCAGACTGAGGATATGATGTCATCCGAAGCCCCCACTGAAGAAACTGTTAGCCTCCTTTTTGCGGTTATCACCTTCCAGGGGCGAGGGAGCTCAGAGAATGGAGCCTTGCAGAGCCGCTGGGGGCAGCTGAAAACTGAGTTTGGGGGAAGAGAAAACGCTTGGAAAGCGGTCCTTGGGGATTGTTCTATTGCAAGAACGGCAGAAAAGGGGAAGGAGAAAGATCAAATATATATATACATTGGACAGGGTTTCTCTGTGTAGTTTTGGAACCTTTCCTGGAACTCACTCTGTAGCCCAGGCTGGCCTCGAACTCACAGAGATCCGCCTGGCTCTGCCTCCCTCCCGAGTGCTGGGATTAAAGGTGTGTGCCACCACCGCCCGGCAAGGTCAAATCTTTTTTTTTTTTTTTTTAATTTTCAGAGCTGAGGACCGAACCCAGGACCTTGCGCTTGCTAGGCAAGCGCTCTACCACTGAGCTAAATCCCCAACCCCAAGATCAAATTTTAAAATAATAAAATAAAACGAGTGTGACAGGAAGGAAGGGAGAGGAGTGCCCAAGCTTTTTTTTTTTTTTTTTTTTTTTTTTCTTTTTCTTTTTCTTTTGGACAGGGTAGCCCAAGTTGGCCTCAAACTCACTTCGTGGCAAAGGCTGGCCTTGAACTCTAGATCCTCCTGTTCTCCCGCTTCTTTTGCTGTCAATAGCGTCTCTTACGCTGATTTGTGCCCACCCCGCCTCCGTCTGATGAGGATTGGAGGTTGAGATGGAAAGAGGAAGGATCAGACGCACAGCCATCCCAGCAAAGCAAACCGAAGACATTAACCAGAAGGGCCTTGCGCCTTCCACCAAGGAGACTTCCGTGCACGGGTGGTTCAGCTAGAGCCTTGGGTGGCACTCAGCTACTGACAATATCCTTCCCAGGCCTCCCTCCCAGGGGGCGAAACTCAGCTCGGTCGCCTCGCTTCTTAGAGCCTTGGCAACCTTGGCCTCCACACCTAACTCCCTCTAATGGGATGATCCAGCCACATACTGTGACCATCATTCTTGTTCTGGGGATCTGACAATATCACCCCACGACCTGCATAGCGGGATGAAAACAAACCCCTGACTTGGTTGCCGACTAGCCCTTGGGTAGGTGCAGGCTCCACCCAAGCCTCTGTCCCTGGCTGTTCATGTCCTTGCAGCCGCAGCCTCACAGACAGAAGATGTTTCCTTCACTGTGTACATACTCCTCTGTGTTTTCAAGCCCTGGCTGCTCTCTGCCGGGCAAACGCCAGGGCCCATGCTGTCTGCCTTGGACCTCCTTTTCCTCCTGCTCCACTCAAAGGCAAGCCAGTGAGCATGCGCGTACATGAGTGCATCGCGCATGAGTGTCCTGGGTGAATCCTGCGTGCAGGTACTTACTCTTTTATGTCCGGGCACACGTGGACCTCATTCTTTCTTCCCCTCGGTGATGTGCTTTCCTCTCAGTTTTCCAGGGTTTTCACTTAGTGGCGTTTTCCCACTTCGAATCCCACACAGGGTGCACCTCTCCTGCCACGGTTTGATTATAGCTTGAGGCAAGTCACCTGGCATTCTCCGCCACACACTTGAGTTTGCACTCCTCTGAAGAGGTTTGCTCTCCTGTTGTCTCTGTTTGAAGACAAGACCTCAACTCCGTAGCCTAGGCTGGAACTTACTATGCAGTCCAGGTAGGCCCTGGGTTCATGGTAACCTGCCTGCTTCAGTCTCGGGGGTGCTAGGATTACAGGGTTGGGCCACCAGCTCAGTATGGCTGACTTACGCAGACAAGCGTTGGATGAGCTTCAAGAGCCTTGGCTTCAGTGCTCCCCGCTCTTGGAACATCTAAATGCTCACTCTGACATGAACATTTTATGTTCAGAGCTGTTGACGGTATCACTTTATGTATTTTGTTATTATTGTGTGTGATGTGTATGATGGGGGGGAGGGGTGCGTGGCACACATGCCACAGCATGAATGTGGAAATCAGGACACGTTTGTGGCGTGGGTTCTCTCCTTCCACTTTTACATCCGGGGACTGGATTCAGGTCACCAGGCTCTCATGGCAAGCACAATACCTACTGAACCATCACATCGGCTCTAAAGTGGCTTTTCAAAAGACAAGAGTGTTAGACAAGGGGCTGGGGAGACGGCTCAGTGGGTGAAGTATTTGCTGTGCACGCCTGAGGACCTCAGTTCAGATCCCCAGAGCCTATGCAATTCCATTGCCAGGAGGAAGGGACCCGGATGCTCGAAGCAAGCAGGCTAACTAGACTAGCTCTGTCAGTGAGCTCTGGGTTCAACTGAGAGACTCTACCTCGGTACATAAGGTGGAGAGCAATGAAACATACCAGCTTTGGGCCTCCGCACACTCCTGAACACACTTGGACATGTGCACCTGTAACCCCACACTTGTGCACCCCCACACAGGCACGGATGCATGCATACCACACACACACACACACACACACACACACACACAACAACAACAACTGTAAATTTTAAAATGTCAGACAATACAAGTATGAGTGCAGAGAAAGGCCTCTATGTCATCTCCCCTCACTGCCCCCAGTTCTTCAGTCGAAACCACTGGAGCAGTTGGCTGGGTCTCTCAGATGTTGTCTGCGCAGGTGTTCATTCCTCATTTCAAATCACATATTTCAAGGGTCGCGTTACGAATGTACATATATTTTCAATTTTCTTACTTGAGAATAGGAGAAAGAAACTCTTCAGGCTAGTAGTTGTAGATCTACCTCATTCTTTTTCACGGATGCATTCCACATGTCTGTTTCAAAATTTAGTTCTATTGGTGGGTGTTTAGGGAGTTTCCCATTTTATGTAGTTACTGTACCAGCAAGGTTGTTGTATAGAGAAATACGTTATGCCTGTAACATTGTATCATTGAAATTATAAAATTCACACAACGCTTTCAATTTTAAAGAAATATATATATATATATATATATATATTTATATTTAGTATGTGTACCATCATGTGCCTCAGCACTAAAGGTCAGAGGACAAGTATGGGGGGGGGTCAGTTTTCTCCTTCTACTATGTGGGTCCCAGGGATCAAACTCAGGTTGGCGGGATTGGCAGCAAGCACCTTTACCCTCGTTATCTCACTGGTACCTCATATAATGCCTTCAAACAGAAGACGAGGGAGTTAGAGGAGGCAAAACCTTTATAATAGCCAACAAGTGCATGCTCATGCCTGTGTCTGTGAGTGTATGTGTGCATGTGTAGTGTGTATGCATATGTGTATAGTGTGTATGCATGTGTGTACGTGTATGCACATATAGTGTATATGTGTGCATATATAGTTGTGTGCCTATGGGGGGTGTGTCTGTGTATGTGTGTGTGTGTGTGTGTGTGTGTGTGTGTGTGTGTGTGTGTGCAGACACAGTGCTTCTCTTAACTTACATGAATGAGGGCAGCAAGGAAGCAGGTAGGTTTAGACCACCCACACAACAAATCTTGTTTTACACGATAGTTTTCTATTTCACTTGGTCACTGCTCCTCCTACAGGAGGATGTTCCCAGGACCCTGGGAGCCAATGGGTACAGTCAGAAGAATATGAAAGAGGGTGGAAAAGATACTTTTCAGATGAGAGCCACAGTCAACCTTCAGTTATGTGGATCTTCAGAACCAGATCCCCAAACAGGGTGATGGATGGATTTGTGGTGATAATAGTCATTCCATTTCAACCTCTCAGAAGTGAGTCGCTATAGCTGACTTATGAGTCTTCAAGTCTTGCAGCTAAGAAAACTGTCAGCCATGAGGGTGCCATTGCCCTTTGCACAGAGCACCATGGGGGGTGAGGGGAATGCCAAGGCAACATGTCAAACCCACCAAAGAGCTCCTGTGACCCCAAGAATATTTTTCACAGAAGTTGGTGGGTTCTCAAATGTTAACCACAGCGACATCCGCCCTGTAGCAGGCGGCAGAGCTGATGTGACTGCATCGTTTCAAGATGCTTGTTCTCTGTAGCCCAGGCGTGCAGAGAGCTGGAGTTGGGCCTGTCCATCACAGCATCTGATCTCCTGTACCCATCCTGTGATATGTGGCACAAAGAACATTGACTGTACTCTGTCACACAAGTGTCTCGTCCTGTTTTTAAAGGACAAGTTCTCAGTGTGTAGCCCTGGCTTGCCTGGAACTCACTCACTATGCAGACCAGGCTAGCCTCAAACTTTCAGAGATCTGCCTGACTCTGCCTCACCGGTGCTGGGATTAAAGATATGCACCACCATGGCTGGACCTTTATTTCTTAAGATGTGAAAGACAGAATCGATAGTAGTAGTCCTTGTACTGGGTTTGAGTGAGAATGACCCCATGGCTCATTTCTTTGAATACTCGATCACCCGCCAGTGGAACTGTTTGAGAAGGATTACAAGGTGTGGTTTTGTTGGAGAAGGTGTGTCACTGGGGACAGGCTTTGAAATTTCAAAAGACTTTCCAGTGTGTCCTTTTCTCTACTTCCTCCTTGTGGATCAGGATGTGAGCTTTTAGTTACTGCTCCAGCACAAGTCTGCCTGCCCACCACCATGCTTCCTGCCATGATGGTGATGGATATCGCCCTCTGGAATTTTAATCCCCAAACAAGCACTTCCTTAGATAAGTTGCCCTGGTCATGGTGTTTTATCATAGCAACAGAAAAGTAACTGAGGCACCCTTAAGTGAGCTTTGTCCTTATGTTTTTAAAACATGGGAGTGAAATAATTTTAACTATGGAAGTCCGATTTACAGCAGCGGGAAAGATACCTGTGGTTACCCTTCCTCAGGACTCTGTGCCACAGAAAGTACAGACATCCCGGAACCGTGATTCTGAAGTGGCCCGCTGCTCTCCTCATGAGCTCAGGTCTGCAGAGACGGCACAGGAAACGCTGGGGTTATCAGGACCTCGTTGCAGCTCAGTCACAAATACCTGGCAGGAGGTCCTGCTGTGTCTAGAAGACACTGTCAGCAGCCTTTGACTCTTCTCCCTCTTCCATGACATCCCCTGATGGGGAGTGGTACAGAGGTCCCAGTGATGGCTGGGCACTCCCCAGACACTTATGCTTTGACTGGTTGTGAGTCTCCCTATTAACCACTGTCCACTCTATTCGCTTCTCGGATTAGGGTCGAGAGCTGCATTAATCTGCACATTCATTTTTCTTCACAGCTGGATAAGATTTCATTGTGTAAGTGTACCGCCATTCATCAGTGGAGGGACACCTGAACTGTTTCCAAGTCGTAGCAATTCTGAATAGAGCGTCGATGAACATGGAGAAGCAATGTCTCTACAGGAGGATATGTCATCCTTTGGGGAAATTCCCAGGAGTAGTATGGCTGTGATGGCTGATCTTGGCTGTCAATTTGACTACACCTGGAGTCAACTAAACCCAAGTAGCTGGGCACACCTGTGAGGGATTTTTCTTGGTTTGATTTCTTGAGGTGGAAAAGCCACCCTAAACCTGGGCCACACCTTCTGGTGCAGCACACATTTTAAAAAGGGTATGGAAGAAGGAAGCTTTTGCCTTTTGCCTGCTTGCCCTTGAACCGGCAAGTTCATCTATTCTGTCCCCGAGCCATCCCGTCAATGGTGTTAAAACCTACTTATTCAGGATTCCAACGTGGTCTGGAAATTCACCACTCCCTAGGTCTTCCCTGGGACTCCATCACCAGATTGGGACTTCTGAGACATCAGTCTCATAGACTGACCACTGCCAGATCCTTGGCCTTCCTGTCAGGGGACAGCTAGTGTTGGGCTACTCGGACCACGGGCTATACACCACTGTAATAAGTCCCGTGTGTGTGTGTGTGTGTGCATGTGCGTGTGCGTGTGTGTGCGTGCGCGTGTGTGCATGTGTGTATGCATATGTGTATACATGTGTATATGTGTATATGTATACATATATACACAGCACACACATATATACACACTATTGTTAGAATGAATATATGTGTATGTGCATACACACACACACATATTCATTCTAACAATTGTTCCTTTGGAGACCCTTCATTAATACTTGCTATGTTGGGTCTAATAGAGGTTCTATTTCTCGCCTTTAGAGGGATCGTCTCACTGATTTCCATACTAGCTCTCCCAGTTCCCACTCCACCAACAGTGACCGTTTCCCTTTCCCACACCCTGGCTGGCATTTGTGGTCATTAATTTTAGACATTCTAACTGGGGTAAGAGAAAATCTCCAAGTGGTTTCAATTTATGTTCCCCTAATGGCTAAAAATATTTTTTTTTGACATTTCCATTTCTTCTTTTGAGAACTCTGTTTGGTTTCAGGAACTCACAGCAGCTGTGGCTGCTTTCCCAAGGCCTGGAGGTGACCGCGTCAGTGAACAGCACAGCACAGAGGGGCGGGGTACTGACACCCCACTAGTGCAGAAGCTACGGCCATGGGTCCTAGCGGAGGGAGAGTCAGGGTTCTTCAGGAGCGTATCCCTGGTAGATGGGTCATGCTCCCGTGGGTGGCCCCACAGCCATGTGCATATGGGCAGCATTAATTAGACTTAGTGAGTTATCAAAAAAAGAAAGAGAGTACATGAAGTTTCGAGGAGGAGTGGGGGGGATCTGGGAGGAGCTGGAGGGTGAATGTGGTGGTGATAATATCAAAATAACATCACATATGTGTATGAATTTCTCAAAGAATAAACAAAAATATTATATTCAAAACAAATGTCTGTCAAGGACTCATGGTGTAGCTCAGTGGTAGAGTACTAAACGTGTCTTAGGGTTTCTATTGCTGTGGAGAGACACCATGACCATGGCAACTCTTATGAAGGAAAACATTTAATTGAGTGATTTAGTTTCAGAAGTTCAGTCCATCATCATCATGGCGGGACAAGGCAGCATGCAGGCAGACATGGTGCTGGAGAAGGAGCTACATCTTGATCCCACAGGCAATGGGAAGTGAACTATGACACTGGGCATGGCTTGAGCATATATGAGGCCTCAAAGCCCACCCCCACAGTGACAGACACACTTCCTCCAACAAAGCCACACCTCTAATAGTGCCACTCCCTATGAGCTTATGGGAAGTTTAAACTACCTCAATACCCAAAATACATCCTACATGGATACATACACACTCATGTACATATATATGCATATATACATATGCACATATATACATGCACACACATGCATATATGCATACATATACACGTGCATATGCTTACATATATTATACACACATACATATACATACGTGCATTCATACATATAAACATACATAAAAAAAAGAACAATCTCACTTCTTTCATTTTTATGTTCCCGTACTTGGAACACCCCCCTCAAGTTCAACTAGGTTGCTTTTTGGATCTTTGTGATAGTTTCTGAAATGATCAACCTATTTTTATTTTGGTCTTATCCAGTGAAAATTTCATCCTGGTAGCTCAGGGCTTCCCATGGTCCCTCGGAGAATGATGGCTGGTCCTGTATGCTGCCTGTGAGGCCCTGAAACACTTGTCCTCATGGCCCCATCTCCTCCTCCTGCCTGGTTGATGGCTTCACGTCTAGGTTTGGTCTCCATTCCTCGGTGGAGAAGGTGTTCCTTTCTGCCTCAGTGCCATCGAATGATCTATTCTTTGCTTGCAAACTCTTCTGCAAGACTCAGCTCAAGCAGTATATCGTGGCGCACAACTATAATTCTAGCATGTGAAAAGTAGCAGCAGGAGAATCAGGAGTTCAGTCATCCTCAGCTACTAGCAAGTTCACGGCCAGCCTGGGCTGTATGAAAACCCATCTCAACAAAACATGACAAAATAAAACAAAGACCCACACCGGGAAGGTAGCTTTCCTTTCGGAATTATCCTCTCCCAGTATTCTCAATTCCAAGCAATAAAGACCATGCATGTCCATCCCTATGTTACCTAGACCTTGAGCATACCTGGACATGCTTACCAGACCCACGACACCTTGAAGAAGAGACCTGGTTGTGTTCATATTTATCCCAGAGTGCCACACCTGGTCTTCAAGAGGTATTTATTTGGGGACTGGTGGTGAGATGGCTCAGAAGGTAAAGATGCTTGCTGCCAAGCCTGATGATCTGAGCGTGCTCCCTGGGACTCACAAGTTGTCCTCTGACCTTTACATACACGCCATGTGTAGGAGCACCTGCCTTAGCCTGATGACCTGAATCTGATTCCTGGAGCCCAAAGTAGCAGGAGAGAACTAATTCTAGAAGTTGTCCTGTTGACCTCCACATGTGTATCCTGGTGAATGGGTGCACATGGGCACACACACACACACACACACACACACACACACAGTGAATAAACTAAGTGAAATTTGATGATGGACCACTATTATGCTTGCCTCTTTTTTCCTCTTGCAAAAATTTGGCAAAAGTCAAAAAGACTAGTAAGTTGTAACAAAGCAACTGTTTACATGCAAGACTAAGATTTTCAGTGCTTACCCCACACGGCAAACAAAGCGGAAAACCATAGATGCTGAACTCAGTCTCATTGTGGCGGTAAGTAATGATTTCCTATTTGTGGGGCGTTTACCCACCACCCCCACAGTTCCCCAGAGTTTTCTTGAGTGTGAGCAGCAGGAAATATTAGATAGAAGGATTTATTGTATTTATTGATAGAAGGAGAATATTGCGGAGATAAACAGAAAATAAAGGATAGCCTCGAGAGGGCCTGGAACCTATTCCAAGGGCCCCGACTGTCTCTGCCCCAGGGTTTTTACAAGACGCCAAGGGGTGGAGCAAAAGACCTCCTCCCCCAGCACAGCCAAGTGCAGACCATCTCAGACACCTGCACTCAGGCCCGTGGTCCTAATCATCCTCTATGCGGACCTGCTGGGTAAAGCCACGAGGAACCCGAGAATGGGCTCCCACACCTATTGAGATCTACCAAAGTCATTAAGAGCTGAACGCTTTCCCTGGTTATGTTTAAGATGGAGCTTTTTATTGTGAGATGATTATGCAATGGAATTCAGTTATAAGGAGCAACACAAGAGACCCACCCCATGCCTCTCATCCACCGTCCCCTAACACCATCATCCTAAATAACTCTAATGAGATACTGAAGGTTCCTTGGCTTTAAAATTTTATTGGCTGGGTGTGGTGGGTCACATCTTTAATCTCAGTGCTGGGGGGACAGAGGCAGGCACATCTTGGTGAATTTGAGGCTAGCCTGGGCTACATAATGAGACCCGCCTCAAAAAATAGGGGCAGGGAGAAGGCTCAGCAGTCAAGAGCACTTGTTCTAACAAAGGACCAGGTTTGGTTCCCAGCACCCATGTAGGGAGACTCATAATGGCCTGTAGCTCCAGGGCATCCTTTGCCTTCTTCTGGACACCTTGGGCATGTCCACAGGTGGCAAGGATGCACATAGGCACACATGTACAGGAAAATAAATAAATGTTAATAAACCAAATGTACTGATTTCTAAGTTAGCATGCAAACTAATGGGTTTTCTTATGGCATGTTCACTCTTCATGTCATTAGACTTTGTTCTTTCCCCACCTTCGCCCATGTCCCCTGCCACCCCACCGCTGGTCCCTTCCTCTCTCCACAGTACCCTTTCTGCTTTCATGTCACATAGTACATGAAAATAGACTTCTGCAGAGGAGGTGAGGTGACATTCCTCCATTCAGAGCTGGACATGGTGGTGCACACCTGTAAATCCAGCACTTGGGAGGCTGAGGCAGGAGGATCAGTTCAAGGCCATCCTTCATATTTGAGTTTGAATCTAACATGAGGTACATGAGACTCTCTCTCAAAAATAAATAAATAAATAAATCTTATATTCAAAGAGAGAAAAGGAGTAATGAAAATTTCCCCAAAGTTAACTTAGTCTTCTGTCTTTATATCGGATGATGGTTGAGGTAGGAATGGCATGCTGCTTGTAGGCTATAAGGTTGCACTTGTGGTTTCATTTTAAAATAACAACATTTATATTGGAAATAGGTCCCTTTTGATGATGAGAAGCCACTGATGTCAAGTTAAAAACAAGTCTAATTGTGACATCATTCACAAGAGCTAAACCGTGAAAGCACTGTCCACGCACAGGTAAACAGACGAGCAGGAGACAGCATATGCACACACGGTGAAATACAGTTCAGAGAGCTAGAGAAATGGCCGGGCAGTTTCCGAGCCCCCATGGGGCAACTCACAACCATCTGGAACTCCAGGTTCTGGGGAATCACCCTCTTCTTGCCCCCAAGGGCACCAGGCAAGCATGTGGTGCACATACATACACTCAGGAAAACACTCCTACACATAAAATAAAAACAATGCTGTTCGGCTTTCAGAAGGGAGGGTTTCCAGAAGTGTGCATCAATGTGGATGAACCTTGAAAACGTCTTGTTAAGTGAAACGACCTACTCACAAGAGGCCAGTTCCTTATGACTCCGGTGTGGTCAACATCAGATGGAAAATAGGATGGTAGCTGCCAGGGAGGGTGTGGGGTGGGAAGTCACTGTTCAATGGAGTTTCATTTTTGCAAGATGAGATGAGCTTCTGAGAAGGCTGCGGTCATGTGCATAACAGTGTGAGTCTGTTTGCTACTTAACCGTCCAAGTTCAAAACGAAGACCTTATCTTGCCATAATAATTTTTTAAATGAATAAATGGTTGTATAAGCTTTTAAGTTTGAGGTAAAGGGAATATAAAAATAATAGGGTTCAGCAGCAACCACCACTGTTCATTCAGCCATTTTTTTTGACAGATCTTTAAGGCTGGTTCTGTTTTTTGTTTGTTTGTTTGTTTTAAGTATTATAATCAACACTGTAAGCAACATCCCTGCATGTATTACGTAGAGTTCAAATATAAAGTTTTCTCAGGCTGGGGATGTAACTAAGTGGGTAGGGTTGCTTGCCTGGGACACATGAATCCCTATGTTTGTTCCTCAGCATCACATGAACTGAGTATAGCAGCGCACACCTGTAATCCCGGGACTGGAGAGATGAACCGGGAAGTTCAAGGCCTTCCTTGACTACATAGAAAGCTCAAGATCAGTCTGGACTGCATGAAATTTCATCCTAACTGGGGTGGGCAGGGCGGGGGGTTGGGGGGAGATTTCTTGGAGTTATAGAGATGGCTCAGAGGCCTGACAGTTCAACTCCCAGCACCCACATCAAGTGGCTTACAACTGCCCATAAATCAAGCTCCAGGGGATCCATGTTCTTCGTGGGCACTGGAAAATGCACAAGTGCACTGGAATGCGCGCACACACACACACACACACACACACACACACACACACACCCCTCTCTTTTTAAAAAATATATTTCTCTGGGTGTTGGGTTGGAAAATGAGTGAATGACTTGAGGATCGTATCAATCTGGAGAAGAACACCTTGCCTGAAACTTTTCTTCCCCTCCGGTACCTGTAGGTAAGTTTCTCTCCAAAGCAAGTGGTGTTAGTTTGCACCCAGATGAGTTGTGGATGAATACCGTATCAACACACTTCTCAATGCTCAGTCTCTCAGTTCTGTGGTATTGGCACACTAGCTGGCACACTAGCTAAAACACTCTGATCAGAAGAAACTTGAAGAGGAAAACATTTGGCTTATATTTCCAGGTCACAGTATGACAGAGGGAAGTCAGGACAGGGACGTGAAGCAGGAACTATGGAGGGATGCTGCTTGAAGGTTTGCGCCCAGCCCTATGTTCTGATAACTTGCTTATACAGCCTAGATAACCCCTGCCTAGGGCTGGTGCTGCCCATGGTGGGCTGGGCCCTCCCACACCAATCATCAATCAAGATAATGCCCCACAGATGTGCCCACGGGCTAATCTGATGGAGGTCATTCCTCAACTCCGGGTCCCTCTTTCCAGGTGACCCCAGGTTGTGTTGACAGCTGAAGCTAGCTACATAGTCGATACTTCACAGTCAGAACTTGTGCCTCCCCAGTTTGGGAAGGCACAAACTGAGTATATTGCCACTTGCTGATTGGTAACCCAGCCTTCCTCTTCTCAAAACACCTCTCTGAATCCTTTGCCCACCCATTGCTTGGAGGAATCTCAACATGATTACAGGAGCTGAGGAACCTTCATGTACTGGATGTGGATTTGAATATGGAAGGTGTATCCATATTCAAATCTCTTAAAATAAAAATTTGGTGTTTTTGTTTTGTTTTGTTTTGTTTTTTTGGGTTTTTTTTAGTTTTTAAATTTTCTTACTCTATAGCCCAGGTTGTCCCGGAACTTTCATGGTGTTGAGATGACAAGCCCGTACCCCCATGCCCAGCTAAAAGAGGAGTTTGATTGGTTGTCAGTGAATCTATTTTCTTTCCTACCAAGTGTTCCAGTAATTACCATAACCAAACGAGTCTTCAACTTTCCTTTTATTGGCCGGTCCTGAACTCTTCCAACAACAGCTCAGGCTAAACACTAGGAAGAGACGTCTTTTCCACACCCCTGTTTGTAATCTTTCTTCTTGTTGTGTGGGAGGGAATTCATCATCTTGAAACAGTTTACTCTAAATAGAAACTTGCAGAAGTCAGTGGAAACTTGATTCTTTTTACCCAAGAAGGCAGTTAGCAACCTCAGTTCAGTCATAAATTGTTTCCCTTTCTGGCTCTACGAACCGTGACTTCATTATTGGTGAGAGCCAAGCCCGTGTGACTTTCTAAAAGGATCTAAGCAGTCTGAGACCCGTGAGGTGAGCTGTGTATCGTGAGGATGCAGGGATGGGAACATGGGAGAGGTGGACCCTGCCTCCACTACCCACCAGAGCCAATGGGTCTAATTCCTTCTGCAGTTGGGAACAACACATGGAGTGTTTCTTTTCTGGAAAATGGGGAGAGAGGAAGTTAGAAATGGAAGAACTCTGAGAAGAATGAAGAAGAGGAAGGAACAGAAGCTTTGCCTCCCCGCCCCCTTCCCGGTTCCGGTGGTCCTTCCTCTTTTGGTTGGGGTGGAGGGAGGGGCTTTCTTGGGAAGCTCTACTCAGTGTTTCCCGGTTTAGCTTCTGCATTTTTTATGCAGTCTTTCGGGATGTCTCTGCAAGTGTCCAGAGTCGGAGCCACGACCTAGAGTCTTCCATTGCCCCACACTCAGCTTCTCAAGTGCATCATGCCGAGATGTGGATGTTTGCAGCTGGCAGATAATGTGCTGGTCCCTCATGTGATTTGCAGTCTTGTGCGCTTAAGGGGCACCAGAGCAACAGCCTCTAGAGAACACGTGATGACACAGGAGATGTGACTGGGTACCAGAGTCAGAATCAAAAGAAACAGTGTAGACTGAATCTGGGTGGAGTCAAGAAAGGGCAAGTGGCCAGACAACCAGGCCGAAGGTAGAGATCTTGGCTTCCAAGTACCTAGCATGATGGCTGGAGAGATGAGGTAGGATTACAACAGCCAGGCTTTCAGGTTCATCTCTGGTCTCTGGACTAGACTTGGCAGGGTCTAGAATGCCCACCGCGGTTGATGCAGGACCTGATCTCCCCTCCCCTATGGCACATGAATTCATTTTTCTGCTCACAGAAAGCCCCAGAGCAGAGCCCCCAGCACTTTTTCCCGCTGCTGCCTCACGGAACGGTGGTCTCTGTACGAGTCAGGTTTTGGCAGTTTGCAGCTGTGCTCTGCGGGTAGAGCTTAGCATGCTGCAGGTAGAGCTTAGCATGGAGCAGGTAGAGCTTAGCATGCTGCGGGTAGAGCTTAGCATGCTGCGGTTAGAGCTTAGCATGCTGCGGGTAGAGCTTAGCATGCTGCGGGTAGAGCTTAGCATGCAGCAGGGAGGCAGAAACCTGGACTTCAGAGTGGCGCGGAGGTTCGGGGGTGCTCACCACCTGATTGGGTTCGGGGATTAGAGGGTCTAGGGTTCGGGGATTAGAGGGTCTAGAATGTGGAGTCAGGAGTGAACTCAGAGAAGATGCAGGCCAAAACATTTACCTTTGAGGCACAGTATCTAAAATAGCCTGTGCTGGCCTTGAATTCTCTATGTAGCCGAGGTTAGCCTTGAACTCCTGATCCTCTTGCTTGATCAAGTGTTGAGATTATATGCATGTGCCACCATGCCCTGCTCCAATATTACTCCTTTTAAGGAGACAGGAAGGAGTGCGTGCTATAGCACAGTGATAAAGAGGAAGGACACAAAGGACACAAAAGCCCAGGAAAAATGAGTATTCTACCAAGTCACCCAGATCGGGAATAGTAAACAGTCCAGTGTCTACCATGCTGGTCACCAGTCTCAAATTAAAGTGACATCAACCCTACAGGGGGCAGTGTTGAATTAGTATTGGCAATTTGGAATAGGGGTGGGGAAGAAATTGAGAAGTAGAATTCCTGTCACCCAACTACAAGCAAAAAAAAAAAAAAATGAGGCCTATGTTGGCACAAACTGGATTCTGAAAAAGAGGGTGTGAAATTGATGGGGTAGAGACATGGGGGCTGATCGGAGAGGAGTTAAGGGAAGGAGTTGGGGGTGAGGGAATATTCGAGTTTCCAGGCTGCTCTAGAAAACTTCTTATTTCACCTTTGTGGCCAGAATCTCACAGGGGTAATTGAGTACAATTTCATTAATTTTGCTTAATTAGGTGGGCATTCAGGTCCTATCTACATTTCTGTTATGGTACAGTGATTTTTGAAGTAGTCTGCAATTTCCATTTTTGTTAGTTATTCTAAGACTTATTAAAATAAGTTTTTAATACCCAAGTGGATAGATTTCCCCTCCTGTTAGGTCCAAAGCAGCCCCCCCCCCAAAGGGGCAGAGCTGGTGACAGTGTCCCAAACAGAAGGACTCTGGCTGGTAAACAGAAGCCTAAAGGCGTTTTTCTCTTTACCAGAAAGCAGATCTCATAAGGCAGGTTTCTGTTTACCAGGAACCTTCCTTCATCTGCCCTTAAAGGTCCAACTACCTTGGGCAAGGGCGTCTAGTTCTGGGTCAATCAGAACGGTTTGTATCAGCTCCAAACCCCCATCCTGTTGGCTGCTCTATAAAGTCTGCCATCTTGCTTTTCTCTGCTCCCCTCCCTCATCGTCTTGGTAGTTCGATCCCCAGTAAACTTTTCTTTCTACCCATGGCTTCACTTCGTCCTCACTTACACTTCCTTTCATACATCATTTTATTTCCTTGCAGTCTGAGGTTGTAACCATATTTGTGCTTTTGGGAATCTGAGGGTTTTGATTGACGACTAATTTTGCAAATAACTTTAGGCATCGTTTTGCATGAGTGACTGGGCATGAAATTTTGTACATCAGAACAAACATATATCTCCTATGTTTTTAAACTGCTTATTTATTTACCTCTATGTGCAAACACCCACGTGAAAGTCAGAGGATCCCTCATGAGAGTCAGTTCTCAATCTACCAGGCTCGGCAGCTAGCCTGTAAGGCTGAGCATGTCACTGGCGCCACGCTCTTCATTTTCTTTATTGGAGCTGAGAAAGATAAAGCTTTCTTAATAAACGTGTGTCGTTTCCAAGTCAGGATATTGAAATACTTTCCTTATGGGACTAGAACAATCAGCGGGCCGAGAGTCCAATCTGTTCACTTCAGGATCAAGAAGCCAGAAAATTCTTTTTCTTCTAACTTATCCTTAGACGAGAAAAACCACAAACTCAGACTTAGCCATTGTGATGTGCCCAACGGAGAGCAGGTGCATGTAGGATGGAAAGGGGCCTTCTTCCTGTCTCTGTCGGACTCTGTCTTAGTCACCTGCCTTGCTGTTTGGACACCTGGTAAAGGCCCTTTAAGGAAAGGTGTATTTTTACACACAGTTTGAGGGCACAGTCTATCACTGTGGGGGAAAGCCAAGCCCTGGGAGCTGGAAGGAGTCTGTGGTAGGAGGCAGAGAGAGAGAGGGAACGTGGTGCCCAGTTCACTTCTTTTATTCAGTTCTAGACCTTGGTGCACATTTAGAGTGCGTCTTCTCTCCTCAGCCAGATCTCTTTGGGAATACCCTCAGTCACCATACCTAGAGGTCTGGTGACTGCCGGGTCACACTCAATTTTAATACCACACTTAATCAAGGTGAATTTCGGTGTGGACTGCGCGGAGATGGCCCCTGCTATTTGGATTCAAGAATATTTCACCTGGGGCTGATGGTGCCATCCCACTCCAAGGGAGGCCAAGGCAGCGGGATGGCGAGTTGAAGGCCTGCCTGCATTATAGAGTGAGCTCAGGACCAGCTCGGACAACTCAGTGAAGGTTTGTCTCAAATAAAAACTAACACAAGGACTCAAGAACGAGTCTGGGGAGCTGGAGAGATGGCTCTGCGGTTAAGAGCACTGACTGCTTTTCCAGAGGACCTGAGTTCAGTTCCCAGTACCACATGGCAGCTCAAGAGGGTTCCAGTACCCTTACACAGACATGCACACAGGCAAAACACCAATGCACATAAAATAAAAATAAAATTTAAAAAATATTCTTAAAAAAAAAAAAGGAGTCTGGGGCTGTAGCTCAGTTGCTAGAGAGCTTGCCTAGCATGAATGTGTTTCCTGCCCAGCTTTATATAAACCATCCCTGGGGGGGGGGTGGAATCCAGGGCTCCCCCAATGCTTTGACATACTACTGAGCCATACTACTGAGCTAGAGCCCTAGCCCGGCTGTATACTTAAAAAAGCAAAAATCCCACGTATAGTGACATTTAATTATACCTCCATGATTTATGCTTTCATGTCTTGTTTTTTATTCAAGACAGGGTTTCTCTGTATGACTTTCTGTATGACTTTGGCTGTTCTGGAACTTGCTCTGTAAACCAGGCTGGCCTTGAACTCAGAGATCCACCTGCCTCTGCCTACCTAGTGCTGGATTAAAGATGTGTGCCACCACCGCCCGGCTCCTATCTTTTTTTTTTCATATTTTTTTCACCAGTGGCGTATGTGTGTGTGTGTGTGTGTGTGTGTGTGTGTGTGTGTGTGTGAGAGAGAGAGAGAGAGAGAGAGAGAGAGAGAGAGAGAGAGAGAGAGAGAGACGCTGAAGTCAGGAATCATGCTCTATGGCCCTTCAAGCCTTGCTGGGAATCCTGCCTTTGTTTCCACAGTCAGGCCACAGGCCCACCCAACATTTATATGAGTTTCTGAAGATCCGAACTCTGGTCCTCACTCCTGAGTGGCAAGTGCTTTAACCAGTGAATCATCTCCCTGTCTGCTTCTCTCTCCCTCTCTCCCCCCCTCCCTCTCTCCCTCCCTCCCTCTCACTCTCTCCCTCCCTCTCTCTCTTCGGCCCCCCTCCAGTGTCTTATGTAGCCCATTCAGTCTCTGATTCTCTCTGACTTTATCTGCTTTGAGTTATCTTGAAGGGGTGAGTATAGTTTTGTCTTATTGCCCTCAAATCCAGTAACTCTGGGTTTTCCTAGGGCTGCATTGGCCTTCTCCTGGATCCTTTTCCCACACCCACAAAGCTTGCTTATGGACTACTGAGCTGTCTGTCTGTCACACGCCACTCACAGGTTAAGCTGTCAGGTCAGGCCACTGGGTCTGAATCCTAGTTCTGCAGTTTATTAATGCTGTGTGATTTCCAGTATGTTCTGAACCTCTCTGATCCTGCTTCTCCTCTGCTGAAAGGATCACTGATGTCTATCTCATTTGGTTGGGAGGAGAGGAAACAGCTCCCTGGGCAATGCTGAGACCCAGAAGCCTGCAGGAGGCTTTGTTATTCTGGCTGCCTTATGCTGAGGAGGCAGGAGAGGGTCTCATTCTGGCCTACTTGAGTCACATTCACATTGGGTTTCTTACTGCCTCTGCCTAGGCTGAAACATGCTGTGGTCTGCTGTAACCTCAGAAACATCTAGAAGTAGCAGAGACAACCAAGGGGCCTCAGAAGCTGAAAGCAAGCAGAGGAACTCTTTTGAAGCTAGTGTGGACCCCGGAGTGGAACATCTACTCCCCTGTAGCAAACACCTCCAGAACCCTCCAAAAATCAGTTTCACTTTTAGCAAGACCCCAGCTCAGCCGTGGGTGACAGGGCTAGCCCCCACATACACAGCTCTCTCCAAATGGTGAGTCTTTGGCTAACTGGGCTCCTAAAGCCTCTTTCCTGTCACCTGCCCTGCTCTGTTCTCCACTGGACGGCGGATGCAGACTTGGGCACTTCTTCAGGCTCTGTCTGTGGCTCGGGTCAGAGAGCCCTTGCCTCTCCGATGTCAGGCTCGGCGACTCTGTAAAATTCAGTTCTTGGGTTGTACCTAGAATCATTGTGCCCTCATTTGTCCCTGAGCACGTCACAGCACAGACCGGTGCTTTGGGGTCCTAGGTTTTGAGTTCCTGCCATGTTTACAGCAAACGCTCTCTACCTCAGCTTTAGGAGCGTGGGTCTGCGTGTTCAAAGCAAAGGGTGTTTGCTCGGGAAATGCACACCGTTAAAATGTCGGCAACCTATCCAGACATCCCGTCAAAGCTGTATTAAGACTCCATCTTGCCGGGCGGTGGTGGCGCACGCCTTTAATCCCAGCACTCGGGAGGCAGAGCCAGGCGGATCTCTGTGAGTTTGAGGCCAGCCTGGGCTACCAAGTGAGTTCCAGGAAAGGCGCAAAGCTACACAGAGAGACTCCATCTTACTTATCACTACGGATTTCACTAAGAAAACAAGGGCCAGCCATGGTGGCGCATGCCTTTGATCCCAATACGCGGGTGGCAGATGCAGGCAGATCTCTGTGGCCAAGTTCAAGGCCAGCCTGGGCTACAGAAGACCCTGTCCCCAAAAAACCAAATCCAACTTGCACTCTCAGATAATAGGGACCAAATCCCTATTTGCCTTTTATTTTAAACATACTGCCTGTTGGGTGTTGATATATTTGTTGTGCACTCATAATGTGTGTGGGTGCTGTGCAGGGTTAAGCAGTACTCAAGACGCTAGTGTGAGCTTTGAAGGTCAGTGAGGCTGAGCTGACTAGAAAAAGCAGAGCGATGCCGGGCGGTGGTGGCACACAACTTTAATCCCAGCACTCGGGAGGCAGAGCCAGGCGGATCTCTGTGCGTTCGAGGTCAGCCTGTCTACAGAGCGAGATCCAGGACAGGCTCCAAAGCTACACAGAGAAACCCTGTCTCGGGGGGAAAAAAAAAAGAAAGAAAGAAAGAAAGAAAGAAAGAAAGAAAGAAAGAAAGAAAGGAAAGGCAGAGGGAGAGAACGAGCCTGAGCTCTTGGAGGAGGCTGGGAACTGAATAAGGTAACAGGCATGTCTGCTTTCTGAGCTTGTTCCTTCAGCCCCAACAAGCACAAAGGTTTGGGGGCGTCATAGGGTGGAGAGCTGCCCTACATAGCATCCCCACAATAAAGGGTGCAGGTGTGCAGCTGGGAGCCTGGGGGTGAGGGGCAGAGGCTCTGCCTGACTCCCCTCAACTCCCGGGAGGCAACTGCTCTCTCCTCCAAGGTCCCTCTCAATCACTTCCTAGGCCATTTTCAAACCCCTCTTAGAGCCAAGGGCACAGTGGCTTCTTTGGTCATTTTAATCTGACCCCATTTGAATTAGTGACTGTCACAGCAACCCAGGCACACAGAGACAGGGGCTTGTGGCAGTGTGTCCCTGTGACTGATGAAGTCAGACAATGACTGCCCTGGGATGAGGCAGCTGGGCAAATGTGAGAAAGGACACAGCAAGCAGATGCCCTGGGCTCTGGAGTGGACCTGGAAGCCCGGGCCGGAGCCTGGTACCCCCGATACCACAGGTGTGTGAAGGGGGACCAAAAGAAAAATGTATCCTCAACATAAGCAAAGAAAAGGGCTGAGACTTTTCCTCTCCTCTCACCTGTGAGTCTAAATGGTCCTCATGCCAAATGGGAGGTGTTGGAGCCTTTCAGACGCCATCCTGCCCTTCTACTCACCTCGGGCATATCCTCCACCCACATTTTATTGCCATTGCCCAGCTGTGGCAGGCTTCATGGCGTAGCTCATGTCTGTCAGCCATCTACAAAGGCATGCAGCCAGGATTAGCGGCGGACCCCGCCCTCCCGGAGAAGACACAAAGCATCATTTGGTCATGAACTGAAGCGCCTACCTGAATAGGGTCATCTCTGACTGGAGCTTGTGGAGGGAAACATCCCAGACAGCATCTTCTTGCTCTGATGAGTCTGTAGACCAAGCAGGTTGAGGCACCCCTATTTTCAGGTGGCTTTTAGAAAGTGTCATTATCTTACGTTAATATGCCCTTGAAAACCAGGGAGGAAGTGTGGTCTTGGTGAGTGCTCCATGGTACCCGTAGGAGGGCCTGAGTTTTCTTTCTAGCTCCACTCCCTGCTCGAGGAGGTCATCTGAGTTCGAGCAAGGGAGAGGGGATCGAAAGGGGATTGCCCCTGCACCTTAGCTGGCCAGCAACTCCTCCCTAGCTGAATGGCTGGGTGATGTGTGCTTCTCAACAATGAAAATAAAACAAAGATAACTCTACTGAGCAAAACAACAGCAGGAGTGTCCCCATTGGGAACTCTGAGCACCCAGCCACGGGCTTGTGGCCAGGTTTACAGCAGCAGGAATGAATTCTCTTCTGTAGAAAAGGCCTTAAATCTGATGGAAAGTCACTGGTTGCTCCCTAACACTTGTACCACTGTTCCACCAGTGTGCGTATCGTGCCTGGCAGGTTGGCAGTATGGCACACGTGGTCTGCAGCTGAGTAGGACGGTTGGTGACAGTTCCCCCCTGGCAGCCTGCATAGCACTTTCTGGCACTGTGAAGGCTATCCCAGCAAGGAGGACACCTCCAGCCAAGTCCTCACTTGATTCCTCTCTGTCCTCAAGGGAAACACGTGGTGGCTTCAGTGACAGGGTCTCACCATGTACTTCTAATGGCAACCAAGAACGGTGGCAGTCGCCCACATGGTTTTGAAATGAAGATAAACTCTAAAGTGTGGACTTCCTTGTCAACAGTGGACTATTCTGAGAAACTTGGTAAACAGAAACCCCTGATCAGTGAGTGCACAAGGACAATGTTGAAATCGAGAAGGATTTCTGGGTCATAGACTTTTAGGGAAGGAAAGAGGGAGACACAGCAAGGATGACAGGGAAAATTAGATGAATTTCCAGAGCCCAGCCACGCAGAAAGAATCCCAGCTCAGCCTCTTCACCCTGGCACAGATGCCTTCTTGTGCCGCTGGCTGGGGACAGAGTGTGACAATTGAAAATACCCACTTCCTTGAAGTAGAACAGGCTGAACAGAGATCAGGGTCCTCTTTTTAAACAGCAGGAGTGACGTGCTTGTAAGGGGTTGGTTGGGGAAGTGCAGTTCAACTGCACAGTGCCAAGCACACAAGGGGTGCTTAATAAATGCAGGAAGTGACTAATGAAAGAGGCCTGGGTCAGTAAACATGTGTCCATCTGGTCACTTTTAATGAGATTAGATGTAGCCAGACTTCTCCGACAATAAACATAAATGCATGTGTCTGCATGTATGCATGCCTGTGTGTGTATGTGAAAGAGGGTGTGTGTATGTGCATGCCTGTCTCTGTGTGCGTGTGTGTGTGTGTGTGTGTGTGTGTGTGTGTGTGTGTGTGTGTATGAGAGAGAGAGAGAGAGGGAGAGAGAGGGAGAGAGAGAGAGACAGAGAGACAGAGAGACAGAGAGACAGAGAGAGGGAGACAGAGAGACAAAGAGGGAGACAGACAGAGAGGGAGGGAGAGAATGTGTTTGATTGAATTCACAGATATGTTTTTCACATGGTTACAGAAAGTAGATCAATTCATTTATAATTTGGTGATTTATTTTTCTTTTCAGGGCTTATTTTCTAGCAGTAATAAAAGCTGTTGTGTGCTGTGTCTTTTCTGTTTGTTTTTTGAGATAGGGTGTCAGGACTGGCCTCCAACTTACCTTGCCAGGGAGGATGTCCTTGACCTTGACCTTGAAATCTTGATCTTCTTGCTTCCACTTCCCCAGTGCTGGGACTCCAGGTCGGTGCCACCATGATGGCCGGTCATGATTTTTCTTCTTTTTTTTTTTTTTTTTTTCTCATAGCCCTGACTGTCCTGGTTCTAGCTCTGTAGACCAGGCTGGGCTCAAACTCACAGAGGTCCGACTAGCTCTGCCTCCTGAGTGCCGGGATTAAAGGTGTGTACCACCACCACTGCCCGGCTTTGTCATGACTTTTCAACACAGCAATTCTTTTCATGGTACATTTCACACAGATAAACGCACAAACACTTTTTTTTTTTTCAGAACTAAGGTTGCTTTGTTCTTTCTGTCTGGCTATAACTATGCAACACTGAAACATGTACTATCCAAACATAGACAGGAAGGTAAAAATCACCTCTCTTCTGTGGCCTCTTGAACACCAGAACAATCAGAGTGCAGGTCTTAGAATACACATTCTTCTTCTTCTGTAATGCATACTTCTCACATGTAGATAACCCCCTTCTTGGGATATTCTTGGGATTATCTACATAGTAATATGTAGACATTATTACACCTATAATGTAATACTATCTGCCCCACCCTCAGGATTCAGTTCATATAGGTATGTAATGTGGGAGGTGGGGTGGGAGAGTGCTCACATGCATGAAGGTGCCCATGGAGGCCAGAAGAGGGCATCAGACCCCCCGGAGCTGGAGTTATAACTGGCTGTGAGCCACCTGACAGGGGTGCTGGGAACCCATCTCAGTCCTCTGGAAGAGCAGCAAGTGCTCTTAGCCACAGAGCCATCTCCAGATTGCCTAGGTGTGCGGTATTTTATACTCGATTTGTAGGTTTAAGAATCCACTGTAGGACTAGAGCTGTAGCTCAGGTGGTAGTGTTACCAGTATGCCAGGGGGTCCTTCCCACGGCACATAGTGACTTTAAGCTCTGCTGTGACACAGGAGACCCTGTCTCAAAAGGAGAAGTCATGGATTTCTTTTAGTTGATTGTATTTATTTTCTCTCTTGAACAGCAGTGTTTAATGAGCCCCGTTCTGTTTTATGGTATATTCTTATTTATTTCCCTCACACATGCTTGAGTTTTGGGCTTTTAATAAATTTCATGTGTATATACGTGACGGCTACAGCACAGTGCTGTGAGAGACAGACAGACAGTTACTGGTTAAAATGGTGAGGAAGACTGGTATCTTTACCTTTTTCCTGACAAGAGCGATTAAAAATCCCCCAAACAATACAATTCAATTAGCTTTAGTCCCCAAACCTGTTCCTCTTTCATGGCTGGTAATCTGGGTCCTTTGACAGGCATGGCTCTGTTTCCTCCCCCACCCCCAGTGTGGTAACCACCGTTTCCTTATCTATCTTCGTGAACTAGGCTTTTGTTTCTTGATTCCAGATCTAAGTGAGATTAGACATTATTTTGTCTTCCATTACTAGTTGACTTAGAATAATGTTCTCCAAGCCCATCCACGTTGTGGCAGATGGTAGGATCTGCTTTTTCGTGGTGCAGTTGTGTATTATATGAACCACATTTTCTTCATCAACTGATACATGGGTTGTTTCCATACCTTGGGTATCATGGACAGTGCTGTGATCAACACAGAGACCACAGAGTAAAAGAGGGATTCTATGCCACATGGTAATCCTACGTTTAGTTTACGTTATATTATCAAGTTTTTTTTTTGTTTTTGTTTTTTTGGTTTTTTTTTGGTTTTTCGAGACAGAGTTTCTCTGTGTAGCTTTGCGCCTTTCCTGGAACTCGCTTTGGAGACCAGGCTGGCCTCGGCCTCCAACTCACAGAGATCCGCCTGCCTCTGCCTTCCGAGTGCTGGGATTAAAGGCGTGCGCCACCACCGCCCGGCTTATTATTAAGTTTTTAAAAGATACTTATTTTATTATTCTTTTAAATTATGTGTATGTGTATGTGTGAATGTGTTTGTGTTAGGGTAGGTGCATGTGAGTGCAGGTGCCCTTGGAGGTCAGAAGAGGGTGTTGGATCACATGGAGCTGGAATAAAAAGTGGTTGTGAGCTGTCTGATGGGTCCTCTGGAAGAGCAGTATGTGCTCTTAACCACTGAGCCATCTCTCCATTCCCTTCTTTCTTTAATTTTTTTTTTAAAGAACATATTTATGTTTTTAGGTGTGTCTTCGTGCATGCAGGTGAAGGTCAGAGGTCAGCTTTCAGTTCTGGTTCTCTCCTTCTGCCATAGCAAATGATTTCACCAGCAGAAACATCCTTCCTCACCTATTTTTTCATTCCCTTAAGCACCTCCATACCGTGTTTCCACAGTGGCTGCAGCAGCCTACATTCTTTTTTTTTTTTTTTTTTTTGGTTTTTCGAGACAGGGTTTCTCTATGTAGCTTTGCACCTTTCCTGGAACTCACTCGGTAGCCCAGGCTGGCCTCGAACTCACAAAGATCCACCTGGCTCTGCCTCCCGAGTGCTGGGATTAAAGGCGTGCGCCACCACCGCCCGGCTTGCAGCCTATACTCTTACCAACAGCCTGTTAAGGGTCCTGTTCTTTACATCCTCGGCAATATTTACCTGTTTTGACAGTGGCCACCCTTAGGGCTTGAGGTAGCATTGTATTGGTTTTAATTTCTCTCTGATTATTAGTGATGTTGATTACTTTCCCACACAGCTCTTAGTCATTTTTTTTTTTTTTTTTTTTTTGGTTTTTCGAGACAGGGTTTCTCTGTGTAGCTTTGCGCCTTTCCTGGAACTCACTTGGTAGCCCAGGCTGGCCTCGAACTCACAGAGATCCGCCTGGCTCTGCCTCCCGAGTGCTGGGATTAAAGGCGTGCGCCACCACCGCCCGGCTTGCTCTTAGTCATTTTTAAAGCAGCGTCTGTGTGGTGCCTTTCTTTGTTTATTATTTTATTGTATATTTAAGTTTCATTTATTACTATGGTGTGGATGGGCGTGTACGATGTGCGTATAAGAAAGCGTGTGCTTGTGTTTGGTGTGTGTGTGCTCATTCACGCATGTTACGGTGCTTCTGTGGAGGTCAGAGGACAGCTTTGTGCAGTCAGTGTTCTTTCTGCTTTACCTGAGTTCCACGACACCAGGTTCCCATCACTGGGGGCCGGGGGCCTTTACCTGCTGAGCCATCCTGCTGGCCCCTTTATTTTCTGTAATTTTTTTTGAGACCGAGTCTCATGTAGAGCAGGCTGCCTTGATTTTGCTTACGTAGCTGAGGATGACTTTGAGTTCCTGATCTTTCTGCCTCCACCCCCATAGTGCTAATACCAACAGTGTGCTCCGCTACACCCGCCGATGTGCAGAGATCAACCCAGAACGTGTGCTGGGCAAGCCCTCTCCCAATCGACCTACACCCTCAGTCCTGCCTTTCTTCACTTGAAAATCAAGTTATTATTACTGTTAGTTCTTTTCATTAATCTTTCTAATTGGGGATCTCAACCCTCATCAGGTTGTGACTGACAAGTATTTTGCTGTCTCCTCATTTAGGCGATGCTGCTTAGACTGTGAAGAAGCGTCTTAGTTTATAATTCAGCCCCAGTATTTCTTTTCACTATCACTGTGTGAGATTTTGTTCTCATATCTGAGAAACCAAGACCAGTGCAAGAAGGTTAGCTGCTGAGTTCTCACCTAGGAGTTTTCTTTTCTTTTTTTAAAAACTTATTTAGCTTATTTATTTTATATGTATTGGTGTGAAGGTGTCAGATCCCCTGGAACTGGAGTTACAGACAATTGTGAACTGCCATGTGGGTGTTGGGAATTGAACCAGTTCTCCTGAAGGAGCATCCAGTGCTCACCAGGCAAGTGCTCTACCCACTGAGCTAAATCCCCAACCCAAAGTTTTCATTTGGGTTTTTTTTTCTTTTCTTTCCTTTTTTTTTTTTTGGCAGCCAGTGCTCTTAACCACTGAGCCATCTCTCCAGCCCCCTCATCTAGGAGTTTTATGACTTCGGTATATTTAGTCTTTGCTGGTTGTAAGTTGACATTTAGTGTGGGGTGTTTTCCCAACAAGTATTTATTGAAGACAATATTCTCCACCATTGAGTCCTTTTATGGACACTTGTCAAAAGTTGGGTGACCCAGAGCTGGAGACCTGGCTCAGCTGGTGAAGTGCTTGCCTGGATTCAGAAGGTCATCTCGACAGTCCCTGGCTCTCCGAGTCATCCAGCTCCCTTTGTGTCTGCTTCTGTGAGGCAGCTCTGATCGTTCTTTGGAATTAGAGTGCTCAAGAAATGAATAAAAACGCTGTTAGATTTTTCAGTGCATTAAAACTTAAGTCAATTAGTGAAAACAAAAAGAGGAATAATTTAAAAATAAATATCTCTTGCTACTTAAATGAAATGAAGTTTTTTTTTTTTTTTTTTTTTTTTTAGGGAACTTTTGCTTTTTACTCCTGCATAGTGTGGCCTTGAGGTATCCTGCTCTGGGCAGCATCCCGCTCTGGGTGGTATTTGCCTCCTCGCAGGCAAATACCATGTGGCTGGAGATTCAGAGTTCTGCTTTCTGTGGGTGATCAAGTTTCTTATAAAAATAGGGTCATATTTTACATTGTCTGAATCCCTCTTTGCCTTCCTGGGTGGTTCTTGGTGCTCTTTTATGTCCCAATCAACGTATCTTGACTTGAAAATATCCTAGGTTGAAAAGACGTTGAATCTGCCCAGCCTGCCAAACACCCTGGTTCAGCTGCACGGTGCATCGGCAAGTGCTGTCTGCTCTCCCTGAGGACCTTGTGGCCCATGCCACAGCTTGCTGTTGCCACTCGGCTTCTGAAAAGTGTTATCACACTGAATCTTACTAACCAGGGAAAGATCAAAATTCAAAACTCAAGGTTCAGTTTCTACTGAATGTACAATGTCACAAAGTCTAAAGAGTGTAAATCTAACTATTGGAAGTTGAAGTTGTCCACTCTGGCAATCTGGCCAATTCTTTTTTTTTTGTTTGTTTTTTTTTTTGTTTTTTTTGTTTTTCGAGACAGGGTTTCTCTGTGTAGCTTTGTGCCTTTCCTGGGACTCACTTGGTAGCCCAGGCTGGCCTCGAACTCACAGAGATCTGCCTGGCTCTGCCTCCCGAGTGCTGGGATTAAAGGTGTGTGCCACCACCACTCAGCAACCAATTCATTTTTTTAAAATAAATTTTTATATCTCCCTATCTGCCTAGCTACCTAGTCTGTGCATGGATGCACTCGAGTGTGTGCATGTTTTTGTGTGTGCGTTTTCACAAGTGTGTACTTGTGCACTCCACAGAGAACATGTAGAGGTCAGAGGACAACTTGCAGGAATCAGTTCTCTGCTTCCATGTTGTGTGTCCCAGTGATGGAACTTTGGTCATTAGGCCGGAGGACCCTTATGCAGTGAGCCATTTCTCTGGCTCTCAATTTATTCTTTTGAAGTCATTCTTTTGGTGGCTCGTGATATTTTGGGGTCTACCTAGCCAATGTTTATTTGGTGATTCCCTCTTGATGAATTTGAGGTTATTACTAGTTATTTTGCACCACCCCCAGAACGATAGTAGGGTATTACTTCTTATGGAATGGTGCTCCTCCTGTACCGGGGCTTCCTTCCCAGGACAGCTGGGTTAGAGTATGCCTTTCACTTGACTTTAGATGGTGTTACCAAGCTCTTTTCCACATGGTGGATGCACCATCAGCAATACCTCAGTCACAGGCTCCCCAGGAAGCAGCTTTTGAGACAGGGTTTCTTGTCACTTGTCTCCAGTTCAATATGTAGTTGAGGCTGACCTTGAACTTATGATCCTCCTGCCTCCACCTCCTAAATGCTGGGATTACAGGCACACAGCACGACACCCGGCTGGCTTTACTCTTTTAACATTTCTCCTACCCAGTGACATGTGTATGCCAGTGACAGTTTTCATTTGTCTCCAAAATTTGTTTGAGAAAAGGCGTCACTATGTTAACTAGGCTGTCCTGGAACTTGCCATGTGGCCCAGGCTGGCTTCTAATTCATGATCCTCCTGCCTCCAAGTCCTGAGTGCTAGGATGACAGGCGTGTATCTCTGTGCCCGGCTAGAAAAGGTATTCTTTTGTTTTGTTTTGATATTTGCTTTTCTAAGACAGCGTTTCTCTGTGTAGCCCTGGCTGTCCTGGAACTTGCTCTGTAGACCAGGCTAGCCTCTCAGTGATCCACCTGCCTCTGCCTCCTGGATGCTGGGATTAAAGGCATGTGCCACCACCACTGACTGGGCTTAGAAAAGGTCCAGGTCGCAACTCATGCTTTGAAAATGAGCTCTGCAGGATGGGTGTGGTGGTGCCTCCAGTGCTCAGGAGGCAGAAGGCGGAATAATCACCAGTTTGATGCTAACCTGGGCTACACAGTCTCAAAACAAAACAAATAACAAACTGAAAAGAGATTTGGAGTAGACAGAGGTCACAGCAGGGAAAATGAGAATCTGTGAGTCAGCCTTCCTCCCTTAGACACAGACACGCACGGAGTCTTAATGGAGATTGGATACTAAAAGGAGAGAAGAGTGTTTGGAATTAACATCCAGCAAGACTGACCAGGATGCAGTTGAGTTGTTCACTGAGGAGCCAGTGTTCAGGATAATCAGGAATAGTTACAGGAAAAACCTTCCCTGGATCCACTCTTCCCTCGCTTGCCTCTCTCAGAGTGCACACAGACATGCTCACTCTCAAATTCTGTAGCTAAAAGCCAGACAAGCTTATTGCCTCTCCCATGACAACTCCGTTGTGTAGTGGGTAAGCTGTCAGGCTCCCTGGCCCAGGAGAGCCTGGCTCTTCCCAAAGCCAGCAAGCCTCTTGTCTCTGTTGCCTCCGAGAACACAAGGCAGACCACCAGGTATGGGATGGAGAACCCACAAAAGGCTTTCCACGTAGGCCTGCTTGCCTACGGAAATCATCCGACTTCCGCATGTCTGAACTTCAGCGGCAGTGTGGCTTTGGGGTGAATGCTGGATGAAGGAGGGGACAGCTCAGACTCCCCTCTTCTGGTCCAGCCTCGAAGGCAGGTAGAGCTTTGTGATGGCTGAGTTTCCTATTGTGGTCCCCTCTACATGTTCCCTGAGGGTGGCCGAAGCCCGTGGTAAGAATGAGGTGGGGCACAGGGGTCACGGCCTGTCTGGAGCCTGGCTTGGTATAGCTGGCCCCGCAGCCAGCTTCAGGCTTACAGGATGCTGGAGGTGCTGGGGAGGGGAGCGTTGGGGAAGGTGGGCCTCCACCCCCAACCCACACCAACTCAATTCTTCCCCTCATATTTTTACCCCCACCCAACCACAGAGATCTTCACAAAATCTCCCGAGAGGCTGCTGAGACTGCTTGAAGCCAGTTTATGCCTCCTGCCTCAGGCCATCCTATCCGGGCACTTTTCTGTTTGTTTGTCCAGGGCTGGAACTAAGGGGTAGACAGTGACCTACCCATGCAGGTTGTTATCAAATGCTGGCCTGGAGTCAAAGCCCTCCATGAATGTCAGTCCCTGGGTTGGTGGACGTGTCTGTGCCGAATCTTCGTGGCTGGGACACATCTGAGTGCCCTGTTGATAGCTGCGTCTCTGAGTTTGTGTTCTTTCTATGTCACTAAGCTTGTGCCACTTATGCTGGGTAGACTAGGCATTCCCTCGGGAGTGTGGAAAGCACGTGGGCTTGGAGCTGCCGGAGGGGCAGCCACAGGAGGGGCATGCTCTCTCAGTTCAGTAGAATCTGCTGTTGGGGTCATGAAGACCTCTAAAGAGCATTTTACTCGGTTTCTTTGCTTAGCTTCCTGCATCAAGGCTTAGGGACACTGGCCATGTGAACAGGTGACAGGAAAAGCCAGTGGCTTCTAGAGGCCATGGCTGGTGAAAAGGACGCTGGGAAGTCTTTTTGCTGAGTGCCTGTGAGCAAGACCGCGTACCCTAGCAAGCTTTGTCTTGCCCATGGTGTACCCCTGAGCGATGCACAGGGAGAGCTGGACATGCGGAAGGTGACCCAAATAAGTATATTTGAGCTAGTGTGAAGATTCCCAAGGAGGAGGGCTCAGTCCCCCACAAGGAACAGGCTATCTCAAACCAAAGCAGCCAGGCACAGTGGCATGCTCCTTTAAACAGCGCTTGGTAGGAGGAGGAAGGAAGATGGAGGATTCAACAGTTCAATGACATTCAAGACTCCGTAGCAAGTCGTTGGCCAGGACTACGTGAGACCCAGTCTCCGAAAGACAACAAAAACCAAAAACCGAAAACAAACAACAACCTCCCCCAAACAACAGCAAAAACACAAAACAACAACAGAAACAGAGGTGTTGTGTGTATATGTCCATTCCCCCAGATTTTGAGACCATGGATTCAGATGTGAGTCCCTGCGCCATGTTATGGGAAGACTCCAGGAAACAGTGACTCATGTCGTCGGTGACGAGCTGAGGAGGTTTCCCAAGAAATGACAGAGGAAATCTCCTTGTCCTTTACTGCCTGGAGAGGCCTGTGAACCCAGGGCTGTTTCTCTCTTTCTCTTTGACTGGGTGGTAGATTCGGATCTGCTTCTCAGCCCGCAAGAGCTGGGGAATCTCTTTCTGAAAACAAGTCGCCCACTTCCTATGGTGCAGATGAGCTGCTGTGGTCGGGAGCGCGCTGAGTAAGGATGAAAGACGGGGCTGGTGTCGGAGCCCCCTTGCCTCCTGTGGATGGGCCTGGTGGGCAGCACACCTGCAGCTGCTTTTCTCTGGAGGAGACAGAGGAGGACACCAGTGCTGTTTCCAGGCGCTTCTCCTTGCTCTTGTCAATCCAGACCCACCACAGGGCAGAGAGGGAGACACTGCTAACACTGGAGATCCCAGCGCCCAGCCAAGGCCATTCAGGCTGCAAGTCAGGGGACGCACTACATTAATTTTCATGCTACATTTATGGAAGAATTGTTTGGATATTCTAATATTTTTTTTTACAAGTGCAATAGGCCTTTTCCAAAATTTTGTCTCCATCGTCATAAAATTAATATATGAAAGCACAGGTCCATACAAAATCAGCTCAAATACTAATCTTACTCATTTTTGCAGTGTTCTATACTTGGAGCTTTATTCTTATTGCTTTATTTTGAGATGAGGTCTCAAAAGTATTATGTAGCTAAAAATGGCCTTAAACGTCCGATCCACCTTGTCTCTACCTCCTGAATACTGAGGTTACAGGCACGCACCCCACCGCATTGGATCTGTAAGGTGGTAGGGATTGAACCCAGAGCTTTGTGCACACCAGATAAGCACTCTACCCTTGAGCTACATCCTCAGTCCCCCGGATGATGGTTTTATAAAGCAGAAATGGAAAGTCTCCAAAGTTACTGCCAGTAACAGCTTAAAGTAAATTCCTTTTTTAAAATTATTTTTATGGCCGGGCAGTGGTGGTGCATGCCTTTAATCCCAGCACTCAGGAGGCAGAGGCAGGCGGATCTCTGTAAGTTCAAGGCCGGCCTGGTCTACAGAATGAGTTCCAGAACAGCCAGGACTGTTTCACAGAGAAACCCAGTCTCGAAAAATAAAAAATAAAAAAATATGTCTATGTCTATGGTCTTTGCCTGCATGAATGTCTGTGAACCCCTTTCTCACCTGGCATTTGTGGAGGCCAGAAGAGGGCATTGGGTCCACCTGGAACTTGTTACAGATGGTTATGCACTGCCATGCAGGTGCTGGGAATTGAACCTGGGTCCTCTGGAAGAGCAGTCAGTGCTCTTAATCACTGAGTCATCTCTTGGAGTAAATTCTTACAGACCCTTCTCTATGCATATAAAACATATACTTGGAGGCTCTGTAGATCATTAGACAAAAATCCAGTTTGCAGAACAGTGGGGTGACATTGTCTCTTTCTTTCTTCCTTTCTTCCTTCCTTTCTCTCTCTCTTTCTTTTATTCTTTCTTTCTTCCTTCCTTCCTTCCTTCCTTCTTTCTTCTCCCCGCCCCTTTTGTTTTTTGAGGTAGGGTTTCTCTGTCCTGGAACTCACTCTGTAGACTGCCGCTGGCCTCGAACTCACAGAGATCCGCCTGCTTCTGCCACCCGAGTGCTGCTGGGATTAAAGGCGTGTGCCACCACTTTCTTTTTCTTATGTATTTTATATTATAAATATATAATAAATATACTTTGAGACAAGGTCTCACCATGTAGCCCTAGCTGGCCCTGAACTCACAGAAATCCACCTGTCTCTTGAGTGCTAGGATTAAAGGCACCTAGATAACACATTTCTTTTTTTTTTTTTTTTTGATAACACATTTCTTAACAGCAGTATAAGTTCATTTATAAAGCTGAACCATAATTTATCTAACTGGTTCCTCATCACCCCTACCCTTTCGTTTTTCCTTAACATGCTGGGTATTGAACCCAGGGTTTTGAGATCATTTTTTCTGGACCTTTGAGTGTTTCCAATTCTAGGCTGCCAAGCAAGCAAAACCACAAGGAACAATTCAATGAGTTTTTCTTTGTGCACGGCATGTGACCTATTTAAAATGAAGGCCAGGCCCAACATGGCAGCCAAATGTATCTATTAAAGACTTATAGGCAGCAGTGACAGCTCAGTTCCCTCTTCTGTACAATAGTCAGGTGCTGAGTGCAGACCTCATCACAGCCCCCCACCCTTGACAGCTGCGCTTGATCCAGCCCAGCACGCAGCCAACCACCTCCTGCCAGCCCAGCCCCACCTGAACTTGTAAACAAGCAAATGTAATTGCAGAGACGGAGGCAGGGAGATGCTCACATATCACAGCCTGGGGTGGCCTGAGCGAGCTTGAGGCGCGCTCTTCCTTCTGTTGCGGACAGGGTATGAGCCTTCAGGAAGCAGAAGCTACACGCAGCCTGGGTCTCAGACTTACCATCGACACAGTGTGGCCAGGGCAAGAGACCGCCTTGACCCTTTTCTGTTCTCCCAGCAGTCTTGGGAGACTTGCAGAAGGCATTTGCTTCACTTGAGGACCTCATGCACCTACACTGTTGGACTGACTCTCAGCCACCACACCCAGTTCTGCCTCAGTTGCGCCTCGGAGGCGGTGGGGGGTTTGTGCTGACCTTCCTCTGGAGCCATCTCTGCCTCTGTGACTCTCAGAGACCTCGGAACGCAGCCCAGTGTGCCCTGGCCCTTCTCTAAAGTGGCCGTGAAGAGCAGGCAGGATGGACCCTGTCACGATGCTTCTGGAAGTTCTGCATGCTCCAGTTGCAACGGCTTTTGCCTCGGTCCTCCTAAACCGCTAGAGGCCATGGTGGAGGCAAACGGAGAGGCTTTGAAAATTTGGGGTTCTTCCTCTCCGCCCTGACTCCAGTTCAGTGGTTGCTCCTTGGTCAATCCCTCTTTGGCCACAGAGGCTAAAACATGATTAGCAAATGAATCGATCATAACTCTGGTTTTAACACCTTTGCTTTGGTACAAGGTTGTCTTGATGCAGGAGTCTCTGGGGCTGAACCTTCCTGAGCAAGTGCTAAATATAGGGAGGGACACATGGGGACATGAGGTGATAGGTTCTTATGGCTCTAATCTGTAAAACCCGTTACCTATCAAAAGTTCCTCTCTGTAATTGTCAGCAGCGTATGAAGTATACCTGTTCTTTTCCCCCTTACCTTATTACAAAAGAAAAAACAGAAAAAAAAATTTACCTGAATATCTCCAGAAACATAATGGCTACTGATCTGTGAAACCTTGTTACACCACAAGAAAGCTCATTCTTCAAAAAAAAAAAAAAGTTGGCCAGGATCATCTGGTCAGACGCCTCAGTGAGTAAAGGTGCAAGCCCCATGACCTGAGTTCTATGCCTGGAATCACAGTGCAAGGAGAGAACCAACTTCTAAAAGTTCTTCTCTGACCTACCTACCTACCTACACACACACACACACACACACACACACACACACACACACACACTAAAATATTTTTAAAATTGCCAGGTGTAGGGCTCACACCTTTATTCCCACACTTGGGTGCCAGAGGCCAGTAGATTTCTGCAAGTTTGAGGCTAGCCTCATCTACATATTGAGTTCTGTGCACGCCATGGCTACATAGTGAGACCCTGTCTCAAAAGTAAATAAATAAATAAAGCACTCTCTTTTTTTGCTAACAGACTTCAAAGCCCTCCAATGACTGGAACAAACACCTGTTCTTTCCTATCAAAAGAACTCGTATTGCTGTCGGTGAAAGCACGTGTGTGTGTGTGTGTGTGTGTGTGTGTGTGTGTGTGTGTGTGTGTATGCATAGTGGCCCCGAAGCCACATGGCCTGGCTTCGGGAGTCCTGGGTACTTCCTAACGTCTTCATCCACAATTCAAGTTATGTGACCAAATGAGGGCCTTAGATGTAAGATGAAAACCCCCCACCCCTGGGCTGGGGACTGAACCCAGGACCTTGTGCGTTTAGACTAGTATTCTACACTCCCAAGCCTTGTTTCTTCTTTTTGACTAAAGTCGGCACTTTTGCTGTAGAGGGGCTGTCCTTGTATGTCACAGGAACCACTTGTATCTTTAACACGGGACTTTATTGTTAGAGCCACGACATCTTCATAAAAAACGCCAGAGAGTGAGAGGAGAAATATCCAAGCCGTGAGAGAGAAGAAGTGAAACTTAAGAATTTCCTACTGTGAGATGAAGTAGAAGTGTGTCTCCTGACCCCCGGCAAGCCCTGAGAGACCAAGATGGCTGCGGAGAGCCCAGCCGCTGTTTGCAGGAAGCCTCATTCACAAGCTGGCTTCTCCCTATGAAGATGGGCCGTCTTCTCTGGGAAGACCCAGGGTGGGTCCCCAGCTCTCTCCCATGAGAGGCAAAGAGCCCAAAATGCTGCCCTACCAAGCAACTTACAAAGATGGTGGCTGAAAGGCCACCATCCAAGTCCAAGAAGGGTACAAGAACCACAGGGGTGTCACGGTGCGAGTTCTTGGTTCCTCGGCACACTCTGTGAGTGAGTCTGGATGCTGGGGCCGTCTCTGTGAGGCTCCAGGTGAACCACCAAGCGGTTCCAATGCATGCGGCGCATAGACAGAGCTTGCGGTAGTTCAAGGCGGGAGGCTTCAGCAAGGCAGCAGAGTCTCCACCGCTGAATGAACCCTTCCCTTACTTGTCCGGATCTTGCTTTTGACTGAGCGCTGTCATGATCCTTTGGTGGCAGGATATCAGTGTTGTGGGCACCGATCATTTGTGAAACCTGGGAAGCAACAGCAGATTGTAAGACGCCTTTTCAGGCTCATGACACTGCATTTCTGTAGCAGAAGCAAATGGCAGATGCAGGAGGAAGCAGGTGTGCCCGGGGCTGAGAGCTTTATGTTAGGATGGGTTTTTAGGGCCCATCTCTGTCATTAAAAGGATTAAAAGGCAAAAAAATGCCAGGCAGCGGTGGCGCACACCTTTAATCTCAGCACTCCCGGAGGCAGAGCCAGGTGGATCTCTGTGAGTTCGAGGCCAGCCTGGTCTACAGAGTGAGATCCAGGACAGGCACCAAAGCGACACAGAGAAACCCTGTCTCAAAACAAAACAAAAACAAAAGGCAAAACAAAACAACAAAGAAAACCAAACTACAACAAAATAACACACACAAATATAGCTCAAAACCACTCTAGCTTTGGGGCCAGCAGGATAGCTCAGTGGTTAAGGTGCTTGCTTCCAAGTCTGATGATCTGAGTTCAATATCCAGTACCAGTCGTTCTGACCTGCCAGAGCGCATATGTACAAACATAATAAAGAAACATTTTTTAAAAATGTTAAAAGCCCCTGGCTTTGAATGATGTTGCTTCTTGAAGTCCTTTCTAGGATGAGCTGATTTACAAGGAGGCCAGAGGCGACGGGCCGTTGGTGTGAGGATGCGCTATGGCAATAGAAGGTTGGGAATACCTGCCTCAAATCGCAACTTGAGTTTGCTAATAGGTGATCTGTGAGGCCCAGGGGCTGTTGTGTCCATACCTGGACCATAACAGCAAAACTAGACGGGGTTTTTAAAGGCTTGGAAGCCACAACCCAACTTTACAGGATCAGGAGTTTATGATGAGCTCAAGGCCAGCCTTTGAGATCCTGTCTCAACACACACTCACACTCACACTCACACACACACACACACACACACACATATCCTCAAGTAAATAAATCTGCAAACATTTTTGTTCACTTTCTTTTTGGTGTTTTGAAACAGGGTCTCTTTACATATTCTTGGACTCGATATGTGGACCAGGCTGGTCTCAAACTCACAGAGATCTGCCTGCCTCTGCCTCTGTCCCCCAAGCGTCAAGATTAAAGGTATGCACTGCCAAGCCTGGCTAAATTACTTTTCTTTCTTTTTTGAGACAAACTGGCTGCGATCTTGGACTCCTGATCCTTTTGCTTCACTCAAGTGCCGGCATTACAGGTGTCGGCAACCTTCCCAATCAGCACATCTTATAAGCAAATGTAAAAACAAATCACAGATGTGAACAGAGCTGCCCCAAGCAAGGAGGGGGGCTCAGGACCCCCCAAACACACACACCACACACACACACACACACACACACACACACACACACACACACACGCTGTGCACGCTCTCTGCCTCACTGTTCCACAGAACTCCTGCTTGTCAAATCTCAGCATCCCATCACCAGCTTCTTCAAAAATGGCATTGTCAGGTGACTGGGGAGCGGGTGAAAATGAAAAGACGTGTTGGGACAAACATAGGGAGCGCCAGGATTAGGCTGGCTCTCTAAGAAGGCCACAAGGAGAGGCTTTTGGTCCAGAACTCTCTGGAGTCCTAGAAGCTCTCACGTTATGATTCTCGTCTGTTAGGCGAAGGTGGTTTCTAATTCCAGCCCAGAACTTGCAGAACCATCTCACCATCAGAACTTGCTCACCATCTAAACTATAATTACAAATGGCCTATAAAATATATCAGGCAGGGCCGGAGAGATTGTTCAGTGGGTAAAGATGCTTACTGCCAATTCAGATGTACGCCTGTCTCTCCCTTGAGCACAAGGCTCTATTGCCCTCTTCCATTTGGAGACATGGTCCTTTCTTTCTTCAAACCTGTGTGTGTGTGTGTGTGTGTGTGTGTGTGTGTGTGTGTGTGTGTGTGTTTAGATGTTCTGAGGATCAAACTGGTATGTACGGCTGGCAGATGTGAAACAGCTTCTGTGCTGGAGGAAAACATCAAATCCAAGGGATGCAGGCTGGGGCTCAATCGGTAGAGCATTTCCCTGTGTGCACCAAGCCCTGAGTTTGATCTTCAGTATGGTGGTATATGTGCCGTCCCGGCGCTCAGGAGGTGGAGGTAGGAAGATCAGGAGTTAAAGGTCAGCCTTAGCAAATAGCAAGTTCAGGACCAGCATGGAATAGGGGAGACCCTGTCTCAAAACAACAACAAATCAAATCCAAGAACACCGTCAGAGCCTGAGGACGGGATCCTAGACCTGACGTTGGGGAGCAACCACAGCCTCTGTCTTGTACAAGCCTCTGGCTCCTGCTAAAGATTGACAGGTAAAAATATATGACCTTTTTTTCATGTGTTTTTAAATTTATGTAGCTGGTTAATTGTTTCTGAGATAGGATTTGTAGCCCCAGGCTGGTCTGGTACTATATAGCAGGGAATGACTTTGACTGTCTTCCTTTTTTTTTTTTCTTTTCAAGACAGGGTTTCTCTGTGTAGTCCTGGCTGTCCTGGAACTCACTCTGTAGACCAGGCTGGCCTCAAACTCACAGAAATCAGCCTTCCTCTGCCTCCTGAGTGCTGGGATAAAGGCGTGCTCTACCACACCCGGTGACTTTGACCTTGTAATCCACCTCCTAGTGCCGGGAGTAAACCACTAGGCTTGGTTCACATGGTGCTGGGGATTGAACCCAGGGCTTTGAGCATGCTAGGCAAGCACTCTGCCAAGTCATCCACACCCTCAGGACCCCCCACCCCCACCCCATTCCTGGCTTTTTTGGAGAACAGCACTTACTGTTTCATGAAGCGAATTCGGGCTTTCCTGCGCAGGCCTGGAAGAGCACAGAAAGGCAAGTCAGTGCTGGTTTGGCTGGTCACTAGCGTCAAGCCTCGAAGCCCGAGAGGAAGACAGCAGGGGTTAACCAACACCCACAACTTCATCTGGGGTGCTAGGGTGGGCCCCAAATTCTTCATGTTTCACACTTTGGTTGTTGTTTGCTTATATAGGTTTAAAATATTTAAAATCATTCATTCATTCATTCCACATTTTTAACAGCCTTCATGCATGCTACTAGATCCTACTACCACTATATCCATCATACATGTGTGGAAACTGAGGCATGGAGCATATGAATTGTCAAATAACTTGCCTAAAAGCCATATAGCTAGTGCCAGAGTTTTAATGAAGTTCAACTACTCCAGTTCTCCCTTAAATAAGCTTTCTTGGGGACTGGAGGGCGGGCAGCACGGTGGTGAGACACAAGGCCTTAGGTTCACATCTCAATAAACACACAATAAATGTCATTGCCTTTTGCAGCCGGCCAGGCGCCAGAGCTCAGAGGCATCCGAAGCAGCTTGTGCGCGCTCCCACCGGGATGCAGGACGGAAAGAGAAATGTGTTGTGTTCGCTTCCACAGAATGCTTTTGTTTTTGAGACAGGATCTTAGGTGGCGCAGGCTGGCCTCAAATCTCAAATTCACTATGTAGCCAAGGCTAGCCTTGAACTCCTAATCCTTCTGCCTTTACATCCCAAGCACTGGGATTGCAGGCATGTGAACCAGACTCAGCCCGACCACTGGGGTTCTTAGAATGGGGTACACACAGACTGTGTGTGAAGATAGCAGTATACCAAAGTACTCAGGCCCCTCAGCTGCAGTTCTCCAGGGATGGGGCCCACGACTGTCAGAAATTCACAGGGATCTGTGACCTTGGAAAAGTTAAGAGCCTCTGATCTGGCTGGCATCCCTGACGCTTCCCTCTTCCCGTCATAGATGCCCAGGGAGGAAAGGGGATGTGCTCACGGTGGCAGAGGTGAACAAACAGAGGGACCATGGGTAGTCTGGCCTCTCCTCTGCTGAGGGACAGAGCAGCATCCTCTGAGCAGGAGTGTGGGGACACACACACACACACTTCTAGGAACACCATTCAAAGGCCACGGGTGAGCTCTTTTGGGCACTGGGCTTTCATCTCTACTGCCCACAAGCCCCTGTCTACCCAGCACATGGGCCCTGAGGACATTAGAGATAGCAGCCCTGGTAGGTAGGCAGTGTTCTATGCTTGGGTGCAGCAGTTGAACCCCACTGACATCTAGGGTTTATCTGACTGCAGACACAGCCTGAGTCTCACGTTGGCCCCCTGGGTCTGTGGGGTGGTGTGTCTCTGTGGTACAGAGCATCCACCATGCCCTGGGTTCAAGTCCCTGCACTCTCCCAAAGTCCCTCAGAGACAGAAAAGGCCACTTGCAGAGCCATAAGGTTTGTCGGGGCAAATTGACCGTCTACTCTGCTGCCCTAGAGAAGAAAGTATGGCTAGCTGCACTTTAGGTAACAAAATGGGGGCAACACAATGTCCTGTAAGCATCAACTCACAGTGAAAATGGATGGCCACACTCAGGGATACCAGCAGAACCAGGATGGAGGCCACCAGCAGGCTGAGGGTGATGAGACCACACGTCAGACCTGAAAAAGACACACGTGACACATGGCATGTATTCAGCACTGATTCAGACGCAGGCAGGGAGCAGCCCCCCCTCCGTTTGTAGCCCTGGCTGGCCTGGAACTCACGGAGCTCTGTCTGACTCCCCTTCCAGGAGCCAGCACCACTGGGTGTATTTTTAGCATACTTCCTTCTGGTTGATTTTAAAATTCACTTTAAATATCACAGGTAATTTCATCCGGAAAATGTCAAGTTACATCTACATTTTTAAAGTGTTAATAAAACTCGGGAGTTGTTTATGTTCAAAGGAAATAGATACATCTCATGCCTAGTAATAAAATGTTACTATTCATTTAAAAAAACTATTTGAATTTCACAAAAAAAAAATAGATGGCTATATTTTCACTGTAGTTTACACCTGGTTAGAATGCTCACAGACCAAAACTGATAATTTTGTAATCCTCCCCTCTGCGTCTAAACACACAGTTTTCACAGGTACGTGCAATTTTCATTGTTTGTTCATATATGTGTATGCGAATGTGCACACGGGGTGTGTGCACATGTGTGTGGGTGTGGAGACCAGGGGAGGATGGCAGGTGTCCGGCCCTATCACTTTCTACCTCTTTCCCCTGAGACAGTCTCTCACTAAGCCTGGCACTAGGCTGGGGGCCAGCAAGCCCCAGAGGTTCTCCTGTCTCTGCGTCCCCCAGCTTTTTATGTGGGTGCTCACGATCTAAACCCAGAGCCTCACGCTTTCACAGCAAGCGCTCTAACCCGAAAAGCCCTCTCCCTAGCTGCTGTCTTTGTGTTTTTATTTTAAAGATAAGATTTCCTGTATCCCAGGCTGGTCTCTAATTCACTGTGGCCAAGGATGATCTTGAACTTCTGGTTCTCCTGTCTCCATCTCTCAAGTGCTGGGATTACACTTATGAGCCATTATGACCGGGCTAGGGATTGAACCCAGGGCTTCATGCATGCTAGGCAAGCACTCTACCAACTGAGCTACATCCTGGGCCCCTTTGCTTTCTCCCTTTCAGCACAGTGGGTTGTACCATGTTCATTGTTTGCCTGTGAATGCATCCCTCCCCATCCTTTAATCGTGCCAGCCCATGCTCTGCCCCAGCAGAGTCACAGGTGGTCCTGTGGGCACACCATTGTTTACTTAGCCACCAGCGGGCATCTTAGCTGTTTCCTGTGCTTTACTCTTATAAACAGCCTCACAGAGAACATTCTGGCGTGTTTGTGAATGCAGGTGCCTTCCTGAGGCAGAAGCTGGAAATGGGGACTACTAAACCACAGAGTCTGTCCATTTGGGTTGTAGTAGACTGTCAGGTGCCCTCGTTTTCATGCCCACTCAGCGGGTGCACCTTACGGGCCCCTGTGGATGGCGCTTTAGCTTTAGACAGTCCAGTGTGTCTTCACGGGAGAGAGGGAGAATGACTGATTTTACTTCAGTCCCCATTCTGTGTGGGTTTCAGCCTATTTGCTTGCGTCAGCCGCTTGCATGACTGTTCTGTGATTCGGACATCTGTTCACTTGTCTAGCTTTTGCACGCTAGCTAAGCTGCAGGGCTTGTAACCTTAATGTTCTAGATCCTTCTTCAACACTTTCTGGTCTCAGATCAGCCCCATAGTTGATCTCCCTGAAGGGCTGAGGTGCAGAGCCAAGCCCCGTGGGTGAAGGGACAGAGTGCAGGCTTGGCTCTTGGTGGAGAAGTCTAGAAAGCCCTCCGCATGAGGGAGGAAGAGAATTTCGGCTAGGAGCGCCAGGGAGAGCGCTAACTGGAAGCTTCAGCTTTTGAGGTCGGAAGGCAAGGAGTTGTGTTTTCGTTCCCTCTCACTTCGTGGTTTTGAGAAACCAAGGCCTGGGCTGGGGATCTAGCTCAGCTGGCAGAGTCCTGATGGAGAGACTTGCACAGCTTGACGAATCGGTTATGGCTCACCCGGTTGGTGAGGTTCAAGGGAGGGAAGCTGATGGATAGCACGGGAGTTATACGTCCCTGATTTCCCAGGTAGTGGACTAGTGTA